>NC_135371.1:166643900-166979137 GCF_049243985.1 Paroedura picta | reverse complement strand
GATTTTCAAACACAAAGCTGGAAGCCTTGCCCTGTTCACAAGTTACAGTGAGCACATATACAGTCCTTATATAAGAAGGTGGTGAGCTCCCCTCAAACGCACAAACATTAGTTTTCAAGCAGCAGCTGGATAGATACTTCTCCTGGATGCTTTTTGTTGATCTTGCATTGAGCAGGGGGTGGGGCTAGATGGCATGTCTGGCCCCTCCCAACTCTAGGATTCTATGATTCTAAGCAGCGGCTAGACAGAGACTTATCCTGGCTGCTTTAGGCCAGGGGTAGTCAAACTGCGGCCCTCAAATTGCCCATGGACTACAATTTCCATGAGCCCATGGGAATTGTAGTCCATGGACATCTGGAGGGCCGCAGTTTGACTACCCCTGCTTTAGGCTGATCCTGCGTTGAGCGGGAGGCGGGACTAGATAGCCTGTGTGGCCCCTTCCAACTCTATGATTCTATGATTCTAAGCAGCGGCTGGACAGAGACTGATCCTGGATGCTTGAGGCTGATCCTGCATTAAGCAGGGGGTGGGACTAGATGGCCTGTCTGGCCCCTCCCAACTCCATGATTCTATTATTCTAAGCAGCGGCTGGACAGAGACTTCTCCTGGATGCTTTGGGTTGATCCTGCATTGAGCAGTGGATGGGGCTAGATGGCCTGTCTGGCCCCTCCCAACTCTAGGATTCTATGATTCTATGCAGCGGCTAGACAGAGACTGATCCTGGATGCTTTGGGCTGATCCTGCATTAAGCAGGGGGTGGGACTAGATGGCCTGTCTGGCCCCTCCCAACTCTATGATTCTATTATTCTAAGCAGCGGCTGGACAGAGACTTATCCTGGCTGCTTTAGGCCAGGGGTAGTCAAACTGCGGCCCTCAAGATGCCCATGGACTACAATTTCCATGAGCCCATGGGAATTGTAGTCCATGGACATCTGGAGGGCCGCAGTTTGACTACCCCTGCTTTAGGCTGATCCTGCGTTGAGCGGGAGGCGGGACTAGATAGCCTGTGTGGCCCCTTCCAACTCTATGATTGTACAGTGTATACTTGATTGTTCTTTTTACATGTCTTGAATTATTATCATGTAACATTCCATACATGTACAGCTCAATGTGTGATTCAGACTGCACATTTGTTGTTGTTGTTACTAATTATATTTATACGCTGCCCTTCCCTGACGGTCCCTGGATCTGATACCCAGGTGCCAGTCCCGGGTTTCAATTGCTAAATGAACATAAGTTCTTGTTTCCTTTTCCTTTTACCCAACAGAATTATAGCACAGACAAGCGAAATGTACACGAGCTCACTGTAACGAATGAGCAGGGCCAGCGTAAATGGAGGTTGTGCAGTAGGGGGGCAAGGTCAGTTCCTTCCTTCCTCAGCCAACCGCAGTCAATTTGGGCATTTAGCAAGGTCGCCTTCTCCAACGTTTGCCCTAGCCCCGCTCCTCTTTGCTTCCGCTGAGCACAAAGATTAACAGCTCCAGCATGCTCCCTTGCCTCAAGTAAGCAAAAGACCAAAGGTTGCTTTTGCAATGGTCACCCTATCCAAAGATTTCTGTGCTAGACGGTAGTCCTTGCCCTCTACCCTAGAACTGCCAACAGCATCTCTCTTCCATCAGCCCCAGGGAATAACAGGAAATCACGGCTGGGTCTTCTCAGTGGTCATTTACAGAGCAAACTACTGGTGGTCACAGGGCAGACCCCACTGCGACGGGAGGGGGGGATGCCCAGGGACGGTTCCGGCCGTAAGGCAGCAGTCAGCGTCCCGTGCAAACACATTTTTAGAAGAGTTCCTCAGCCAAAGGAACAGCAGCCAAGTGGGGCTGTGCAATCTCCTTTTCTGCAATTGGGCAAAATCAAGGTGCGATTTTCTGTGATTGGAAAAAAGCAAGGCAAAGTGCCTGTCATGACTGTGTGAGAGTAAAATGAATGTCTGATCTGTTGAAGGAAGGGTGGGTTATAGATGCAGCCACAAGTGAGGCAGCAGGGAACAATCTGAGAGCTGCAGATTGGGACAGGGAAACCGTAAAATCCTTTCTATCTCTGTCAATCAAAGAGCTGACCTACATGTGATTGACAGCTCCAGAATGGGAAATGCCAGGAAATTTGGAAGGGGTGTCCTTGGGAGGCAGAGACCTCAGTGGGTTATAATGTCCCTCCATAACAGCCATTTTCTCCAAGGAAACTAATCTCTGCATTCTGCAGGTGAGTTGTAATTCCAGGAGATCTCCAGGCCCCACCTAGAGGTTGGCAACTCTACATATGACTAAAAGGCAAGTGGAACCACCTCTTTTGGATTTAGGAATTTCATGCCTTCATGTTCTTCCACATCCAAAGTCCCTGCATGTTGAAGGCTAACCAATCCCAAAGAAACCCTGATGAGCTAGTTTTCCGTAAGCGTGGAATCAAAAGCAAGCAAACACGGGTAGCTTTCCAACATGTCCATCTGCATTTGAAAGTTTTTAAAGCAGCCAGAAGTCATCACCAAAACGCCTTCCTAGATGCCTAGATCCGTCTACGAACTTCTGTCCAAAGAACCCGTGACACTGCTTAGCTGCTAGACTCTCCCTGCATCGCATTTCTGGCTCTCTTAGCCTCCGTGCTCGAAACACTCTTCCTGACAGAGCTGACCCGGCCAGGCCAGGGCCTCAACATCCCACAACCGTCCTACCTCATAGTTGTCGGTGAGGTTAAAGCTGACCGTCACAGTGGTTGGGGGAAGCCCTTCAAGTCCGGGGTCAGGGCTCTCCTCCCAGAAATTGGCTGCAGGCTTTGTAGGAACAGCTTGAGTCGGAGCCTCGTACTTGAGGAAGGCAGAGAAACAAACAAAACGTTAAAGAGAGGACACCACGGAACTTTTATTAATGTCTTGTTCTAAGTCTGGCGGTGTGCGAATGGCCAAAAGGGTTCGAAATTCAACAGCACCCCAAAGCTAAATGAAACAGCGGGGTCCCTGTAGAGCCAATATGCTAAGGTTAGA
This sequence comes from Paroedura picta, assembly GCF_049243985.1. Classification (NCBI taxonomy): domain Eukaryota; kingdom Metazoa; phylum Chordata; class Lepidosauria; order Squamata; family Gekkonidae; genus Paroedura; species Paroedura picta. Next base: position 166,976,157 of record NC_135371.1, on the reverse strand, counting down.
GCAGCCAAAGCTGTCCATGCCTCCAAAACTGAGTGGTTTCCATTGGGACTGAAAGGTAAAATAGTAAGTTGCTACCTTGGAAGCTGCTAGTAGGGCTGTGGGGTATTATGCAGCCAGTCAGGATGATGTTATAAGGGCCAGAGCCTTCTCGGTCCTGGCCCCCACCTGGTGGAACGAGCTCCCTGAGGAGATCAGAGCCCTGCCAGAACTTCCACAGTTCCACAGGGCCTGCAAAAGGGAGCTCCTCCACCAGGCATTGGCTTGAGGCCGACCGACTCAGAACACCTGCTGCCCCCCCCCCTCAGACGCCCCTCCCATGACTGAACAATTTGATCTCCCCAGGGATATGTCAATGTTGTTATTCATGTTGTGCTGTGATTGTTACCTGATTGATGGTTATAATGTTCTATGTAATTTTGTGGAATGTTCCAGTGCCGTAGGGAAGGGCGGTATGAAAATCCAAATGAATGAATGAATGAATGAATGAGTGAGTGAGTGAGTGAGTGAGTGAGTGAGTGAGTGAATGAATGAGTGAATGAATGAATGAATGAATGAGTGAGTGAATGAATGAGTGAATGAATGAATGAGTGAATGAATGAATGAATGAGTGAATGAATGAGTGAGTGAATGAATGAATGAATGAGTGAATGAATGAATGAGTGAGTGAATGAATGAATGAGTGAATGAATGAATGAATGAATGAATGAATGAATGAATGAAATGTACTCAGAAATCAGAAGCTATGCATAATGGGGGAGCGGGAAGGGGAGGCATCTAACTGGCACAACTAAGGACCCTCAGACTATTCTGACCAATGCACAGGCCTGAATTCTTTGTTTCCTATTTGTTGCTCGAAGGTTCTAAGAGTGTACGGAAGGAAACGTTTCGGCCCATAAGGCCTTCATCAGTTCCGTAAATAATTCCATTCACTAAATTCGGCGGAATAAGCCTCAATGAATGATTTAAGAGACCATTTGAAGAAGAATTTTCACTGCCACAGGGATTTTCTCTTCTTCGAATCTCCACGCAATAAATAAGAAACAAAGAATTCAGCTAGTTGTTTCTTTTTGGCCCCACGCAGGGGTTTTGAGGAGTGACATCCGTTTCCGTTGTGGCCCCAGTTTGCTTCTCCTGCTGCAACTGTACTCTGCTGGGGTCCCGCGAATTCTTAAACTGGCTCTGGTGCCAGGGGGGCCGGCAAATCTTTAAGCCGCTCTTTGGTGTGGTGGTTAAGAGTGGTGGCTTCTAATCTGGCGAGCCGGGTTGGATTCCCCACTCCTCCACATGCAGCCCGCTGGGTGACCCTGGGCTTGTCACAGCCCTGATAGCGCTGTTCTCACCGAGCAGTCCTGTCAGAAGCTCTCTCAGCCTCACCTCCCTCACAGGGTGTCTGTTTTGGTGGGAGGGAGGGAGGGAAGAAGACTGTAAACCATTTTGAGACTCCTTCTGGCGCAGAAAATCAGGGTATAAAAACCAACTCGTCTTCTTCTTGTTCCTGTTCCCTACATGAAACCAATAATGATTGACTTCTGAAAGCATTTTTTTTTCTTTGTTCCTCCCCTTTTGTGTACTGTATTATTTTGTGGAGTTCCTGCTGCTCTTGTATTGACGCATGTACATGGAAGCCTTGTGGTTTAATCATTACATCTTTTTGTCATCCTTAATTACCCAACCTATATTTAGAATCGCCTTTTTAGTTGGTGCTCCTGATACTCCTGATACTCTCTCTGATACTCCTGATACTCTCTGATACTCCTGATACTCTCTCTGGTGCTCCTGATACTCTCTCTGAGAGTTCCCTCTTTAGCTTTTTCCTGTCTGGAGGTCAACATCCCCAAGCGCTCCCTTAAAGCTCACCCATAAATAAAGGGTCGGGCAAATGTTCCTGCTCCTGCCAGGGCAGGTAAGGGTGGCACACAAATGGCAGATGTTCCTTGAATTGGAAAGGGCAAAGAGGCACTTCCTGTGCCAGTCCTAAGCAGACCAGCAGCTGGACTCCTGATCCCAGAGGGAGGAATTCGGCCAACTGCTCCATTTGGCAGGAGAACTTGCTCCCCTGAACCAAGCCAAGAGTGACTCATGGGCAGGATGAGCTCAGCAGCATACCCTGGCCTGTATTTCGCAAGTTTCTGGAGGCTGCTCTTGATTCAAACCAGCCAGTAAGGAGAGGAAATCAAGATAACAAGATGGAAATCCACACGGGAGGCTAATGACAAGCAAAGGGGGGGGGGGAGAATGCATGGCTCAATAAATCTTAACAGAAGAATTCCTGCGTTCCTACTAGAGGAAAATATTAAGCGTGAAGAGGAGTTCTTGTCTTCGGAATTGTTAATATCAGCAGACAAGATTGCCAGGTACTCGCTAGTTTCGGTGTGAAACTTCTTCAGCTTCGTAATAAGGATTGCACCCACCCACCCAAGTTCAAACTGAGCGGTAGGTCTCTGAGGACAAGAACTTCTCTTCATCAGTCATGAGAGGAAGCAGGAAGGGCAGAGGGCTGGAAAACACCAAAATGGAAACATGCCGGACACAATGGCAAATAACCTTGCTCATAGGGATGGAGGGACATGGAAGGCGTGAGATCCCCTTATCTATAGATCTGGTCTGAATAATGTGTCGGCTGCGGATAAGGAGTAGAGAAGCAGCGGAGTTTCATTTGCCTCTGCTCTCCAGCAGCGTCTTGAGGTCTAGGATCATGCCATGTTCTAACCTTTTTCATCCAATGCTCCTCTCACTTCTTGGGGTGTGGCTGGGAGGCGTGGCCAGTTGACAGGGGTTCTGATAACCATCTTCAAGTATTTAAAAGGCTGCCATGTAGAGCAGGGGTAGTCAACCTGTGGTCCTCCAGATGTCCATGGACTACAATTCCCACGAGCCCCCGCCAGCAAACACTGGAAGGGGCTCATGGGAATTGTAGTCCATGGACATCTGGAGGACCACAGTTTGACTACACCTGATGTAGAGGATGGAGCAGAGTTGTTCTCTCTTGCACTGGAGGGACGGACCAGAAAAAATGGGATGCAATTAATGAAAAAGAAATTCCATCTAAACATCCGAAAGAAGTTCCTCAGTGGAACAGGCTTCCTCGGGAGGTGGTGGGTTCTCCATCTTTGGAAATTTTTAAACAGAGGCTGGAGAGCCATCTGATGGAGAGGCTGATTCTGTGAAGGCTCAAGGGGGTGGCAGGTTAGAGTGGATGAGCGATAGGATTGTGAGTGTCCTGCATAGTGCAGGGGGTTGGACTAGATGACTCAGGAGGTCCCTTCCAACTCTATGATTCTATGACATCATTTCCTGGTACCTCAAAACCTGGGGAAAAAATTCCAGCAGTACCTCCATGGCCAAAAGGTCGAAAAAACTCACCTCGATGAGATGAGAGGGCCAGCTGAATCCCCAGGGGACTCTGGAACCCGGAAATGAGCCCAGGGCTTCCAGCCCTCCTGGAGACCATGACTGGGGCACGTTTGACCTGGTTCTTAAGGCCACCCAACAGACAGCAGCAAAATGCCCAGTGACGGTGAGCAAAGACAGGGAGCGCCAGGTGGGGAGCTCAGTGCAGCTGGGTTAAAGCGGATGGAAAGCTGTGAGTTAGGCGAGGTTAGGTGGGCAGCGGGTTAGACTGGCAGTGGTGGCGCATGTCGTTAGACCAGCAGAGGGCAGTTAGTTGCACTCTGTACCTGGCCCGAGGTTGTAGGGAGCGAGGTGGTCTCGACCGCTTCCTTGTTCCGCTTCTTCTTGCCTCTCCCTTTCTTTTTACCTTTCCCCTTGCCTTTGCCTCGCTTCCCCTTCCTGCGGGGAACGTCTGCACGGGATAAGGGGGAAGGGGAAGGGGAGGGGAAGGGGAAGGGGGAAGGGGAAGGGGAAGGGGAGAAGGGGAAGGGGGAAGGGGAAGGGGAAGGGGAAGGGGAAGGGGAAGGGAAGGGGAAGGGGAAGGGGAAGGGGAAGGGGAAGGGGAAGGGGAAGGGGAAGGGGAAGGGGAAGGGGAAGGGGAAGGGAAGGGGAAGGGGAAGGGGAAGGGGAAGGGGAAGGGGAAGGGGAAGGGGAAGGGGAAGGGGAAGGGGAAGGGGGAAGGGGAAGGGGAAGGGGAAGGGGAAGGGAGGAAAGACAATGCAAAAGGGAGGGTGGAGAGAGAAGAGGCACTTGAGAGAGAAGAGGCACCCTCCCTTTCCCACCGGACACCAGGAGACCCACCAGACACCAACCACAGGCCCCCAGCACCAGGATCCCGTTGCCAAGACTCAGGGAGGCAAGAGAACACTGCTCCAGCCCTCGCAGGAGGTAAACACAGGAAAGACCCCTTCACCCAAGAGACCTCATCCCATCTCGGTCTAGAGCAGCCATCCCAACCTGGTGCCCACGTTGCAGAAACCATTCCTGGCACCCACCGAGTGGCTTTAGGAAACGGGTGGGACAAGGTGGTGATTTCTCTCCGTAACGCTTTTGATTGGCCAGGGAAGTTTGATTGGCAGCAGCTGCCACCACAGCACAAGGATCTTTACCGTGTGACTGACACTGACCTGCAACAGCTATTTGCTGGCAGTGCCCACTGGACTGGGCCAGGATTCCAAAGGGCCACAGGCTGGAAACCCCTGATCTAGAAAGCCCTGGGTCACAGAAGGTGGCTTACGTGGGATATCCAACTAAATCCTGTAACGGTGCCCCTTCTCCCTGTACCAGGGATTTCCAACGAGGGCTCCTCTCTCCTTCGTGAGATTGCCCCAGGAGCTCCCTGGCCTTTCCCGAATGTTCTGCCTTAATGGACTCAGCCACACCGCCATGAAGGCAGGGAATCAGCCGCTCTCCACTGACCCGGAGATGGCATTCTTGCATAGTTACCATACCAGGAAAGAGAATGGACCCCTGGATGCCTACTCCCACCTCAAACCACCTCCTTTCTATCCCCCCCCCCCCCGTCCTCCTTGAATGTGTCAGGGGGGCGTGGCGAGCTCATGTCACTTCCAGCCCAGTTCCTTGGCTCCTTGAAGCCTGAAAAATATTTCTGGGGCAGCACCACTTTTGAATAGTTGAACCAGGCTGCCCCATACACACACCCTCAGCCCCTGTTCTATCATGGGCAGGGCCCCAACCTGCACACCACCTGTCAGCTGGTCGGCTAACTGATTGCAGAACTGACCTTTTCCCATCCAACTCATGGGTTGGTCTTCTTAGTCACCGAACCTGGTCACGAGCCCCCGGCAGGTTTGCTGTTCCAGTTTGGTGTAGTGGTTAGAAGTGCAGACTTCTAATCTGGCATGCCAGGTTCGATTCTGCGCTCCCCCACATGCAGCCAGCTGGGTGACCTTGGGCTCGCCACGGCACTGATAAAACTGTTCTGACCAAGCAGTGATATCAGGGCTCTCTCAGCCTCACCCACCCCACAGGGTGTCTGTTGTGGGGAGAGGAAAGGGAAGGCGACTGTAAGCCACTTTGAGACTCCTTTGGGTAGAGAAAAGTGGCATATAGGAACCAACTCTTCTTCTTCTTCTTCTTCTTTCTTGCTTTTCGGGAAGGCCTGCCGAGAGCCCACATGTCAAGGCAGCCGAGCTCTGTGGCTCGTGCCTCTGTTTTGATGCACAGCAAAAGGGATAAGTAGGACGACTACGAGAGAACGCTCAGTGATGGAGGGGATACCTCGATAGCATGGACAGGGAAAAGCTGGCTCCTCCCCTTCATGTCACATGACTGCATTATCATGTGAATTTCTGTATACGCTGGAGCTTAGTGAGTCCCGGCTCCAGAAAGGCTGAAGGCCTCACCTCTCTTTTGACCTCTATTCAGTTCCAGGTGGAGCAAAGAGCAGGGTTTCCACATACAACTAAGCATCATGGTGCAGGTAGCCCTTTGTGGGGAATAGGTTCCAAGCACACCCTCTGGGGGATAGAGGTCATTCTCCTCCAGTCTCCAAAGTGGAATGATGGACAGGGTGGGTCCTGATTCTGAGATCAGGATGGCAAATCATCATGGGTGAATCCACCTCTCCCAAAGTCAGTGCACACCGCTCTAAGCAGTTTTGGCCAGCCACGTGGGCTGTCATGCCACCTCTTCAGCCCCAGAAGCCATTTCTCTGCTGATGAACTCTTAAAAGTTCTCTGGATATTTCAGTGCCCTTTACAATGTCCTTGTCGACGTGGAAAATTGAAGTGGAGGGTCCATGGCTGGTATCACAAGGGCATGCTGGTTCCCTCCATTTCCTGACTACAGTATCCACTACTTGAATCCCTCTGCTTCTTCAGTACTGAGGTCTCTGGCACCGATCCATGTAGCGTGTGGGGACCAAATCTTTGATGTCAACAATCCCTTTAACTTCACCTTGGCCTTGGTGGTAAAGGCGGCATGGTTGCAGCCAATTTATGGTGACCCTGTAGGGCAGGCATGGCCAACCTGTGGTTTTCCAGATATCCAAGGACTATAATTACCATGAGCCCCTGACAGCATGGACAATTGGCTGGGGATCATGGTAATTGTGGTCCTTGGACATCTGGAGAGCTGCAGTTTGGCCACCCCTGCCGTAGGGACTTTGTCAAGAAGGGAGCAGAAGTGGAAGATGCCCTGGAGATCCCTTCCAGCTGTATGATTTATATCAGGCACTCTGGCCATCTCCTATGAGCTTTCCTTAAAATCCCAACAGAACTCACAGACTCATCATAGTTAAGGATCAATGGATTAATCAATCATTTCTGCGCTCAGAGGTTTTTTCCACTGGTTAGGTCAGCAGTCCCCTGAGCAGGATACAGGCCATAGACATTGGCCATACCTCTTTTCTCCATGGGCATGGGATGTAAAAATTGGGGATTGCCAGGAATCCCTGTCACCTACCTCTTCAGCATAGTGGGCATGTAATGCATAGGTGAGTGGCCTGTTACAGTCTGGCATGTAGTGTTGGCAGTACTGGGCAGCGGCAGCTGGATCCGGTACAATTAACAGCTGCTGAAGATCACCCTGGGAAAAAAACAAGGAAGATTGAGAAAAGTCAGGTTGAACGAATGTGTACACATATACATGTGCTGTCACAAACACCAATGCCCCAAATATTGGGGACATCAGCTACACATTCATAGGAATGTTAGGAGATGAACACGGAACTTTATCAGCTGGTGTTGGGGATGAATTGGCCAGTGTATCCACCGGGACCTCTCATGGATGAGCCAGTGGCCTATTCCCATCTGGGCTGAGCCAGTGGAGTTGCAGAAGGGTCTGCATGAAAGAGGCCCAGACCACCCAAGCTTTACATGGCCCAGGGGAGACAGCATGCAGCCTTGGGAAGGAACACCTGGGCCCATTCCCGAATTTCAGAAATGGCAATGCAGCAAAATCACTTCCAGCATATACTGGAAATGATGTCATTACTGTCATGTTGCTCCCACTCCAGACTATATAGTATAGACAAAATGTGAGTCCCAAGAGCCTTTGCAGACTTGTCTGTGCTCGTTAGTTCCCCACTCTCTTGCCCCCTCCTGCTGGGTTCTCATCTCACGCATAGGCTGTTTCCAAAGCATTCTTCATGATGTTATCTGTAGTTTGTGTTGTCTTCAATGCATAGGCCTTGGTGCCTTTCAGCCACTAGGTGCAAAAACAATAACTTTCTTTTTGTTCTAACTGGTCTTTGAAGATAGCCTCTCCACCGTGGGAAGTGTAAATGGTGGGAGGCTGAAATGCAGGTGGGGGCTGGGGGTGACTATCTATATCTAGTCTAGTATTTGACTTGCTAGGTGTTCTTAGCAATAGGTTTTTCCTGTCATGAAGTTTCCAGATGTCTCCTCTTGGACTTAGTAAAACTCTGTTTCTTTTTTAAAGAACATCTCAGTTTTTCCTTGACCACTGAAGAGAGTAACCTTGGTTCATGACAATCGCATCACTAACAAAGGGGTGATACTCCGGCGTTGCAGTAAAATCTCTGTGGCAGAAGCTATTTTTATCATAGAGTTTTTGCCCAAGTCCTTGCCTTGCTGGCAACACAATGATGTCACTTCCACTGCATCCTGGAAGTGACACTGCTGTTCTGGGGCTCTTTATGCTGCGAGTGAGAAGGCTGAAACTCAGGGCTAGCTCTCCTTCACTATAGCTAGCCAGTTCCTTCCAGCCAGCTAGGGATGGTGGGGCTCTCCCACCCCGGGCAGTGACCTGGCAACCCCACACTGGTCCCGGGGGCACCCTCAGGCATGAAAGAGAATTGCTAAGAGGTGTTTGCTATGGCCTGGCATCCTATGGTTGCCAACTCCAGGATGGAAAATTCCTGGCAATTTGGGGGAGGAACGTGGGGACCGTGGAGTTTAGAGAGGGGAGAGGACACACAAAGGTATAATGTCACACAGTCCACCTCCAAAGCAACAATTTTCTTCAGGAGAACTGATCTCTGTAGTCTGGAGATCAATTGTAATTCCAGGAGATCTCCAAGCCCCACCAGAAGGTTGGCAACTCAAGCCACCTGCAGGCCATCTCTTCTGCTAGCTACTAAAAACTGGAGTTGACTCTATCCAGGCCCTGGAGGATTGACTCCCTCCAGCTCATGGCATGGTATGAGAAAGAGCTCTGTGTTACCCGAAAGCCTGCCTACTTTGATCCAACCAGAAGTTGCTACAAAGAAATGATCTCAGCCCAATTCAGCTTTCTGTCTCTCCTTTTCGCCTGGGTCCAGAGTCCCTAGAACAGAGCCTCCGGACCGATTCAGCACACGCACCGTTCAGCACAAATTCCGTTGCAGCTGGACACGCCCACGCAACCCCAGCCAGGCCTGGTGCACAAAGAACATTCGCTCCCGATAAATCATCTCGTAAAGTCTGGGCCCCGGGCCTTCTTCCAGCGCAACCCCCGGAGCCGCCTGCTCCCACCTGCTCAGCTGGGACCTGCAATTATCCAGCTCCCAGCATTCCTTCGGAGAGCGATTCGGCAGCAGGACAGAGAGCTTGGGAAAGGGGAGGGGGAGAAGGAGTGAGTCACGGCCCTAGGAATGAGGTCAGATCGGGACAGAGAAGGCCGAATCAGAGCGAGGGAGACCCCCGCGCTGGAGAGGAAACCACCAGGGAAGCAGACGGGATTAGGAGAATGGCCAGATTCCCACATGTAAATAAACACATAGAATCGCCTACAGATGCATCAAAACAAACGGACAAATCATAGAACTGCATTTCCAGCAGCTATGAGGTCACACATAGTAGAACATGGGGGGGGGGGGCTGGGATAGGATAGGATAAGGGGAAGGGAGGGGAGGGTGACAGACAGACAGACAGACTGACTGACTGACTGACTAACTGATTGACTGACTGAAATGGGTAGCCGTGTTGGTCTGAAGTAGCACAATAAAATCAGAGTCCACTAGCACCTTTAAGACCAGCAAAGTTTTATTCAAGGTGTGAGCTTTCAAGTGCAAGCAAGTCTGACCAAGAGTGCTTGCACTCGAAAGCTCACACTCTGAATAAATCTTTGTGGGTTTTAAAGGTGCTTCTGGACTCTGATTTTATCGACTGACCGATTCAAACCTGAGTCAGAGGACATAAAGGTAAACGCTTCCCGCCCTCCTTGCAAAACCATGAGGTGTAGTCCAACCCCAAATGCAAAATATGGATTGGATTGCCTGAAAAAGTTATATTTTTTTCTCCGACTCCACCTCAGAGGAGGGACCCCCAGCCCTTTTGCCTGAAGCTTCTCATTCCTGCTCCCAGCGAATGAGCAGCATTCTTTCCTGGGCACATAGCCGGAATGAAAGCGCGAGGGGGAAAAGGCACACCAACATTCCTCAGGGTCCTTCCCCACCCCACCCCCTGCACCGTCCCCTTCCCAGAACTGCTCAACAGACAGAGACCATTTTCCCTGGCTCTAAAATGGCTGGGCTGACGCTTCCAGGCAGTTCCTCAACTCCCCCCCCCCCCACAAACACACACACACACAACCTCCAGAGAAGGTTTTCCACCAGCCACAACAAGGGGTGCTTGTTCTCAGCCGCCCCCAGGCCTCGGCCCACCCGCCTGCCTCGTAGCCTTTGACATTTTGCGCCTGAAGAAGGAATGTGGGAGTCGGCCGCCGCTTCGTTCTTCTTCTGGACTCTGTCGAGACCAACACAGTCCCATCCAGACTAGGACCCCATTCTGCACACGTCAGATAATGCACTTTTCTATTCTTTTCTTTTTAAGATTTTTATTTTTATTTTCCAAGACTATAGGTAATAGAGTACATGTAATCTACATTATTAATACAGAAAAAAGAAAGGTTATGCTCTTCATTTAATACATTTAGTTCCCCGTTTCAATCCCCTTTTGTATTATTTTCTTAGATAGTTCAGGTAAGGGCTCCATTGTTCTTGAAAAGCCTCTCCTGTTCTTCCGTTGACTATCAGTGTCAGTTTAGCCATCTTGGCAAAGTCAGCTAATTTATTCAGCCAGTCTTCTATCGAGGGTAATTCTTGCGTTTTCCATTTCTTGGTCAATTCTAGTCTTGCTGCCGTCGTCGCGTAGATGAATAAACTTTGTGTGTGGGTTGGGAGGCACTGCGGAGGTATACTTAGTAACATAGATTCAGCTTTCATAGGAAATCTAAGACCCCACGTTTTCTGCATAATAGTATGTATTTTTGCCCAGAACTTATAAACTTTTTCACATCTCCACCACATATGAAAAAAAAGAATTGAAGAAGAATTTTTTCAGATAATGCACTTTTCAATGTGCTTTTGCAGCTGGATGTTCCTGCGCAGAGCAGGAAAATCTACTTCCAAAGTGCATTGAAAGTGCATTATCCGACAGGTGCATAATGGGCCTAGGAGTCCCTATGGCAGGACTTTCCTGTTAAGGCACAGCAATGCCGAAGCAGCCCAGGACCCTGGATCTGCATGGGTTGGGGCGGCCGGTCTGTCTCCATTCACGTTTCTTCACACAACTTTACCCATGTTTATCCAAAGCAACACTGTGCCGACTTTCTAAAGAAATATTCAAGTTCTCAGTATGCATGACTCAAAGGCAAATGAACACTGTCCTGCAGGGGGCATCGGAGGACGTGTGTATTTCGCATAGTTAGATTCGGAACCGCCTGAAGTTTTTTCAAATAACCCCCTCTAGTGGCTTGGATTGGCTCATTAGGAGACTTCCTGTTCCTTCGGGCATACTTCCTCCCTGCTTGCCTCCAGAACAGAATGAACACGAAGAAGAACAGTCAGGCAGTTAGGGTTCTCTCTCCCCTTTCCATGCAACGTTTGCTTCTCTCCTTCATAAAAATTATTATTTTAAGCAGCCTGGTGCTTTGCCCCTTTGCATAGTTAAACTGCGAACACTTTCTACCGGACAACAGGTTAGGGCTGCCGTCCACCCCAAAATCTCCAAGTATTTCCCGACATGGAGCCAACAACCCTAATGACCTGCTCTGACCAGAAGCAAGTGAAATCCATCACCATTAGAACAAAGCCAGTCACTCTTATGAGCTGAGGCAAGGTGCCCTCTCACTGGTCCTGTGGCAGCAGCTGCTCTTTAAGAAATCTGCTCCAGCCTTGAGGGGAAGTAGCACCTGCTCTTGAAGTGTGCAAACGAGGAACCAGGTTGGCCTGTTGTTTACCAGTTTTTTTCCTCAAGGAGGTTTCTTTGTGGAGGGAGGCATCCATGGCTTCCGCCATTTTGCTCTTCCAACTGTGCTGTGAGGTAGGTTAAACTGAGAGAGTCATTCAGTGAGCTTCACGGCTGATTGGGGCTTTCAGTCTGGGGCTCTGAGATGTTGTTTTGCCATTCAGGCTACTGCACTACCATTTGGGCTTTCTTTCCTTCATTGGTGCTTGTTCCTTTTCTTCACCCAGGCAGATAGAGAATCAGCAGTACTGTGAAGGCAAACCACGAAGGCCTTGGAGGCAAACCACGAAGGCCAATAATGTGAGCGGTCCTCCATCTATTTTGCAATTGGGATCCTGTTTCTCAATTAATCGGCAATTCCGCACCTTTCATTCAGCCACCTTGTTTCTTGGACTTCCGGCTCCTTGCCTTGAGGTCTCTCCTGGGCCTTCAGCCTGCTCCGCAAACCAACTTGTTTCCTCAAGCGAGGTTTTGTTTTTATCCAAACTGATAACCATCCCAGAGGCTGACCTGCAAACAATCCACCAGCTGTCTTTCCCCGAGAAGTTGGAATGTTCCTGAACATTCCATGCCCTCTCACCAGCTCAACCAATCAGCAGCAGAGGCCGCAAGCACAAGACAGACAGGCTACATTTCTTTCTTTCTGGGAAAGAGTTAAGAGGCTGTCAGGCCTCCTTCCCAATTCTGTGTTTCTTCCCTCCTCAGGGAATAAAACACAGCTCTATTTCCATGAAAAAAGCCTGGCCATAAATCTCACAGGCTGTGCAGCCATATAAAAGAAAAGGCCATGCTGGGTTCTTAGAGCCACACAGGCATCAACACAGACTGAAGGTTGTAACCACAGGCAGGGGCAGCATAGTGGAAGGGTCGTGGTTCATCACGTTCTGGTGTCAGATCTGTATTTCCCAGGGTGGGGACAAAACAGGGCATTTGGAATCCACCAAGTTACTGCGGAACAGCCCTACGAGGCAGCAGCCCTGCAAAAAACCAGCGTCTTTGATCCAGCGTCTTACACCCAGGGCCGGCCAGCCAGCAGGATCCGTGCCAGGCATACCGGAGGCGGCAGCATGACTAGGATGGGAGGGCAGGCCCAAAACAGGAGCTCGCAGGGAATATTTGGTAACAATAACAGGGCGAAAAGCCCAGACCGTGGACAAACAACACAATGATAAGACAAGTTCAACAATCTTGTGTTTGTCCTCTGTATTTCAGATTAGCTCTTATTTGGAATCACTGACTGGCACAAGCTGATGGCAACGGAACCATAACTAGTAGAATGCATTGCAGTTTGGAACGCTCTACTGGTATGTTTTCCTCTGGTCTGTGAGCAGAGCTTCAGAGAAGCTGAGGCCCTAAGATGCTTCCATGTGTGAGAGGAGAGGAAGGGGCACAGGGCAAGGTCTCAGCTTACTGCTGCCAGCAACTGAGTATATATTTGCTCACTGTTCTCCTAATGTGGTTGTCTTTATTGTACACAAAGTGTTTCCCACGCAATTAAATACAAACGGCTGGTTTTTCCTACTTGCTTCTGGAATCTGTTACCCATTTTCATTATGCCGCATGTTAATTTACTCTCGCACTCTGCCTATACGTTTGAACGGACCCCTTCCCTTCCAGTAAAATCAGAGTCCAGTGGTATAAGGCCGACAAAGATTTATTCAAGTGCAATCACTCGAAAGTTCATGCCTTGAATAAATCTTCGCTGGTCTTAAAGGTGCCACTGGACTCTGGTTTTATTGTGCTACTTCAGACCAACACGGCTAATTTCATAGAATCATAGAGTTGGAAGGGGCCATACAGGCCATCTAGTCCAACCCCCTGCTCAACGCAGGATCAGCCCAAAGCATCCTAAAGCATCCAAGAAAAGTGTGTATCCAACCTTTGCTTGAAGACTGCCAGTGAGGGGGAGCTCACCACCTCCTTAGGCAGCCTATTCCACTGCTGAACTACTCTGACTGTGAAAAACTTTTTCCCCTGATATCTAGCCTATATCGTTGTACTTGTAGTGTAAACCCATTAGTGCGTGTCCTCTCCTCTGCAGCCAACAGAAACAGCATCCTGCCCTCCTCCAAGTGACAACCTTTCAAATACTTAAAGAGGGCTATCATGTCCCCTCTCAACCTCCTCTTCTCCAGGCTGAACATTCCCAAGTCCCTCAACCTATCTTCATAGGGCTCGGTCCCTTGGCCCCAGATCATCTTCGTCGCTCTCCTCTGTACCCTTTCAATTTTATCTACGTCCTTCTTGAAGTGAGGCCTCCAGAACTGCACACAGTACTCCAGGTGAGGTCTGACCAGTGCTGTATACAATGGGACTATGACATCTTGTGATTTTGATGTGATTTTGATGTGTAATTTGAATCATTACTTCCCTTCCAGGGCTTTGTGTCTGAGGAAGCGTGCGTGCACACGGAAGTTTGTACCTCGAATCACATTTTGTTGTTCTGAAAGGTGCCCCTGGCCTCAGAATTTAATCTTGCGTGCGGTTCTCGAATCCCCCTAGCTTCAAAATGCAATACGATAAATGTCACTCCTAAATTCAGCACAATGGATAAACTGACTTCAGGTCAAACCGGCGTCATTCAGCATGAAACATTGACTTTTCAACGGTACAAGTCCCTTCAGCAAGAGACCCCGATCTCTCCCAAGCTGTTTCAGTTTAATTTCTGTGAAAGAACGCTTGCATAGTTTTAGGGTTGGGGGTCACCACAGCAGAAGGAACCGTATTAAAGGGTTGTGGCATCAGGAAGGTTGAGAACCACTGGCCTAAAGAAGCGCTAAAGAATAGTCTCAAGGCTGTTCTTCACTGCGACCATCAGAGATTCAAAATGCAAAGCCATAAGGTGTTCTTAGGGATGGAAGGAAGAGGTCTCCAGGGTCAATGGCTGCTAACTAGAAGAAAGAAAGACAGTGCTGCTAAAAAGCCATATTTCATGGGCATGCACCCCAGCTGGAGTTTTCTTTGAGGAAACATGGAAGTCATCGGTTTGCCTAAAACTGTGGTTCTCAACCTGGGGGCCAGGACCCCTTTGGGCGTTGAACAACCCTTTCATAGGGGTCGTGGCAGGGCAAGCAGCTTGGCCGGGGGAGCACCATCCACACAACAGCCTTGCAGGGTAGATTGAGATAGAGCGTTCATCTGTTTGGAGCAGCGGAAAAGAGCGAGATCGGCATGGTGGGACAAGAAGCAGAACTGAACTGAGAAACCCCGGGAAAAAAAAACAATTTATATGCAATCGTGAACAAGGGATCTTCACGCCGTTGCTCAGTTTGGGTTTAATTTCTGTGAACGGACACTTGCATACTTGTATGGTTGGGGGTCCCCACAACAGGAGGAACTGGATTAAAGGGTCGTGGCATTAGGAAGGTTGAGAACCACTGGCCTAAAGAGATCAGGATGGCGTCCCCTTTCCTGGCTTTCTGCAAACGCTAAAAACGGAATGGTTCAAGGGGGATTTGTACACAAGTCATACAGCTGCACAGTAGTGAAATGGTTCAGAAAGGTGCTTGGGTAAAGGGTTAGGGCAGGCTTTCTCCACCGGGGTTTGGTGAAACCCTGGGGTTTCTTGACAGCCCTGGAAGGGTTTCCCGAATGGGTGGGAGTTAATAAATTGTTAGTATTTTGTTTCAATTTCTTAAACGTTTATCGGGTGATATGACCATATCATGTCGACCCTCCTGAACAGCCAATGATGGGCCTGGAGGGGATGGGAAGGGGAGGGGCTATCGATGGGTGTGTCCACAGCTCTGCTTCCCAACCCTACTCTGCATTTGGGCCACTTTGGGAGTTTCTCAAAGCCTGAGGGATGTTTCAGGGGTTTCTCAATGGTAAAAAAGCTGAGAAAGGCTAGAGTAGTTCTTCTGCTGCTGGATAAGGAGGAGAGAGGATCGCACTAGCCCTGGTTGGTATAATAACTAGGGGCTGGGACAGAGAGTCCAGAATGATTCAGATTTGCCATTTCTGTGCCCCTGGATTTCCCCAGCAGCCTCCCATCCAAATCCTAACCCGGACTGACCCTGCTTAGCTTCTCAGATCTGACAAGGTCAGGCTAGACTGGGCTATCCAGGTCAGGGGATTGCCATAAGTAAGATTGCAATGTGCAATTTTGGCATCGTTCAATACTCATTAATATTCGTGCTTCGGATTCCTGGCTGGTCCAAGATTTCTGGAACTCAAAAGCTGAGCTATAAAACTATATAAAATGTAAATAATTATTTATTAAGAAGAAGAAGAAGAGTTGGTTCTTATTTGCCGCTTTTCTCTACCCGAAGGAGGCTCAAAGCGGCTTACATTCGCCTTCCCTTTCCTCTCCCCACAATAGACACCCTGTGGGGTGGGTGAGGCTGAGAGAGCCCTGATATTACTGTTCTGTCAGAACAGTTTTATCAGTGCTGTGGGGAGCCCAAGGTCACCCAGCTGGCTGCATGTGGGGGAGCGCAGAATTGAACCTGGCATGCCAGATTAGAAGTCCGCACTCCTAACCACTATACCAAACTGGCTCTTAAAGTGCACCAATGTTAAGATTGGGGGATTGTTCCCTTTTTGGTTTTGTATGGTTCAAGATTTCTATCATTCATATCTTCCGCCCGGTCTCAGCCTGTTCCGTATTGACTTCCTCGGTGTGATCCACCTGGAGTCTTGTCGACAAAGACAGAGTATAAATTTGTTGTTGTTGTTAGGTGCGAAGTCGTGTCTAACCCATCACGACCCCATGGACAATGATCCTCCAGGCCTTCCTGGCCTCTACCCGGAGTCCATTCCCCGGAGTATAAATATGGCAAATAAAATAAAATACAGGCGCGTTACTGGAAGCTACTTGATCGAAAGAAATGCAAGAGAGGGCAGGGGAGACGCACGAAGCGTGCCTACCTCGAAAACATCTTCATCCGCCCGCCGGGCCCCCAGTAAGGCGATGCCCTCGACGCTGACGACGGGATGCGCATCTCTCTGCAGGGGCAGCGTCATTGGGTCTCCGCAGTCCACACTCAGGGATACATTGGCGCCTCCCACACTCAGAGCGATGCGATGCCACCTGCCAAAGGAGGAGACAAGTCCCAAACTTGGGTATCCACTCGGACAGGGGTCCCCAACGTGGCGCTGGCGGGCGACAGAGTGCTTGCCAAGACTTTTCTTTTTGCCCGCCGAAATGTATTTAGAAAGTGGGCAGAGACATGTGGGGCGCTTGCGTCTGCGTGGCTATGAGGACCCTTCCAACTCTATGATTCTATGATTCAATGATTCTATGATTCTAAGAATAATTTTCTTTTGGTTGCAGCTGCGATCTCCGTGTTGGTTTTCATGCTCTCACTCCTCCTTCTCCTTTGCATTTGGGCATCCTCCACCTGGGGGCTCTTGGGACCCTCCCCTTCCTGTTTCCTCCAGGCCCATCATTGGCCATTTCGGGAGGGGGGGGCAGGTCGACATGACCATGTATGGTCTTATCACCTGGTAAATGTTTAACAAATTTAAAAATATATATATTAAAAATTAACTCCCACGTATTCAGGAAACCCTTCCAGGACTGTCAAGAAGGCCCTGGGTTTCCCGTTAAGGGTCAGAGAAGTTCCAGGGGTCATAACTGGTGGGCACACCATTAACCCTGTTTGCCCTATTTCTTCCTAAACATACCTGTACTCTGCCTTCTTTGTAAGGATCTCGGGGGAAGCTCACGCAACGTGATCCCACTTGACCCCTACGGAATAGGGCTAGGGAACGATAGATCCCCAGCCCACCCAAGGAGTGTCACGGGATCTGAACCTGACTCTTCCCTTTCCAAGTCCAACAAACAACCCGCTACAGGTCCTTTGATGTATGGGATTGATCTAATCAGCTGACCGTCCAGCCGGAGCTTTGTCTTGATTAATCACCTCTCAGATCCTGATGATGCCATCCCCGGCAGAGTTCCGCCCTCCTAAACCTACCAAAGTCAGGAGACCATGGAAAGGGGAACTCTCCTTAGGACTGCACGGCTAACCTTGCTTCTCTTCTTGGCATCCAGGAGGCAGGCTAGGCTGGGAAACACCAATGGGGAGGGAACACGCTAAGACCACCCAGGAAGCAGATGGCCGAGCAGGGATTTGAACCGGGGTTTCCCGTGACCAAGTCCAAGGATTTATATACTCTTTGGCAAAAAGGCACAGGGGATATATAAGACTGGCTTGTGACCAAAGATGCTGGAATTGCTGGGGGGAGGGAGGGACAGGCAGGCTCTTCCCATCCTTGACGCAATGGAATTTAGAAGCCTCCTACAATCTACAACCAACGTAACAGCAGGGAAGATTCAGGTATTCCCCAAGGGTTGGCTACCTTGTTTCATACAAAAGGATGCCTTGCTCCAAGAAGGAGGAGGAGGAGGAGGAGGAGGAGGAGGAGGAGAGTTGGTTCTTATATGCCGCTTTTCTCTACCTGAAGAGTCTCAAAGCGGCTTACAGTCGCCTTCCCATTCCTCTCCCCACGACAGAAACCCTGTGAGGTGAGTGAGGCTGAGAAAGCACTGATATTACTGAAGAAGAAGAGTTGGTTCTTATATGCCGCTTTTCTCTACCCGAAGGAGTCTCAAAGCGGCTTGCAGTCGCCTTCCCTTTCCTCCCCCCACAACAGACACCCTGTGAGGGAGGGGAGGCTGAGAGAGCCCTGATATTACTGAAGAAGAAGAAGAGTTGGTTCTTATATGCCGCTTTTCCCTACCCGAAGGAGGCTCAAAGCGGCTTACAGTCGCCTTCCCTTTCCTCCCCCCACAACAGACACCCTGTGAGGGAGGGGAGGCTGAGAGAACTGCTCTATGAGAACAGCTTTCTCAGTGCCGTGGGGAGCCCAAGGTCACCCAGCTGCATGTGGGGGAGTGCAGAATCAAACCCGGTTCACCAGATTAGAAGTCTGCACTCCTAAGCACTACAGCAAGCTGGCTCTCCTAGCGATATCCCAGCTATAACTGACCTCCAGACCACTATCACCAGTTCCCCTGACAAAATGGCGGCTTTGGAGGGTGGACTTGATGGCATGATGCCCTGCTGAAGTCCCTCCCCTTCCCAAACTCCACCCACCCCAGGCTCCACCCCAAACCTCAGGCCACTTTGTCCATGTAGTGCAGGACTACAATTCCCACACTGGCAGGGGCAATTACCACGCTGGCAGGGGCTCATGGGAATTGTAGTCCATGGACATCTGGAGGACCACAGGTTGACTACCCCTGATGTAGTGCATGCAAAAGGTGCTACAGGCCCCACATGGTGCCTTCCCTTCCCCCCCCCTATGGATCAGGGCCACAGCCCCTCTCTTCCCCCCCCCCCCCTTTTTCCCTCTTTTAAGACCAGGGGTAGTCAAACTGCGGCCCTCCAGATGTCCATGGACTACAATTCCCAGGAGCCCCTGCCAGCGAATGCTGGCAGGGGCTCCTGGGAATTGTAGTCCATGGACATCTGGAGGGCCGCAGTTTGACTACCCCTGTTTAAGACAATTGGAGTGATACCCCTTCTCACTTTGGGGGTCCCTCCACCCCTGGTCGGGCTGCTCCTGCTGCAATTTTACTCTGCCAAGGCCCCACAAGTCCTGAAACCTCAACCACCCCTGCCCAAACCTCCAGAAAACCCCCCAGCCTGGAGTTGGCAGCCTGTAGATCCATCCCCCCTGCATGACCCCAGTCAGAATTCAGGACCCCCAATAAGCCCCCAAAGATGCCAGGAGGACCCAGCCGCCCGTCCCCTCATCCGTTGTGCTCCTTCGACCACGGCTCTCTGCACCCTCTTCCAGCCCCAGCAAGACTCACTTCCCATCGGCCAAGTTGACTCGGTGGAAATGGGGGTAGTCCTCGGGCAGCGGGTGGCCATGCTGATCTTCGTACAGGAAGGCGGGCGAGCGGCCGATCTCCACGCCGAGCTGCTGGACTCCCCGCACGTCGTACACAGAGAACAGAAAGGACTGGCTGCCTCTCAGGGCTCGCAGGGTGGCCAGCACCGAGAAGTCCACGGGGAAGGGGCCGTCTGCAGGGGAAGAAGGCAGCGCACTGTAAGGAAACAGTTTCCGGGGCCTTTGGGTCTGCCCATCACTCTTGGTCTCCGTCTCCCCGTCCTTGGCTCCTCCGGGTAACAGGGGCTGGGTGTGTGTTGCAATGCGCTGCAAGGTGGGATGCCAGGCCCCAGGTGGGACCTGGGGATCTCCTGGAATTATAGCTTATCTCCAGACTACAGAGATCAGTTCCCCTGGAGAAAAGGGCTGCTTGGGAGGGGGGACTCCATAGTATTAGACTCCAATGAGGTCCCTCCCTGCCTCAAACCCCACCCATTCCCAGCTCCTTCCCCAAAGCCTCCAGGTCTTCCCCAACCCAGAGCTGGCAAACCCATCCAGACTACAGAGATCAGTTCCCCTGGAGAAAAGGGCTGCTTGGGAGGGGGACTCCAGAGCATCAGACTCCACTGAGATCTCTCCCTGCCCCAAATCCCACCCACTTCCAGCTCCACGCCCAAAGCCTCCAGGTCTTCCCCAACCCAGAGCTGGCAACCCCATCCAGACTACAGAGATCAGTTCCCCTGGAGGAAATGGCTGCTTGGGAGGGGGGACTCCGTAGCATCAGACTCCACTGAGGTCCCTCCCTGCCCCAAACCCCGCCCACTCCTGGCTCCACCCCCAAAGTCTCCAGGTATTCCCCAGAGCTGGCAATCCTATCTATGTCACTGGAAGATGAGCTATGATTCCGGGGGATCTCCGAGTTCTACCTGGAGGCTGGCCTCCCTAGTGTTATTTTCCATCCTGACACTATCCCAGCAGAGATAAAAAGACAAGCAAAATATGGCTGCCTTTTCCCTCCCCACTAGGGCTAGTTACAGTAATAGAACACACAGCTTTGAACAGGCAAAAGCCAGGAAGGAAAGAGTTAATTGCATCCCTCTCTTTGTGTTGTCCCCGTCCAACTCAGAGCCCTGTGGGGGCTGCAGAGGAGGACAAATAGTACTCCTCTGGGAGAGCCAGTCCTGGCATTCCAAGCCACCTGTGGTTTGGCCTTTAGTGAAAACTAGGCTACATTCCCGTCCGGTCCGTTAATAAAATCCTTCTCTCAGCTACAGGGGCTTTCTCAGCCAAGGTTCCTGATGGCTCTGGAAGGGTTTCCTGAGTGGGTGGGAGTTAATTTATATATTTATATATATATATAAATTTAAATGTGTTAAACATCTATTGGGCGATATGGCCATATATGGTCATGTTGACTGCCCTCCCCTCCCCAAATGGCCAGTGGTGGGCCTGGAGGGGGTAGGAAGGGACTCTGAGTGAGCATCTCCCCAGTTCTGCTTCCCAACCACGGTCTGTATGATTGCTCCACTTCTGGGCTTCCTTGAAGCCTAAAAGAATGTTTCAGGGGTTTCTCAACGGGTAACAAAGTTGAGAAAAGCCACCCTAAGGCCTTACATTTACTAAAAATATCCCCCGATAAATGTTTAACAAGTTTAAAAACTGAATTCACTCCCACCCACTCAGGCCACTCTTCCAGGACTGTCAACCTCGGGGTTTCACTAAACCCTGGTCTGGAGACATTCATTCTGTCCCTCTGCTGTTCTGGAAGCAAGCAGGGAGGAAATATGCTCAGAGTGGCCAGAAATCTCCCAACGCACTGATATAGATTATATAGATTTGTGGAACACAATTGAGAACACAAATACAGATTTGTGGAACACACTTTAGACACAGTCTGTCTATGGTTTATTTTTAGGTCAGGCAGAATGTATCTTGAGTTCATTGTTGGCTGCTATGTGTATAGTTATTTCTTTGTCTCACAAAGTAACCTTGAATTTGTCAAAAGCAGATAGCTCCTGAATGTGGCATCCCTCCATATAAAGGAATGTATTCTTTGAAACAAAGAGCGAGAAAATTGTAATAAGATATATAGCCATCCGTGATAGGTCAGATTGCACGCCCTCCGTCGTCGACCTGATTGGTCAAAGGGACAGTGAGGGAGTGAGCGTCAGGATACCTCATGATGACGTATCAAGATCTTAAAAATGAGCTGCACTGATGCAGACTTCAGAGAATGCACCAATTGGCTTTCTCTCCATGCTTGCAAACAGGTATCCTCAATAAATCCTCTTGCTGCTTAGCTGTCTTTGTTGTGGTCTTGTAAATTTTACACTGCTTGATCCATAACAGCACCAATCAGGACAAGGGAGGATAATCTTTGAAAAAGATCAGGAAGTTCCTAAGGGAACTATGCTTTTATGGCCTTAGACACTGAAGCCCCCTGCCCTCCCTAAGCCCCTCCCTCTGTGGGCTCCACCCCCAAAGTCTCCTGGCCCAGAGGTGGCAACCCACCTCTTAACACGCCGTGTTCCCCCGTTACCTGGAAAGAGCTGCCTGGTGGGGACACTGAAGTGGGTCCGGTTCTCCAGGCGGAAGGCCAAGTCGCTCTCCTCCGACCCGTTCCTCTGGGTGCAGATGCCCGCGGCGATGGACACCCCGTTTTGGCCCTCCCGCACACCAAAGGCCTGCAGCACATCCACAAGGCCATCTGGAAAGGAAGCAGAACGTCGTTTTCAGGGTCTGCAGTTCTAACCGAAGGTTCCAGAAGCAGGTCCTCCAATTCCCCACCCCACAAGACCAAAGAAAGAAGGGAGGGAAGGGGACGAGAAAAACAGTTTACTCCTCGGCTTGGGTCTTTTCTAGGATAAAGGGCACCGTTGCCACACACATAGGATTACAGAATCCTAGAGTTGGAAGGGACCTCCAGGGTCATCTAGTCCAACCCCCTGCATAATGCAAGAATTCACAGCTACCTGCCCACCCACGGTGACCCCAATTTCATGATCGCATGATGTATCCAAAGTACGTGAGCTTCAGCTGTAATATCTTCCCTTCTAATGACACAGCTGGTTTGCTCCTCTCTGAAACTATCTTGTTGATAACTTTGTTTGTCCATGGGATTCGCACCATTCGTCTCCAACACCCTAATTCGAAAGCATCTCTTCTCCTCCTGTCTTCCTTCTTCAGGGTCCAGCTTTCACATCCATAGCTTGTTATGGGGAAGACAACAGCATTGACTAGCCGGCACTTTGTATTAAGGCTGATATCTTTACTCTTCCATATTCGGTTCATGCCTAACATTGCGTTCCGGCCCAGTGTTATTCGCCGTCTGATTTCACGGCTGCATCCAGCACTTGGAGTGATCATAGAGCCAAGAAGGATGATATCATCAATACGTTCAATGTTCTCATTGTCAATCGTGACTTTGGTGCTACTGCCAGTAGTTGTCATGATCTTGGTCTTTTTGATATTTCGGTATATTGCCTATTGCCTCTAGATCAGTGTTAAAGTCCTGAATCACATCTGTCAAAGTCAGCATTGTCTACTCAGATGGCCGCAGCTCCAGAGCCCCCGCCGAACGGCACCGTTCCCCTGAGACAAGCCGCCATATTTGAGGTCCGCCTTTCAGCCTGCAGAGAACTAAGTTCCCGCAGATTCCCCCTGCTGTATCACACAGATAAGCTGATCTCGGACTGACTGTCATGACTGCTCGAGCTGCTTCACTCACCACTGATGCGAATGGTCATGACGACCCTCATAAATATTCACGGAAGCAGCAGGAAAAAAAAAGGAACTCTACTTCAATTGGTGGGTTTAATGGCCGTTCGCTCCAGAGGAGACCCAGCGTGGCTCACATCCTTCTCCTGCATTGTGCAGGGGGTCCCTTCCCACCCTATGATTCGATGATTTGATGATTCGATGATTTTCCTCCATCTTATCCTCACAACAGCCCTGTGAGGTAGGTTAGGCCAAGACAATGTGAGCTGCCCAAGATCTGCTGCCATCCAAGTACCGAACTGGCTTTGCTTCCCAGATTTGATGTGATAGAAGAAGGGCCACACCACACCAACTACCTTCCCCTTGCTTTTCCCCGGGAGCTTGATTGATATCCCCTTCCAGAGCATGATTGGTGTGGTACAACCTTGACAAAATGCATCCTGCTCATGGTGTCTAGGGCCTGCTTTCCCAACCAGTGTTTTGTGAAAACCCCAGGGCTTCTTGATGGCCCCGGAAGGGTTTCCCAAATGGGTGGTGGTTAATTAAGTTTTATTATATTTTTAAAATTTGTTAAACATTAATCGAGTGATTAAGACCATATGTGGCCATGTCAACCCTGGAGCCTGGAGAGGGTGAGAATGGGAGGAGCCCTGGGTGGGCGTGTCCATAGCTATGCTTCCCAAGCATATTCTGCACGATCGTGCCACTTCTGGGGTTACTCGAAGCCGGAGGAATGTTTCAGGGGTTTCTCAATGGTAAAAAAGTTGGGAAAGGCTATTCTAATGGGATGGGACATTCTACAACCTCTTATTATGAAGAAGATGAAGAGTTGGTTCTTATATGCCGCTTTTCCCTACCCGAAGGAGGCTCAAAGCGGCTTACAGTCGCATTCCCACTCCTCTCCCCACAACAGACACCCTGTGGGGTGGGTGAGGCTGGGAGAGCGCTGATATCACTGCCCGGTCAGAACAGTTTTATCTGTGCCGTGGTGAGCCCAAGGTCACCCAGCTGGCTGCATGTGGGGGAGCGCAGAATCGAACCTGGCATCCCAGATTAGAAGTCCGCACTCCTAACCACGACACCAAACTGGCTCTCTCCTATCCTTCCACTCCTTGCATCGACCAGGCCCCCATTCCAAAGCCATCAAGAATTAAAACATGAAGCCGCTTTAGATGGAATCTGGTCAATATCATCTACTCAGACTGACAGCCATTCTCCAGGGTTTCAGGCTGAGATCTTTCAGATCACCCACTGCCTGGTCATTTTAACTGGGGATGTTGGGGATTGAACCTGCGACCTTCTGCATGCCGAGCAGATGCTCTCCCATTGAGACATGGTGCCTCCCCAAATGACTTATACTGAGTCAGTATTGTTTAATCAGGCTGGCTAAAGAATGAGCATCGGATATTTCAAAGATTGAACCGGGGACCTTCTGGGCGCAAAGCAGAGGCTCCTCCAGTGAGCCTGAACCTTCTGGGCGCAAAGCAGAGGCTCCTCCACTGAGCCTGAACCTTCTGGGCCCAAAGCAGAGGCTCCTCCACTGAGCCTGAACCTTCTGGGCCCAAAGCAGAGGCTCCTCCAGTGAGCCTGAACCTTCTGGGAACAAAGCAGAGGCTCCTCCAGTGAGCCTGAACCTTCTGGGAACAAAGCAGAGGCTCCTCCAGTGAGCCTGAACCTTCTGGGAACAAAGCAGAGGCTCCTCCACTGAGCCTGAACCTTCTGGGCCCAAAGCAGAGGCTCCTCCACTGAGCCTGAACCTTTTGGGCCCAAAGCAGAGGCTCCTCCAGTGAGCCTGAACCTTCTGGGAACAAAGCAGAGGCTCCTCCAGTGAGCCTGAACCTTCTGGGAACAAAGCAGAGGCTCCTCCACTGAGCCTGAACCTTCTGGGCCCAAAGCAGAGGCTCCTCCACTGAGCCTGAACCTTCTGGGCGCAAAGCAGAGGCTCCTCCAGTGAGCCTGAACCTTATGGGAACAAAGCAGAGGCTCCTCCACTGAGCCTGAACCTTGTGGGAACAAAGCAGAGGCTCCTCCACTGAGCCTGAACCTTCTGGGCGCAAAGCAGTGACTCCTCCAGTGAGCCTGAACCTTCTGGGAACAAAGCAGAGGCTCCTCCAGTGAGCCTGAACCTTCTGGGCACAAAGCAGAGGCTCCTCCACTGAGCCTGAACCTTCTGGGCGCAAAGCAGAGGCTCCTCCATTGAGCCTGAACCTTATGGGAACAAAGCAGAGGCTCCTCCACTGAGCCTGAACCTTGTGGGAACAAAGCAGAGGCTCCTCCACTGAGCCTGAACCTTCCGGGCGCAAAGCAGAGGCTCCTCCACTGAGCCTTAACCTTCTGGGCGCAAAGCAGAGGCTCCTCCACTGAGCCTGAACCTTCAGGCCTTCCAGTTCATCCCAAGCCAGCAGAAGCCATGCCCATCCATCCTGTAATCGCCATATGACACTTTCCCAGGGGAGCCATGAGAACTTTCCAGCCCAGCAGTTCTGCAAGGATGACTCAGGGCAGGCGTCCCCAAGCCTCTGGCCAGCAGCCACTGCCTTCCTGTGCCCGGTGATGTCGATCTCGCCACACGCCTCTGTTTCCTCCCCGCACAAAGCAATTCTCTCCAGCTTGGCTGGCCGGCGTCCTGACGGGTGGGCGTCCCTGGCCTTGGCAGTCGTTCGGAGGGCTAACGCAGCAGGCCGCTGGCCGAAAGGCCCTTCCAGCGAGCGTTTCTGACTCTAAATCAGTCCTACGCGAGACAGATCCTGTGGAGGGCTGCCCGAGTGTGGGACGGGGAGAGGAAAGGGAGGTTGATCAATGTCCCAGCGCATCTCCCCGATGCGTCACCAGCAGTAAGTCAACCTCTGATCCGCTGGCAGTTCGCCTCTGCTTTTTTGCACTTGTGTGCTTTTGACTGAGCAAGGATATGCTTTCTGGGGCATGGGTTGGTCTGGAAGAGTAGAACAAAGTTTGGATCCAGGGGCAATTTGAAGACCAACGAGGCTTTATGCAGAATATTCACGCTCGTGTGCTTTCAGGTATCTGAAGAAATGTGCTTGCACACAAAGGTGTATATATCTTGAATGAAACATTGTGGGCCTTAAAGGTGCTCCTGGAATATCAACTTTATTGTTCTGCAGCAGGTTTTCCCAACCAGGGTTTCATGACTGCAGGCAGCAGGAAAGCTGCAAAGAAACTATCCAATTTTTCAGTTGTGGCAAGACTTTTTTTTTTTTTAAGTTTGGTTGCCACAGATTCACGCAGCTGCCCCTCTAGAAGAAGAAGAAGAAGAAGAAGAAGAAGAAGAAGAAGAAGAAGAAGAAGAAGAAGAAGAAGAAGAAGAGTTGGTTCTTATATGCTGCTTTTCTCTACCTGAAGTGTCTCAAAGTGGCTTATATTCTCCTTCCCTTTCCTCTCCCCACAACAGACACCCTGTGAGGGAGGGGAGGCTGGGAGAGCCCTGATATTGCTGAAGAAGAAGAAAAGTTGGTTCTTATATGCCACTTTTCTCTACCTGAAGAGTCTCAAAGTGGCTTATATTCTCCTTCCCTTTCCTCTCCCCATAACAGACACCCTGTGAGGGAGGGGAGGCTGGGAGAGCCCTGATATTGCTGAAGAAGAAGAAAAGTTGGTTCTTATATGCCACTTTTCTCTACCTGAAGAGTCTCAAAGTGGCTTATATTCTCCTTCCCTTTCCTCTCCCCACAACAGACACCCTGTGAGGGAGATTAGGCTGGGAGAGCCCTGATATTGCTGAAGAAGAAGAAGAGTTGGTTCTTATATGTCACTTTTCTCTACCCGAAGGAGGCTCAAAGTGGCTTACAGTCGCCTTCCCTTTCCTCTCCCCACAACAGACACCCTGTGAGGGAGGGGAGGCTGAGAGAGCCCTGATATTACTGCTCGGTCAGAATAGCTTTATCAGTGCTGTGGTGAGCCCAAGGTCACCCAGCTGGCTTCATGTGGGGGAGCAAAGAATCAAACCTGGCTCGCCAGATTAGAAGTCCACGCTCCTAACCTCTACACCAAGCTGACACCAGGGTTTTGGCCATGGTGCGCCAGAGTGTTGGACTGCATGGCAACTGGCCTGATCCAACGTGGCTTCTTTTATTCTCTTAGAGCCACTGCTGGACCTCCTAGTGGCACCTGGGTTTTGGCCACCAGGGCCTAAGCACTACACCAAACTGGTCCTCAACATGATGCCCAGGGGCACTCTGGTACCTTCTGATACCTTCCTCGGTGCCCACCAAATGTTTTTAGAAAGTGGGTGGAGCCAGGCAGGGCTCCTGCCCAGCAGGGCTTCTGATTTGCCACTGAAGATCTGATCGACTGCGCAGATTAAAATAAAATTTTAGGGGCAGCTGCTTCTCCACCTTTGGTTTGATTCTCTCTTGCGCCTTTTTTCCCAGCGTGTTTTTAAATTACTCCTCTTTTCCCTTGCACTTGGGCTTTCTCTCTGTGCATGACTCCGCCTCCTGCAGGGGGCATTTTATAGTTGGCTCCACCTCCTCTAGCAGCCATTTTGTGGTTCTATCCACTCCCCTGTATCAGAATATGCCCACGGTTTGAAATGGGACTGCTGCTCCAGAACATGTCACTGAGCCAGTGTGGTATAATGTTTAGTGCTGAGATTTACAAGAGCTGTAGTGTGCATGATTAAACAGCATAAGAAAAATGTCTCTCAGAAGCCATCAGAGTAAATTTGTGGTTAGCATATTTAGATTAGAAGTACTTGGTACTTTCAAATCATCTCCTCCTGTGTCCTGATTGGCTCAGCTGGAGACTTCCTATTTCTTTGCAGACATTTCCTCCCTGATTGTTAGTCAGTTAGACTGCTAGAACTATCCCTCTCCCTTCTTGACTTACAAAATTGTTTCTTGTCTTAATATTTTATTATTCAAGCAGTTGGTGCTCTTCTCCTTTACATATCTAAACTCTGCCAACCATTAGAGTGTCATACCAGGATCTGGGAGACCCAGATTCGAATCCCCACTCTACCATGAAAGGTGGTCAGGTGATGTTCGGCCAGTGGCACACTCTTGGCCTGCCCTACCTTGCAAGGTTGTTATGAGGATCAAATAGAGGGAAGAAGATGGTTCTTAGCAGTTTTGGGTCTCCACAGGAGAGAAATGTGGGATAAAAAGGACAGTTGTTTTTTCTACCTGCTGTTCACAGCCCAAAGGAGTCTCAAAGCAGCTTAGAATCTCCCTCCCCTCCCCCCTCCCCACGACACCCTGTGAGGGAGGTGAGGCCGAGAGAGCTCTGAGAGAACTGATCAGTGAGGACAGCTCTATCAGAGCTGCGACTAGCCCTAGGTCACCCAGCTGGCTGCAGGTGGAGGAGCCGTGAATGAAACCCAGCTCACCAGATTAGAAGTCGCTGCTTTTAACGCCTACACCACGCTGGCTCTACAAAACTATTTTTCCTTCTATTAGTAAGGTTGTCACGGGACTTCCCTCTTGAGTTGGGTGGGGGGAATAACTGTTGCAGACAATACGCATGTGCGCGCGGGGAAGCCACAGTACCCCTGGGAGAACACAAAGTGTTCTCGCAATGCTTTCCACCAAATTCTTTCTGCACCCCGGCAGAGGGATGGGAACACAGATGATTGCATCTCGGTCCTCTCTCTCATGCTCCCTTGACCCAGCTCTACGACCCCACTTCCGGCCGAAGATGCTCCCGCCACAGTCCTTGTCCCTGCTCTCTCCACCCATCCCAACCCCATCCCCATCCCCATCCAAGGAAAGGACTCCATGGGATTCCCAAAATCCCATCAGATGCTGAGATGGCCACAGGGTGTGGGACCGCACGGGAGGCATTCCCCCCCCCCCCCGGCTATTATCTAGGGCAGAGATGCTGAGCTGGAAAATGTGACTTGAAAAAGGCTGCCTAAGCAAACAGCGCCGTGCGCCTCTGCAAATGTCATCAATGCTTTATGGCCACCCTTTGGAAGGGGGGGGGGGGGCGGGAGGGTAGATTTGTGGCAGCCCTGGAAGAACAAGGAGAACTTCTGAGAATGACAAATGGCAGGGAAAAACAGCTGCACCGAACACAGCAGGGCAATGTGTTCGAAAGCAAAGGAGGCGCGTGGGCCGCACGGTGGCAGGAGCCGACAGCATCACGGTTAGAGAACCCCGCCGTGTTCGGAAGTGAGGACAGAAGGTGGATATGATGGACTGCTGGCAGAAGGAGCCCTGGGGGGGGGGGCTGTACCATGTCAGATTGTAGGTGGGGAGGGCCGCTTTGGATGTCCCTTCATTTGTTTCATTTTACAAGAACACAGGAGAAGCCGTGTTGGAGCAGGCCAATGGCCCATCTGGTCCAGCACATGGTGGCCAAGACCCATGCCTCTCTTTGGTCTGAAACCAGGAGCTGCTCTCTGCCCTCCCCTCCTGTCCTGTATACCTTTTTCTAGTTCAGGGGCTGGCCAAGCGGCGACTCTCCAGATGCCCACGGACTACAATTACCATGAGCCCCTGCCGGCAGGGGCTCATGGTAATTGTAGTCCGTGGGCATCTGGAGAGTCACCGTTTGGCCAGCCCTGTTCTGGTGAACTCTTCACTTGGTTCTTCATGGAGTCAGGCACATCTAGTCTTCTCAATGTCCTCATTCTTCCACATACGTGGTGCTGGACCAGCCGGCCACTGGCGACAGGGAACTGTGTTCTTTACATGAGACTCTTTTCTATCAACTACAACCTGAACGAGAACCGGATCTACCTGAATAAACTGAGGTGGTCAGCCATGTTGAACTGAAGCCACCGAACAAAGCTCGAGTCCTGGGCCACCTTGAAGACCAGCAAAGTTTCATTCCGGATATAAGCTTTCGTTTCCGCACACACTTCTTTCAGAGACATTGAAACAGGGTTTTCTTCTGTGTTCTCTGATTTATACCCAAATCAAACTCCACAGGCCTTAAAGGTACCGCTGGGCTCAAAACTCGCCGCACGAGAACACTGACATTTCCACGGCGAAGACTACGGCACCCATGATGCAGCATCCATGCGCACCAAGCGCGCCGGCGCAAGGAACATCTGGAAGGGCTCGACGCGAGCCCTAGCAACAAGCCAACGCTGCGAGAAGCACGGGGCGGCCAACACAGTCGATCCAAACGCAAACAGGCAGATAGGTTTCCCACGGAAATCCGCCCCTCGGAGCCAGCGTGGTGTAATCGGACCTGGAGCCCTGCCCGCCGCTTTCACACATGTCTCCTCGACTAATGCTTAATGTGGTTTGACTTTGGTCATGTGAAAGGAGGCTGAGACAAATGCATTTTTGTGCTCGCATTCCAAACATGAAGGGATGGGGAGAGAGAGAGAGAGAGAGAGAGAGAGAGAGAGAGAGAGAGAGAGAGAGAGAGAGAGAGAGAGAGATCTTGTTTTCCATATGTAATCAAGGGCTTGGACAAAACTTCACATCGGAAGCCAAAGGGGAGAGAGAGGGGGGGGCGGGGAATGGAGGCACATTGAGGATTCCTCCCTGCCCAGAAGTGTGCATTCATGCGAGCAAGCATGGCCTGGAAGCCAAGAGCTCATGGATCTTGGCTGCGGGAACATCTGCTATCTCGAAAGCACATTATTTTGCACCTCTCACAGGGGAAGCGGCCACGGCCAACATCTATGAGCTCCTGGCCGGCGTGGCAGCATTTCTCATGCGAGCGCGCATCCAGCGTTTGGCAGGACAGGACGGGACCCTCTGTCTGCCGCTGGAAGAGAACCCCGTAGGCTTCCAGAGCAACCTGTCATTTAGATTAAGAACGTCTCGGGATGATTGGTGGGGGACCAAAACCACAAATAACGTCTTTCGTTTCTATCGGAGACGATTGGCAAATGTCATAGATAGCCGACTCCGTCCCAAGAGCCTGTAACTATGGACTGAGAACTCCCAGATTTTTGTAAACAGAAAAATAAGAACGTCTCCCGCTGTGCGGTAATCAAAGCCAACGTGCTCGGTTTTGTGATGGATGGCGAATGCAGGCGCGGGCTGTATCAAAATCGCAAGATGTCCTAGCCTTGCTGTACAACGCATTGGTCAGGCCCCACCTGGAGTCCTGGGTGCAGTTCTGGAGGCCTTATTTCAAAAGGGACGTGGACAAAACAGGGATGGGGCAGAGGAGAGCAACGGGGATGATCCGGGGCCTGGGGACCAAGCCCTAGAAGGAAAGCCTGAGGGATTTGGGAATGTTCAGCCTGGAGAAGAGGAGGTTGAGACTGAAAGAGGGGGATGATGGCTGTCTTTAAGTATTTGACAGGTTGACACTTGGAGGAGGGCAGGGAACTGTTCCTGTTGGCAGCAGAGGAGAGGACACGCAGTAATGACTTGTGTTGAACGGAACTGCCTAGATATTGAGGGGGAGGCGGAACTTCACTTCTAGTAGTTCAGCAGTGGAATCAGTGGCCTAAGGAGCTCCCTCTTACTGGCAGTCTTCAAAACCACCCAGAGCTGTAAAGAATGGCCGGTACAAAAATCCAAATAAATAGACAGAGCGTTCTCCTGGATGCTTGAGGCTGATCCAGCTTTGAGCAAGGGGTGGGACTAGGTGGCCTGTCTGGCCCCTTCCAACTCTATGGTTCTATGATTCTAAGCAGCAACTGGACAGATATCCCGGATGCTTGAGGCTGATCCTGCATTGAGCAGGGGGTGGGACTAGATGGCCTGTCTGGCCCCTCCCAACTCTATGGGTCTTTGATTCTAAGCAGAGGCTTGAACCTACTTGCCTGAAGAGAAGTGACAGGCACAAGTGGAAATGTGGGCAAATGGTGCCAAATGTAGGAAAGAAGGGCAGAAATAAGAACGTAACAGGAGCCCTGCTGGATCAGACCAACGGTCCACCTAGCCCAGCATCCTGTCTCACACAGTGGCCAACCAGTTACCATGGAGGTACAATAACAGAGCACCGAGGCCAAGGATTTCATTAAAACCTAAGAAGAGCTTTGCTGGATCAATCCAATAATCCGTCTAGCCCAGCATCCTGTCTCACACAGTGGCCAACCCGTTCCTCCGAACAGCCAACAACAGAGCATGGAGGCCAAGGCCTTCCCCTGAGGTTGCCTCCTGGCTCTGGGATTCAGAGAAACAGTGCATTTGAACATGGAGGTTCTCCTTAGTCAGCGTGGCCAGTAGCCATTGATAAGCCTGTCCTCCATGGACCTATCACGTCCCCCGTGAAAGCTGTTTTGTCCTGTGGCCATCTCTCCATCCTCTGGCAGCACATCCCACATTTGAATCCTTCTGTGTAAAAAAGTGTTTCCTTTTGTCCATCCGGAATCCGCGCCTCTCCATCCTCACGAATCCCAAAAACCTGGCTTTGAGCAAGTTCTTCCCAGAAAGATCATAGAATCATAGAGTCGGAAGGGACCTCCTGGGTCATCTAGTCCAACCCCCTGCACTATGCAGGACACTCACAACCCTCTCGCTCATCCACTGTACGAAGGACGTTTTGGAAATCTAGGAAAAGCCCAGAAGGCGGGCGATGGGCACAAGGCTGTCGGGTAGAGCCTCATAAAAGATGCTGAGATGGGGGAGGCTGAGAGCAAAAAGCTCCCTGGGGAAGCAGCCAGGAGTGACACGGACACAAGACCCTCCTTTGGAGGCAAAGGCCAGATGGACAATCATCCTCGGTATGAAGGAAACTGGGTCAGGATCACCCTTGCTGGCCTAGCCCAGGCCTCCTCCATACAGAGGCCAGCCTGATGCTACAGATGCAGCTTCCTGACCATGCCAGAGACCCTGGGCAGGCTGGGGGGCCAATCCCCAAGGGAGAGGAAAGGGAGGCGACTGTAGGCCGCGTAGAGACCTCTTCGGGTAGTGAAAAGCAGGGTAGAAAAAACAGCTCTTTCTCTTTATGCAGAAGATGTGGAAGAGACCCGGGCAGGCATTCTGGTGTGTCTTTGAAGAACGGAGCAGGGACAGGACTAGAGAGATGGCAGCAGCTAGAGGCACAGGACTGCAGGACAGCTGCCTCGGGGCAATGAGGAGGAGGAAGAGGAGGAGGAGGCTGAGTCACAGAGCCTGGGAACTGAGCGGCAAAGCAGGAACTGCCAGTGGCTGGCTGGATGGCTGGATGGCTGGCTGGCTGGTGGGTGGGGGGGGGAGGGAATGCATCGTGGGTGGTCACTAGCTTTGGGTAGGTTGCAGCCTTGACTTTGTCTGCCCTGAGCAGAGCCGATCCCAGGGCCTGACCCACATACCCAGGAGCCGAAGCTTGCAAACTGTGCTGTGCTGGAACCAAAGAAAATGGGAAAGGGGGGGGGATGGGAGACATCAGATATCAATGTGTCCCCCAGTGCTTGCAGAGATGGTGGAGCTGGTTCCGGCATCTACCACTTCAGGTTGCGGGTAAGGGCCCCCACGACTGCCTCGTCCTTCCTGTGTTCGCCAAAAACAACGAGATGTCCTGGCTCTCCGTGAACGCCACCCTGGGGGTTCTCCCCGTCACACCTGCCTCCACCTGTGGCTTGAACAGCCCAGGCTGGCCCAAGCTCATCAGATTTTGGAAGCTAAGCAGGGGCAACCCTGGTTGGGATTTGGATGGGAGACCCCAAGGAAAACTGGAGGTTGGGATGCAGAGGCAGGCAATGGCAAGCCGCCTCTAGTAGTCTCTTGCCTGGAAAGCCCTATGGCAGGGGCCCCCAACTGGGGGTCCACAGATTCCCAGAGGTCTGTGGGAGCTCCAGAGGGGGTTCGCAGCCTAATGGACTCAGCCACAAACAAGGGAGTCAGCCGCTTCCATCGTTCCCCCTCCTGAGGGTGAGTTCTCTCAAAGTTTCTGTGCCTAGATGGGGGCGGAGCCTGCAGTGCCCCTACTCCCACCATAAACCGCCTCCTTTGTCTCCATCCTCCTTGAGCCTGCCTCTTAACGCAGGTGGTGATGTCACTTCCGGTGGCCTGTCACTTCCGGGGGCGTGGCGGTGGGAGCAGCCAGACTGGGACGGAGGAGCCCTGCTTAGTGGAAAGGGGCATCACTCTGACTGTCCTTAAAGAGGGAAATGGGGGGGGGGGTAGAGGATCCATGGGAGAAAGGCACCATGTTGGGCCCCTAGAAATATGGGGTCTGTAGCACAAGCTACATGTACTACACTGATAAACCAGCCCTACCAACCAGGTTAGCACAGCTAGCTGAGTCGCATCAGATCTCAGAAGCTAAGCAGGGTTGGCCGTGGTGGGTATTTGGATGGGAGACCACAGAGGCAGGCAGTGGCCAACCCCCTCTGAAGGTCCCTCGCCTTGAGATCTCTACAAGGACCCCATAATTTGGCTGCAACTTGAGGGTACGCCGGTTCCTAGGACTTGGTGCGAAAGGTCCAGTTCAGGCTGACCCACCCCCTGCCCCCTACCAGGTATGCAGAAGTGGTTTTGATTCAGCTATTGCCCACAGGCCTTGTGATTTCCTGGTCCAAACATTGCGGTGTGAGGGATCTGACCGCGCTAATCAAGCGGAGGACCTCAAAAGGCCGGGAAAACTGAAAATGTGTTGCAATGTCACATTTGATACGCACACAGGAACACGCAGCTGACTCCACTTAAAGCCAGGGGAGGGTGCTGGAGAGAGCCCGTTGAAAAACCCTAATTTACACATGAGGATTTAGAACACCCCTTTGGAGTACAAGGGACCTCCTCTCGTGTAAAGACATGTTGACTCCCCTGGTGGGTGAGACCCAAGTCAAGTTTATTTATATGATCATAGACCAGAATGCAAGGATTGAGCATGATAAAACTTCAAAACTTTTAGGGGATAGAAAAATTAATATTTTCCATATCAGTAACTAAAAGCACATGGGATTATAATGGTTGTATTTTAAGAAGAAAGGTTGGTTTTTATATGCTGCTTTTCTCTAGCAGAAGGAGTCTCCCCACAACAGACACCCTGTGAGGGAGGCGGGGCTGGGAGAGCTCTGAGAGAACTGCTCTGTACTATCAGGACTGTATTGAACCCAAGGTCACCCAGTTGGCTGCATGTGGAGGAGTGGGGATTCAAACTCGGATCACCAGATTAGAAATTGGCTCTCCTGACCATTCCACCAAGCTGGCTCTTATATTATTCCGGCAAGCTAGAATCGTGTGGGTGCAAAATTTCGCAATCTGAAATGAAACATGAGGTTTTTCATCCATTAACCTTTGGATCCCATCCGCTTCTGAGAGATCCCGAACATGAGGTTTTTCATCCATTAACCTTTGGATCCCATCCGCTTCTGAGAGATCCCATCTGCTTATCCTGGATGCTTAGACTGATCTTGCACTGACCAGGGGGTGGGGCTAGATGGCCTGTCTGTCCCCTTCCCACTCAAGAACTCTATAATTCTAAGCAGCTGCTCGAAATATAACTTATCCTGGATGCTTAGACTGATCCTGCATTGAGCAGAGGGTGGGACCAGATGGCCTGTCTGGCCCCTCCCAACTCTATGATTCTAAGCAGCGGCTGGACAGAGACTTATCCTGGCTGCTTGAGGCTGATCCTGCATTGAGCAGGGGGAGGGACTAGATGGTCTGTCTGGCTCCTCCCAACTCTAGGATTCTATGATTCTAAGCAGCGGCTGGACAGAGACTTATCCTGGCTGCTTGAGGCTGATCCTGCATTGAGCAGGGGGAGGGACTAGATGGTCTGTCTGGCTCCTCCCAACTCTAGGATTCTATGATTCTAAGCAGTGGCTGGACAGAGACTTCTGGATGCTTGAGGCTGATCCTGCATTGAGCAGGGGGTGGGACTAGATGGTCTGTCTGGCTCCTCCCAACTCTAGGATTCTATGATTCTAAGCAGTGGCTGGACAGAGACTTCTGGATGCTTGAGGCTGATCCTGCATTCAGCAGGGGGTGGGACTAGATGGTCTGTCTGGCTCCTCCCAACTCTAGGATTCTATGATTCTAAGCAGTGGCTGGACAGAGACTTCTGGATGCTTGAGGCTGATCCTGCATTCAGCAGGGGGAGGGACTAGATGGTCTGTCTGGCTCCTCCCAACTCTAGGATTCTATGATTCTAAGCAGTGGCTGGACAGAGACTTCTGGATGCTTGAGGCTGATCCTGCATTGAGCAGGGGGTGGGACTAGATGGTCTGTCTGGCTCCTCCCAACTCTAGGATTCTATGATTCTAAGCAGTGGCTGGACAGAGACTTCTGGATGCTTGAGGCTGATCCTGCATTCAGCAGGGGGAGGGACTAGATGGTCTGTCTGGCTCCTCCCAACTCTAGGATTCTATGATTCTAAGCAGTGGCTGGACAGAGACTTCTGGATGCTTGAGGCTCATCCTGCATTGAGCAGGGGGTGGGACTGGATGGCCTCTATGGATACTTCTGACTCTATGGTTCTATGATTCTAAAAAGAGAACCGGGGGGAGGGGGAAAAGACCCATGAGCTCACCAGAGGGAGAAAGCTTTGTCGTCATTTTTTAAATAGAGAATTTAGCAATGCTGGTCACCCATTCTCATCTGAACACTTAAAGCTGCCTTATTAGAGCCCTAATTCATCAAGGTCAGTTTTGCCTGTTCAGACTGGTGGCAGCTCTCCAGCATCTCAGGCCTTTCACCCCAATTTCTCCCTGGACCTTTTTTCACTGGAGATGCCAGGGAGGGAAACAGGGACCTTCTCCATGCCAAGCAGAGGTTCTTCCACAGCCCCTCTGAAGCATTTTCCATCCCCCAGTTTTTTAAAAAAAATATCAACCCAACTTCTGCAGCTGGTAGGCTTAGTTTAAGCCAAGGACACAAGTCTGCTGAAAAGCCAGCAAGCAATTAAATAAAATCAGACTTCCAGCCCTGCCTCCCCCAGATACCCGGACCACATGGCTCCAAGCAGGCCTTTTGCCTGCCAGCTGTTCACAGCTGGGTATGTGTCACCCAATACTACCTGTCCAAATCAGGAGGTTCCATTCCCAGCAGCAGAGGGGGAAATACTGGGGTAAACCATGAACCCCTGATGTCAAACTAAGAGACGTCCCACCTACAGCACACAGGCTGGCCCAGGTGACCTTCCTGGGGACCTGTCCATGGTGCTGAAAAATACACATGGCCCACAGGAGCCATACTTTGCCAAACCAGGAAGAAGGCCAAATCGAATCTGTTGTGATGTTTTTGCAGCTGGGTTTTCCTGTATGGAACAGCAAAACTGACTTCCGAAGAGCCATGAAAAGGTATTATCCAACATGGGTGGAAGGTGCCTTCAGGAAGTATCGCAGCAGTGAGGACCGAATGCCGGGACAGAAGGCACGCTCATCGAATCATGACGTTGGACGGTCATCTAGCCCAAGCCCCTGCACAATGCAGGACTCTCACAACTACTAGCCCACCCACGGTGACCCCAATTCCAAGACTAGATGTTGCCCCCTCCTCCCCAAAAAAACACAGAATTCCTGATCAATCTGGCCTGGAAGTTATTCACCTCCTGACCCCAAAGTCTTGATTGGCATTTCCCTGGGCATGCAAGAAAGGGCCAAAAGAGCCAAGCACCAACAGAATCCCTTCTGCCCACCCTCTTACAATCTTCCCAAGTTCACAGAATCAGCATTTCTGTCAGGTGGCTATATCTAGCCTCTGCTTGCAAGCTTCCTGAGGAGGAGAAACCACCTCCCAAGGAAGCCTATTCCCCTTGAGGGACTTCTCTAACCATCTGGGAGAGAGTTGATGACCCCAGCTTCGATCTGTGAAACGAGCAGCCCAGGCAAATGACCGAAGGAAGCCAACGGGATGACAAACATGCTCTGAAGAATATTAACATCACTCTTCTGCCCCGCCTAGGCTCGAGGCCAGGGCAGCTGAGACACAATTGTAGGCCTCCCCCTGCCTTCACCCATTCAAGTGCCTCTGCTCTATTCTGCCAAATGCCGATTTATCTCCCCCCTCCCCCCATGCCTGTGGAGTCTATCAAGTTCAAGAACAAGAATTGACCAAAATATGTATTTAGCAGGGATAGGATAGGACCTACCTGATGCCTTTAAAATGATCTCCTTCAGCATCCTGATTGTCTCAACAGGAGACTTCCCGCTTTTTGGGCTCACTTCCTCCCTGCTTGCCACCAGAGCAGCAGTTGAACATCAGGAGCATGATTGCAGACCACAGCTAGCTTGAAAGTTAGGTCTCCATCTCTCTCTTTCCATGCACAGTTTTTTTCACTTCATAAATAAAACTCTTTTTATTCTTTAAGCAACCTTCTTTAAGCAACTCTTCCGACTTGAAGCACATTAGCCAACACGTTCCCTTCTAAAACTATTTCATTATGTTTAAAAAAAAATTTGGGAGGGGGGGTGTGGTGTAAGCCACCCCGAGCCCATGAGTAGGGAGAGGTGGCCTGGAAATTAAATAAATAAAGCTTTTTAAAAATCTGAACCTTGACTCATCTGTCCTGCCAGTTCTGCAGAAGCTTCCCCAGCTGCCTGCATGATTCATCCGGGCCATGTGGACATGGAGATGCCTTGAATGGCAGCCATGGAAGAGAAAGGCAACAGCTGGCCGCGGGTTTGTTTGCTGCTCAAATGCTCTCCCCTGTGGTGGCCATGAAGCCGGCAGATGTGGTGGTTGGCCCAGAACGAGGAAAATTGCAACAGCAGCCTGGGCTCCATTGCCCTCTGCCCCCTTCCTCCCTACACTCACCCACTCCCACAAGCACACGTTGAAGAGTTAAGGACAGAAGGTCCCCTTGAGGGGTTGGAATTCGCAAGACCTGCAATGTGCATAACTGAGCAGAATATAAGGAGTGTCCAGCAGGGGGCGTTGGAGGAGATGTGTATTCAGCATGGATTTATCAGGAGCTTCCTGATGCTTCTCAAATGACCTCCTCCTGTGCCCTGGAGAAGGAGTGCCCTTTGCGTACGCTTCCTCCCTGCTTGCCTCCAGAGCAGTGGTTGAACATTGGAAGAATGACAGCAGACCACAGCTAGCTTGAAAGTTAGATTTCCATCTCTCTCTCTCTTTGCATGTGCAGTGCATTTCGCTTCATAAATAAAACTCTTTGATTCTTTAACTGGCCTGGTACTCCGCTCTCTCTGCAGATTCAGACTCTGCTGACGTGAAGCACATTAGCCAATAAGTTCCTGGATAGCCTTTCTCCCCCTTCCACACATCAATGATCTTCTAGCCTTTTTCTATCCAACAGGATCCACTCCCTGCACAGTATTATGATGGCCTTTATCCAATCCCCCCACTGATGCATACCTCCAATTTGGGGCTTCCAGCTATCAGATGGGGTCTGGAGATCTAGACAGTAGTTCGCAATACTAACATAAATGGGCTTTCCAAATCATAAGCTTTTCTTCCTCCAGAAAGGCTCCCTAGGCCTGGGGTGGTCAAATTGTGGCTCTCCAGAGATCCATGGACCACAATTCCCATGAGCCTCTGGGGCTCATGGGAATTGTAGTCCATGGACCTCTGGAGAGCCACAGTTTGGTCACCCTGGACTTAGGATAACACCCATCGACACTTTGAGTATTATATCGAAGTTGGTTCCTCGGGAGATGGTGGGTTCTCCATCTTTGGAGATGTTTAAGCAGAGGCTGGAGAGCCGTCTGACGGAGAGGCTGATTCTGTGAAGGCTCAAGGGAGTGGCAGGTTAGAGTGGATGAGCGATAGGGTTGGGAGTGTCCTGCATAGTGCAGGCCAGGGTTGGACTAGATGACCCAGGAGGTCCCTTCCAACTCTATGATTCTGTGATTCTATGCTGGTTGCCAGACCACAGGGATGGACTGTAGAAATGCACGAGGCCTCTCTTGGCCCATCCACCATTAGAAACCCCAGCAGATTCCTCTACATCGTTTTTATCCCTCCCCCCTTTTCCTCTGCTCTGGTTCGGCCTCACTAGGAGTACTGTGTCAATTTTGGGCACTCCAGCTGAAAAGGGATGTAGACGAACTGGAGCGTGTCCAGAGGAGGGCAACAAAGATGGTGAGGGGTTTGCAGACCAAGACGTATGAAGAAAGGCTGGAGGAGCTTGGTCTGATTAGCCTGGAGAGGAGACGACTGAGAGCGGATCAGATAAGTATTTAAAAGGCTGCCATATTGAGGATGGAGCAGAGTTGTTCTCTCTTGCCCAGAAGGACAGAGCAGAACGAATGGGCTGAAATTAATTCAAAAGAATTTCCATCTAAACCTCTGAAAGATGTTCCTGACAGTTAGAGCGGTTTCTCAGTGGAACAGGCTTCCTTGGGAGGTGGTGGGTTCTCCATCTTTGGAAATCTTTAAACAGAGACTGGATAGCCATCTGACAGAGAGGCTGATTCTGTGAAGGCTCAAGGGGGTGGCAGATGACAGTGGATGAGCGATAGGGTTGTTGGTGTCCTGCATAGTGCAGAGGGTTGGACTAGATGACTCAGGAGGTCCCTTCCAACTCTGTGACTCTATGAACTCCGTGGTGATTTCATAGCCAGCTCTCAAGGAGAGGCAGGTGCAAGAACTCCACCGTGAAAATCAACCCTCTTGGAACACACTCCTCTACAGTTACCCACCCCACATTGGAAAACACCTGGAGATTTGAGGGGATGGAGCCTAAAGATGGAGAGGTTAAGGGAGGGGGGGCTTCATTGGAGTCTAATGCCATAGAAGCCACCTTCTAAAGAGGCCATTTCCCCCAAACTGACTGCTCTGTGTCACCTGGAGCTCCGTTGTAATCCCAGGAAATCTCAAGGCACTCCCTGAAGGTTGGCAACCTTCTACTGCTCCCTTAGCTAGTATTGGTTTGAGTATACTGTCCCTTCCCTGCATGCAGGCTCAGGGCCGTTCGTCGTATGTATTACACGGACATCATCCACAAAAACAACCATTCAAGACATTATTTAAAAGTAGGATGCTCTGTTCCATCTGCTCAGTTTGTTGAGCCGCCTCCTGGCCTGTCCGCTCTTCCAACTTGGCGGGCAGCTCAGAGTTGGAGGATGGGAGGCCGGTAGGTTGCATGGAGTGCTAGTTTGTTCTGGGAGAGCGCCATTTTGCAGCACCTGCAGACCTCACGTCAGGTCCCCCGTCTCGACTGGCAGCTCATTCCACCAAGCTGGGGCCACAGCCGAAAAAGCCCTGGCCCTGGTTGAGGCCAACCACACCTCCTTCAGCCTGGGGACCACCAAAACACTGGTTCTTCTGGGGCCACACTGGGCGAATCACTCCCTACACAGGGTCCAGACGGCGTATGGGAAGGCATCTTGCCTGCAAGACCCACGCTCCTAATTCTGCATGACACAGAAGCACGGATTGCAGTACAGAACCTGAGGTCCCGTCGACCCAGGAAAGCTGCCGTCGATACGGCCTGTTTATGAATTCTAGCTCCATCCCTGGAGGCAGCCGGAGCACAGAAGGCAAACAGCTGTGCGGATTCTTGGCTCCGAACGAGTCGCCCCAGCCCTCCTTCCTAAACATGGCTTTGTGTACACTGTACCAAAACAAACATACTTAGGGGAAGGGGGGGGGAGAAGACCCACACATTCGGCATCAAGGAAATCCCAGATTCGCTGCTTTAGCAGGGATTATGCAATTTCCTGCACGGCCTTATTGTCTACCGGAGATGCGTCTGCTGAAGTTCAGGGGGAGTAGGGGTTTTTCCCCTCTTCCCAAAGACTTGTAAAATTTCGGAGAGGTCTCGGTGAATGTAGGAGGGGAAGGTATGAAGAATGCGGACAGGTGGGCCAGACTGGCAGAGGGGGTCAGAGAAATAGTAGCCAGCTGGGAAGGGAAAAGGGAGCTTTGCGGAGTATCTGACCGGTTGCTTTTCGCTGGCTGCCAAAGGCCCCGCCCCACCCTCTTCCCCCCAGCCCCCCAAACCACTGTCAATGGCCAAGCATATAAGAGCTTTCTCAACAGAATTCAGTGAAGGCCGGCTTCTCTTGCTGCTTTGGTGCCAATAGCTGCTTGTAATCTGTTTTACTGGGTTTCGGGGGGTGGGAGGGGGGGAGGCTGGAATTGGTTTGCTTTTCAACCCTGACA
This sequence comes from Paroedura picta, assembly GCF_049243985.1. Lineage (NCBI taxonomy): Eukaryota > Metazoa > Chordata > Lepidosauria > Squamata > Gekkonidae > Paroedura > Paroedura picta. The sequence goes on along the minus strand of NC_135371.1, from coordinate 166,934,243 downwards.
AGTTTCTGAAACTTTTCCTAGATGGAGGATAACAATGCTATTTTTAAAGGAAAGGCTCAGTAATTTATTGTGGATTTTTATTGTGTTTACAAAAACAATTTATAAACCACCAGGCCTCTCCCAGCCTGTTCTGAGCCTCTGATAGGATAGGAAAGTAGCTGGACGTGTTCTGAAAACATAAAGAAATGAGTTAGAAGCCCTTTTTGGGGTTGCCAGAAACCGCGCAAGCCTGGGTTCGTGTACAGCATCAGGCTAGGGTTGCCAACCTCAAGCTGATGGTCTCGGAGCCTACTATGGAAGGCAGATTCTGGCATTATACCCTTCTGAGGTCTCTCTCTGCCTCAAATCATGCCCTCCTCAGGCTCTCCCCTCCCAATCTCCAGCAGTTTCCTAAGCCAGAGCTATCAGGTCTGCAGACACTCAAGCCTAAAGCATCCTGTACGATAAAGCGGGTGAGATGCTAACCCTGGTGCCAGCTGTCCTGCTTCTAGGACTGTGGTTCTCAACCTTCCTAATGCCTCGACCCTTTAATACAGTTCCTCATGTTGTGGGGACCCCAACCCTAAAATTAGGCAAGTGTTCTTTCACAGAAATTAAACCAAAACTGACCAATGGCATGAAGATCCATTGTTCATGACTGTATATAAATTTGGCTTTTTTTCTTCCAGGGTTTCTCAGTTTAGTTCTGCCTCTTGTCCCACCATGCTGATCTTGCTCTTTTCCGCTGCTCCAAATGAACGCTCTCTCTCGATCTACCCCGCAAGGCTGTTGTGTGGATGGCGTCCCCCCGGTCAAGCTGCTTGTCCTGCCACAACCCCTGTAAAAGGGTCGTTTGACCCCCAAAGGGGTCCCGACCCCCAGTTTGAGAACCTCTGTTCTAAGAACATTCTTGTGAAGAGGAAATGGCTCTCTAACACAGCTGCCTCCTCCAGTAACTTCCAGGGCAAAAAGACAGGGGAAAGGCCATGTTTAGGGATGCTGGTTCATGACGGAGGATGTGTTAGGCCTTTCCGGGGGGTCTTGCATGATGAGGATGACACAGAGAGGGGAGGGATGGCGGTGAATGGTGCGAGTGACCTTCCACACTGCTCTACCATCATGAGGCAGCCCCAGAGGGGGCATAGGGCCCTCCCTGCCACCACCCAGCAAAGATTGTATGGAGAGGAGGTAGTGGGTTCTCCATCTTTGGAAATCATTAAACAGAGGCTGAATAGCCATCTGATGCTGATTCTGTGAAGGCTCAAGGGGGTGGCCGGTCACAGTGGATGAACGATAGATTTGTGATTGTCCTGCATAGTGCAGGGGGTTGGACTAGATGACCCAGGAGGTCCCTTCCAGCTATATGATTCTATGATTCTATGATTCTAGGAGGAAAGTGCTGCTGGTGGGTAGAATGAGGGCAAATTTGGCAGGGCCATCCTCATCACTGCCTCTGGGGGTTCGTCGCTGCCAAAGGCCAGCCAGGCCCCCACCGAGGAGGCAGCCAGTCCACACGGCCCCCGACATCGGCAAGGAGGCATGCTGGTTGATTGCGGAGCAGCACAGCTCACCTCCTGCCGGCTCTGCGTGGTTGAAGTAGGAGGGGGAGTGGGTGGGGAAAAGCCTCTGACTGGCCTTCAGTGGAGGAGGGCCCTCCCAGTGAGGGCCAATCACTGGCTATCATGTCGTCAGAAGTCCCCTTCACATTTTATGTGGAACGATCAAGGTGTGTGTGTTGCCAAGCCAGGAGAAATGAGGATTGTTTATCAGCCTGGCAAGGGGCCTTGGGAGGGGGTTTGCCATTGCCTGCCCCTGTGTCATGACCCCTAGTGTTCCTGGGAGGAACTCCCACCCCAGTCCTTGGTGGTCTCCCGTCCAAATAAGTAGCCAAGGTCAGCCCTGCTCAGCTTCCGAGATCAGATGGGATCGGGCTTGCCTGGAAAAGAGAGACTTGCTTGGCAGACCCCCAAGCCCAACAGAGATTAACAGGGACAAAAGGACTGAGAAAGGGTGTGCGATCAAAAGAAATGCTCCAGCCCGTGCAGCTCTCGGCTTGTGACCGTGACTTGATCCCCGCTCGCTTGTCAGCACAAGCATGTGTGCTCACACACAAAAGCGCACCCCACCCCCAACACCCCTCCGACCGAGACCTCCCTCAATCCCTGTGGCGTTTCAGCTGCAGACGCTGAGCTCACCGGCCCGAAAGACCCCTTGTTTCCCCCCCCTGCCCACCCACCCTCGCCGTCAAGTCTAAACGGGTCTTGGAATGAGGCGGGAGGCACATTTTGGGCTGAGCGTTTGGGGGCCTCTCCGGGGTCTTGGGATGCAGCATCACACCTGCTGCTGAAAAGCGCCGGGGGGGTTAATAGTAGGGCTGGCAAGTTTCAAGTGAGGCCTGGAAATCTCCTGGGCCCATTCCGCACACATGGGATAATGCACTTTCAATGTGCTTTGGCAGCTGGATTTTCCTGTGCGGAACAGGAAAGTCTACTTCTAAAGTGCATTGAGAGTGCATTATCTATTGTGTGCGGACTAGGCCCTAGAATGACAGCTGAATTCCTGGCAACACTGACCACATCACCTGGAGGAAATGGCTACTTTGGAGGGAGGACTCTAGGTCCTCCAGATGTCCATGGACTACAATTCCCATGAGCCCCTGCCAGCGTTCGCTGGCAGGGGCTCATGGGAATTGTAGTCCATGGACATCTAGAGGACCACAGGTTGACTACCCCTACTCTCGGGCATTAGGCCCGGCGGAGGTCTCTTCTGCTGCCCCCAAAGCCCCTCTGGGTCTCTAGGCCTTTCCCAAGCCACATTCAGCTATTGTCAAGCTCTGAGCTGGAGACTTCCTGGAGATTTCAGTCAGGGGTGGAGCCTGGGGAAGGCGGGGTTTGGGGCATAAGGTCATAGAGTGCCACTTCCAGAGTGGCCGTTTCCTGCAGGGCAAATGATCTTTGTTACCTAGAGCTCTGTTGTGCTAGCAGGAGATCTCTAGCTGCCGCCAGGAGGCTGACGACCGAAGTGGGCGACCCTATCACTTGCCCACCCTGTAGCTGCTCCAGATCCAAGCCATGCGTACTAGAGAGGCTTGTAGTTGCCAACCTCCAGGTGGAGCCCAGAGGTTTCCCAAAGGAGCTCCAGACAAAAGTGCTGTTCCCTTGAAAAAAATAAATGCTTCTTCTAGGTACTAAAACTCAAGGTACAAAAACACGCCTGGGAAGAATCTCAAAGTGGCATAAAGTGGCCTTCCATTCCCCTGCCCACAACAGACACTCTGTGAGGGAGGTGGGGCTGAGAGAGCCCTGAGAGAACTGCGACTAGACCAAGGTCACCCATGAGGCTTCCTGTGTCTCAAAGCAGCTTACAATAGCTTTCCCTTCTTCACAACAGACAGCCTGTGAGGTAGGTGGGATGGAGAGAGCTCTGAGAGAACTGCTGACCCAAGGTCACTAAGCAGGCCTCAGGTATCTCCAAGTGGCTTGCAGAGCTGCCCTGTGAGGACAGCCCTAAGAGAACAGCGACTAGCCTAAGGTCCTCCAGCTGCAGAGGAGTGGGGATCAAACCCAGTTCTCCAGATCAGAAGCTGCTGCTGTTAACCAAGCTGGCTCCCTTGTAGGGAGGACTGTGCACCATTATCCCTATCCAATGTCTCTCTAGGGTTGAGAACTCTGGAGATGTTGTGGGTGGAGCTGGGGGTGGGTGGGATTTGGGGCGGGGAGGAACCTCGAATCTCATGCTATGGAGTCCATCCTCCAAGCAGCTGTTTCCTCTTTAGTCTGAAGAGGGACGGTAATTCCAGGGGATCCCCAGGTCCCACCTGGAGGTTGGCACCCCTCTGTCCCTCCCCTCCCCATCCCCTGCTCCTGCCAGACTTTACCCCCTAAAAAAAACTCTCCAGAACTTTCCCAACCCAGAGTCGACAACCGTATGAAGCTCTCCAAAGCTTGCAAGCTGGACTGAGTGGATGACGCTATATCCATGGGTTCCATCCTGGAGTGAAAGGAAACAATAAACAAGGGAAGCAGGGAACCTGGCCTGCAGCCGCCCTCCAGAGACCCTCCTCTCTGCCAGTGGAGTCTCGTAATAAATTCTCTGGAAGTCCAGAGGAGGGGGAGGAAGGGGGTCAAAGGGGGTGGGCTAAAGGGGAGCCATTGACAGGCGTCTCCCGCCAGTTGTTTGTAATCAAAGCCCATTTCTCTTCCTTTGCTGCTGGCTTCCCCTGGCAAAGAGCTTTGTCCCGCTGCGGCTGGGCTGGGCGTGCATGCGGAAGGGGTGGGGAAAGAAACGGGGAGGTTCCAGCCGTGGGGGAGGGAAGTGAGTGGGTGTGTATGAAGGTCGGGGAGGGGGGAGAAATGTGTCAATTCTACCCTTCAGACACACCCACACACTTCCCCCCCCCATGGCTTGAGCCTCCACATTTCCAAAAGCATCATCAACTGCTTTACTACTACTACTACTACTACTACTACTACTACTACTAGAAGTAAAAGTAGCCCACTCCACCAGGAACCTGGGGGTGATCCTCGATGTCTCCCTCTCCATGGAGGCGCAGGTCACAGGAGTAGTGTGTCTGACCTTCTAGCATCTTTGCCAAGCCAAGCTACTAGCGCCCTACTTGGCACCAGAGCACTTAGTCACAGTGATCCGTCACCTCTAGACTGGACTTCTGCAAACTCGCTCTATGCAGACCTGCCCTTAACCATGACCCGGAAACTACAACTGGTGCAGAACGCAGCGGCCAGGATTCTCACCAACGCACCGTGGAGATCTCATATCCGGCCTATACGTCTACGACTCAACTGGATCCCAATTGAATTCTGGATCAGGCTTAAGGTTTTGGTTCTTACCCTCAAGGCCATACGTGGTCTGGGCCCAGTGGACCTGAGAGACCATCTCCCTGCCTACACCCCCAAAAGAGCCTTACTGGCTGGTGATCCCTGACCCCAAAGAAGCACATTGGTCCTCAACAAGGGCCAGAGCTTTTTCTGTCCTGGCCCCCACCTGGTAGAACGAGCTCCCTGAAGAGATCAGGGCCCTGTCCGAACTCCCACAATCCTGCAGGGCCTGCAAAAGGGAGCTCTTCCACCAGGCATTGCCTGAGACCGATGACAGCCCCCCCCCCCACCTCTGACATCCCCTCCATGGCCTGAAGCAGCCTGACCTCTCTAGGGAGTTTAGCTTGTTATGTTGTATTGTTGGGATCCCTGAAGTTGTTGTTTAGAACCGCTGTTGGGTTGTTATTGTTGTATATTGACTATGTTGTATGTTGACTCGTTCCATGTATGTATGATGTTGTATGTGAACCGCCCTGAGCCATATGGAAGGGCAGTATAGAAATCAAATAAATAAAATAAAATAAATAATTAAATAAATAAATATTATTATTTGAATTTATTTCCTGCTACTCTTGGCAGAGCCAGCCCGTGAAATAAAAATAAGATACACAGTCCCCTAAAAACCCCACTAAAATTATAATGAACAGAGATACAGAGTCCAATAACAAGCACGGCGGCAAACCAACTCCCCACCTACCCTGCTAGGGATTAGGGTAAAACTGCTGGCCACCACTGTCAAATTGTGGTGGAATACCTTCCTTTCACTGCTCTGGAGAACATCTGACATGGGAAGGACCATGGCTCAGTGGCAGAGCATCCGCTTGGCATGCCGAAGGTCCCAGGTTCAATCCCCAGCATCTCCAGTTGACTTGGCCAGGCATTCGGCGATGGGGAAGACTCTGAGGCCCAAGAGCAGGGTTTTCCGACCACAGTATGGTACATACCATGAGCGCCCCTCAATAAAACCACGGGGCAGGGGGGAGTTCAAAGTGGCAGCTGGGGAGAGCCTTCCCACCCTGTACAAGTTGGTATGTTCTATCATGACTATTATCGGTTATATTGATATTGTTCTGCCTGTTCAGAAATGTTCTTCACTATAACTTTGGATCTCTGCATGGCCCTCTGGATGGCCACAGCTCTGGCTGACAAAAAGGGATGCATGTTGTTGAGGCACCTACGTCCATTCTGCTTGCTGAAGAGATCTGTGTGAGTCAAAAGACCGCACACGTTGCCAGCCACAGAAACCTGTCCAAAGGCACCAGTTTAGCTTTTTCTCCCCATTGCTGTGAATACTTCCAAAGGCAGAGGAGATTTGAAAGCCCGAGGCTAACTCAATTGCACGGACTCTGGTCAGGCCCGAGGCAGATCCCGCCCCCCTTGTTCAAATGCCCACCCATCCCTCTTGATGGATGCCATTCATAATAGCAGGCATTCGTAATTAAATTGCATTGTTCAAAACTATTCCTGTTGACACCCTGAGCCAGCTTCACAGCAACCCTGCAAGGTAGGTCTCGCGGCTGACCTTGCAAGGACAAGCACCTGCAACAAAGCACTTCCCTTCTCGAAAATCGAAAAAAGAACACAGCTCAGTGTGATGCTCACGTCGCATTCTGCTCGGCTATTTCTCTAAGTCAGGGGTAGTCAAACTGCGGCCCTCCAGATGTCCATGGACTACATTTCCCATGAGCCCCTGCCAGCAAAGCTGGCAGGGGCTCATGGGGATTGTAGTCCATGGACATCTGGAGGGCCGCAGTTTGACTACCCCTGCTCTGAGTAGCTAAATATTTACCCTGAATAGACATAAATGGAAAGTCTATCGCCATTCAGGAGTCTATCGATAATCACACATCTGCATGACAGGCTGTGTTTCGCCGGCGTGGCCAGACTTCTACAGACAAGCCACTCTCTGAGCATCTCCTCCTCGCTGTGTGTTTGCCTGGCACCGTCTCCTCTCTGTTATTCACTCCCGTCCTCGTGTGTGGCTGTGAGAAAGGCAAAATCTTCTTGCGTCACACGTGAACACCCTGCTTTGCCAGGCCTCGCGTCTGAGCATCTGGGAGCCAGGAAGCCTTCGCTCAGATATGCCCGTTACATTTCTTTCGGGGCTACAGTTAAGAAATGGGTTCCCCCCCGTGGGTGCAGACCGAAAGGCAGCTGGCGTAAGGAGATACAGAGAGAGCTGGGATTCGACGCAGAAAACAGAGAGCAGATAACACATCCGTCGAATCGAAAGGAAACTACCTCGCTCTGAAGCTGATTTTTCTTTTGCTCAAGCGTTCTGATTAATAACGGCACTGCCTCTTCCCTTGCAAAACCGAACACGAAGCTGTTGCAAAGGATGGAGGCCAACGCAGCTGGGAAAGGAGCCAGCCCTGTTCCTTCTACAGACCGGAGACTGGAAAAGTCAGAGAAGATCATCGAAATATATCCTGGAGTCCTCAGAGCTAATGGAGATGAAACATACTGAACTCTGGCAAGATCCATGCAAATGTTTATTATTTGGCGATTGGTTGGTTGGTTGATCACAGTGGTTCTCCAGTTGTGGGGCAGGACTTCTGGGGAAGGGCAAAGAACCCTGAAGAGGGACCGGATTCAGAGACAGGTGCCTGCTTTCTGCTTCAGCCAAACTAGAAGGGGGCCGAGGTTCTCCGAAAGCCAAGCCCACCTTCAGGAACAAATGCTCCTCCCTGGCACCATGGATTCATTCCCCTTGGACCATCATGCTTCTGTCTCATTACTCATTCCCAATCTTTTTGGAAGGAAGGAAGAAGAAGAGCTGTTTTACATATCCTGCTGTTCACTCTCCAAGGGAGTCTCAACCACCTTCCCTTCCTTTGCCCAAAACAGACACCCGGTAAGGGTGGTGGAGCTGAGAGAGCTCTGGTAGAACTGTAGAGGGCCCAAGGTCACCCAGCAGGCCTCATGAGTCTTAAAGCAGCTCACAATTGCCTCCCTATACTCTCCTTGCAAGAGACAACGCTGTGAGATAGGTAGGGTGGGAAAGCTCTGAGAGAACTGTGACTGGCCCAAGGTCATCCAGCAGGTGTCATGTGCCACAAAGCAGCTCACAATCGTCTTCCCTTCCTCTCCCCACCACAGACACCTTGTGAGGGAGGTGAGCTCTGAGAGAACTGGGACTTGCCCAAAGTCACCCAGCAGGCATCCCTGTGCCTCACAGCAGCTCACAATCGCCTTCCCTTCCTCTCCCCACCACAGATACCTTGTGAGGGAGGTGAGCTCTGAGAGAACTGGAAACTGGCCCAAAGTCACCCAGCAGGGCTCCTGTGCCTTGCAGCAGCTCACTATCTCCTTCCCTTCCTCTCCCCACCACAGATACCTTGTAAGGGAGGTGAGCTCTGAGAGAACTGGGCCTGGCCCAATATCACCCAGCAGGCCTCCTGTGCCTCAAAGCAACTCACAATCGCCTTCCCTTCTCAACACAGACAACTTGTGAGGGAGGTGCTGGGAATGCCAAGTGTCATTTGGGATTCCCATCCCCCCCCCTTCCCCAAATTCGTGGGGACCCAACGGGACAGGCTGCAAGTGCATCCGTGGAATACGCGGTTGGTCACAGGGCGCAGCTGCCTTAGAGAATCTCGCCGTCAGTCTTGCCAGCTCGGACGGCAGCGGCTCTCCGGGGTCTTTCCCACGGGTTGGGACCTGAGCGTCCAAATTCTCCTGATCGCCTCGGGCCCTGCTCAGTATTTGGATGGGAAACCACCGAGGAAGACCAACATCAGGCCATGGCCAACCACAGCGGAAGGGCTCTTGCCTCGGAAACGCCTTAAGTCCGTGGGGACTGGACGGCACTTCCCACCGCCAGGACCGGAGCCGTCCCTGGAGGCAGCTGCGCCTGAATCCCGAGGACAGCTCGCCTCACGCCAAGCAGATGCGCCGCCACCGAGCCAGAACCCCCCTCCCCGGCTTGTCATCTGAATGTGGGGGGAGAGCGGAGAAGGGGGCTGCTTAAGGCCGCGGTGGAGAAAAAGGCTGGCTTCCGAGCCGAAGGCGCGGCGCTCCAAGACGCGAGCTGCCAAGAAACCATTGCAAAAGCCGCGTATTCCCCCGCGCGCGCGCACCTTAGGAGCGATCCTAAACAACTTCAAGTTTGCGCGGGGCGCTGGAGCAGGGATGCGACCTGCGAGCGCTCGGCAGGCGTCCGCCGGGTTCCCAACAAGTCAGTCCTGCCGCTCCTCCTCCCGCCCGGCCCTTACCTGCCCTCGCCCGGGGAAGTCCGCGCAGCAGGAGGGCCAGGAAGCAGATCAGGGGGCTCCGCAGACCCCGCGCCTCCGCCGGCCTCGTCGCCATCCTCCCCGGCGCCTGGCTCCGCGCGGCACTCTCCGGAGGGGGACTCCGACGAGCGCCCAGCCGAGAGGCAGCCCCGCCCCGATCCCGCCCCCGTGCAAAGCGAGCCCCGGGCCAAGCCGGGCTGGGCTGGGTTGGGCTGGGCTGCGCTGGGCGGGCGCCGAAGGGGGCTTCCCCTGCACCCGGGCCAGCGAGGAGGGTGGGCAGCCTCGTGTGCGGATTGGGCCCCGGAGTTTCCCACGATCCCCTCCTCCACGCCTCCCCCCCCCCCCCCGGACACGGCGCTCCAGCCCTTTCGGACGGCGCCTCCCTCCCCCGTATTGGAGCCGCGAAGAAAGCTGGCGGGCCGCCCTGGGTGGGTGAGCGAGCCCCGAGGAACCCGGGCCCCGATCCTCGGCAGGCTCCCTCGCACGTCCGATCGGGTTCTGCGGGGCTTGCTCCCGAGTCGAGCGCGCCAGGAGCGCGGCCATCAACCGGCTCTTGAAACTGACACGACGCCGCGCGCCGGCCGGGTGGTCTTTCGACGGCGACCCGGGAAACTGTCATCGATCTTCCTTTTGAAATTGACACGAAACACTCTCGGGTTTTTTGCGTGTGGCTTTGGGCGGATTAGCGCCGCTCTCCCTCCGGAATCCTGCCGAGCAAATCGTATTGAGCTGGGTGGGAAAGTCTTCCAGAGGAGCGAGACACTCTGCGCCTTCCCTGTACATAAATATAATCTCTCCTCAACCAGCCCAGCCTCGTCCGTATATACAAAGGGCCTCCGTCCAACAGGCGTGCAGAGCCGCACGCTCCCCTGCCTGGATTTTCTCTCGGTGTGCGCAATCAACCAAGCACTTGATTTCTGAACCGGCCCCTGCCAGAGCTCAAGAATGTCTGAGAGCCCTGATCACCAAAGCCAAGGTTTGCTTGGAAGGCAACCAGCTTCTCGGAGCTCAGCAGGCCTGGAGGATGCCTGGACAGGAGATCCTGTGGGCATACAAGGAGCAAAGCAAGAGGGGGTGGCCCAGGAATTTGGCAAGTGAAGGAGAAGAGCTGGGTATTTGTCCCCTGCTTTTCCCTACCCAAAGGAGTCTCAAATCGGTTTACAGTTGCCTTCCCTTCCTCTCTCCACAACAGATACCCTCTGTGGTAGGTGGGGCTGAGAGAGCTCTGAGAGAACTGGGACTGGCCCAACGTCACCCAGCCGATCTCACATCTCTCAAAGTGGCTTCCAGTCACCTTCCCTTCCTCTCTCTGCAAGAAACACCCTGTGAGGTGGGTGGGGCTGAGAGAGCTCTGAAAGAACTGTGACTGGCCCAAGATCACCCAGCTGGCGGCTCGCCGGATTAGAAGTCTGTGCTCCTCACCGCTGCACCAAGCTATCAGTCCCCCCTTCTCCAGTTTGTCCTCACGACTTTAGGCCGAGAGAGTGTAACCAGCCTGAGGTGACCCAGCCAGCTTCTGGGGTAGAGGATTGGCCTGAACCTATCCTCCCCACACCAGCTTTCTTCTGTATTAACAATAGATCCCAAGCCTGGACAGTGAAAAAGGGTTGTAGGATTCAGCCTTGCTGGTGTGACATGCTTAGACATTCACAGCTCCCTTCTCTCTCTCTCTCTCTCTCTCTCTCTCTCTGTCTTACACACACACAGCTACACCACTGTTTCTCATGCCAATCACTGAGGCCAAAGAAGATTGCCTGCTTTGCAGCTTCTTGGCTTGTCCTATGGGTGCCATGTGGGGTCTGCAGTTCTCCAGGCTGGAGAGATCCATTCCCCTGGAGGAAATGCTGGTGTTGGAACATAAGAACGGCAGAAGAGCTCAGCAGAATCAGATCGATAGCCCATCTAGTCCAACCTCCTGTCTCTCACGGAGGCCAACCAGTTCCCCTGGAGGGCCGACAACAGGGCAGAGAGGCCGAGGCCTTCATGAGAACACAAGAAGAGCCCTGCTGGATCAGTTCAGTGGTCCATCTAATCCAGCCTCCTGTCTCACACAGGGGCCAAGCAGTTCCTCTGGAGGGCCAAACAATATAGCATAGAGGCCAAGGCCTTCATAATAATATCAGAAGAGCCCTGATGGATCAGCCCAGTGGTCCATCTAGTCCAGCCTCCTGTCTCACGCAGAGGCCAACCAGTTCTCCTGAAGGGCCAACAAGAGGGCACAGAGGCCAAGGCCTTCATGAGAACATAAGAAGAGCCCTGTTGGATCAGGCCAATGGTCCATCTAGTCCAGCCTCCTGTCTCACACAGCTGCCAATCAGCTCTTCTGGAGGGCTGACAACAGAGCAGAGAGGCCAAGCCCTCCATGAAAAGATAAGCATAAGCATCTCTCTCCATCCAGGTATTTAGATTAGAACAGGGATCTTCTGTTGACCGCTTGACGTATAATCTTAAATTTACTGATCGGTACTTCTTGCATTAATGGAATAGAATGATCAGAATATGCTCTTTTCCTTAATTGTTGTTTTCTGACCACACCCACTCAGCACCACACTGTGCATACCAGCCCAACCAGAGATTCCGCTAAAGTTCAGGGTACCCGTCAAGATCTTTCACCCAAATCCTGCCCTCCCAGGCTCACAGCCCCCCTCCCCCAAATCTGCCGGAATTTCCCCACCTAGAATTGGTAAGCCGAACTGCATCTACATCTCTTGCATCTGACAAACCTCACATAGCAAACCAAACTTCCGTGGCCTTAAAGGTACTGCTGGATTCGAATCTTGTTCTGCACCTCTATCAGTTGAAATACTAGGGGGCAGCTCCGGAGGTCCGAATGCCATCTAGCCCAGCAGCCATTCAAGCCCATCGTATTCCGTTGGCTGGCCTTGGAACGGGAAGACAGGTGTCCCTTTGCCCAGGTAAATATTTGGCACCACACGCTTCCTTTCACAATGCCAACCTGAGCCTAATGTCACGGCATCGTGGCTCCTGGTGGGATCCTGCCATGAAGTCGGGATGCGGGCCTGCCCCAGTCCCAGACACAGCCGTACGGAGAGCCAGGCACGGAATCTGGGCCAGCGGCAGGACTGGGCCGGCTCCAGGACGGGGGCTGAGGGAGGTGACTCCAGATACAGCTGTAAATATTTCCTGGGAAACAGAAGAATCTGGGTCAGCGATTTCAGAGCAAAGGCAGTGACTCATGCCATGAGGCAACGAGGTGACTCAAAGCAGCCCCCAGAGACTTTGCAGAGACAGGGAGGTGGGGGAAAGCTGCCCACCAAACAGGGATGCCAGGGAGGACCTGGGGATCCCCTGGGATTCCAGCTCATAGCTTGGCAATAGAGATCAGCTCCCCTGGAGGAAATGGCTGCTTTGGGGGGGGGGGGGGGGCTCTGTCTCAGGATACTCCAATGAGGTGGCAAATCCTGCCCATTCCTGGTCCCACCCCCAAAGTCTCCTCCAGTTATCCCCCAACTCAGAGCTGGCCACCCTAAGCACAAACCCAGAGATATACCAAAGCTCTAGCAAATTTGTGACTGGACAAGGATAGCTCCATATCATACAATCGTAGAGTTGGAAAGGGCCAGACAGACCATCTAGTCCCACCCCCTGCTCAATGCAGGATCAGCCTCAAGCATCCAGGAGAAGTATATGTCCAGCCGCTGCTTAGAATCATAGAATCCTAGAGTTGGAAGGGGCCAGACAGGCCATCTAGTCCCACCCCTGCTCAATGCAGGATCAGCCCAAAGCTTCCATGATAAGTCTCTGTCCAGACGCTGCTTAGGATCATAGAACCATAGAGTTGGGAGGGGCCAGGCAGGCCATCTAGTCCCACCCCCTTCTCAATGCAGGATCATCCCAAAGCATTCAGGAATAGTATCTGTCCAGCCACTGCTTACTGCTGAATTATGCTGACTGTCAAAAAAATGTTCTGATATGTAGCCAGCACCATTCTACACATAGATGAAGCCCATTACTGTGGATCCTCTCCTCTGCTGTCCACAGGAACCTTCCCTGGACAACCAGTGAGGCAAGGGGGCAGTGAGAACCCTGGGAGAATTCTGAGATCCCCTACAGTTAGCCCTAACCTTGGTGGGCTGCAAGGTTTGGGAGTCAGGCTGGGAGGTATACAGAGGCCTGAGAGCAAGTTTTCCCTTGTTTCTGTACCCTCGGCAAAAAAAGCCATATAATACATTCCAAAGAAGGAGAGTTGGTTTTTAGATCCCGCTTTTTACTGCCCAAAGGAGTCTCAAAGCAGCAGACAATCGCTTTCCCTTCCTCTCCCTGCAGCAGACACCCTGTAAGGGAGGTGGGGCCTAGAGAGCTCTGACAGAACTGCTCAGTCAGAACAGTACTATCAGGGCTGTGAAGAGCTCCAGGACACCCCGCTGGCTGCATGTGGAGGAGGAGCAGGGAAATAAACCCAGCTTGGCGGATTAGAAGCTGCTGTTCTTAACTGTGATACCAGGGAGGGAGGGAGGAAGGAAGGAGGGAAGGAAGGAGGGAGGGAGGGAGGGAGGGAGGGAAGGAAGGAAGGAAGGAAGGAAGGAAGGAAGGAAGGAAGGAAGGAAGGAAGAAAGAAAGAAAGAAAGAAAGAAAGAAAGAAAGAAAGAAAGAAAGAAAGAAAGAAAGAAAGAAAGAAAGAAAGAAAGAAAGAAAGGACATAAGGCCTGACACTATTTTGTTTGGCTTTCTCTCCTCTTACAGGGCGTTCCATTCGTCACAGAGTCACACCTCTCTCATTCAATTAAAGTTAAGGGGTTTTTAAAGTGTGACTCTTCCTTTCAGGAATGGGTTAGGCTGCAAGGAAGGCCCGCTTGGACCACTGTTGTGGTCTGTCGCCATCTAGTGATGCAAGATGGGCTCTGCAGAAACAAGGAATTGGAGCGTTTGGCTGGCGTCCTATGGAAATTTTTGAATTATTCCTGCAAAAGAACAATAAAACCAGAGTCCAGCGGCACCTTTAAGACCAGCAAAGATTTATTCAAGGCATGAGCTTTCGAGTGCAAGCACCCTTCATCAGACTATGATCTCATTTGAATCTATCCTGCAAAAGAAGTGTACGCTCCCAGTGCACCAGTTCTGGATCTGTCTCTCTCTTTTAAATGGCCAGTATGCATTTGAGCCCTCCGCTGAGCAAAAGGGAAATCTCCGTTCAGCCTAAAGAGCCGTCCTCCATCAGCTTGGAGCAGTGGTGAGGAGTGAGGACTTCTAATCTGGCGAGACAGTGTCAGGATCAGCCCCTCTGCTCTCTGCCATGATTTGTGGTTGGCCAGAGAAACTCCGTGTTCGTTTGATGTGTGTTGTTTGAAGAACCTTTTGAAACCTTTTTATAACCCTGAGCTATTTCACACTGCCTTGTGTACTCTTTACGGCTGTGACACTTTCTTGCAAATGTTGCTCTGTTCTTTGTTATCTGTGAAGGAGGGCGCCCCAAGGACGGCCGGACCAGAGACGGTCTGGCAGGAAGCCCAGGATGGCACCTGTGAGGGGGGGGGTGATTCTACCCTGGGAAAAAGGGGGCGTTTGGAGGGGAAGGATGCATTGATAACTGCTTGCTTGCCATGTATCGATTACATTCGACTACAGACATCGGAGTGTTCAGATCTACTCCCAATAAAGCTTTCGATCAATCCAGAAGCCTAGTTGTGAGTCTGCCTTTGACAGTTAGTCGAATCTCACAACCGTCTCTCTCCGGACCGAGATGGCGGGACACAGAGAGGATCCACTGCGAGACGAGCGGGATGATGACTTGGACGACCGGGCCGGTCCCAATGGGGGGACCGAGCTGGCCACCGGTGGCGCAACGAAAGAGACCCCTATGGGGGCGCGGCTCAGGACAACCACTCAGACCATCGCTAGATCCGGGATGGCGACCGTCCAGGACAGCCTGCGGGCTCTCTTCTTTCTGGAGCGGCCCGTCACGGAGCGTTGGCGCCTCTCCAAGTACGACGACCCGGCCGAGGTCGAGTGGGGACCAGCGCTGCAGTGGGGGATCCCCGATCAGAAGACGGCGATTCCCCTGGAAAACCACAAACGTCGGGATCGAATGGAGCTTATGCGGGAGTGGCTGGCTACGGAGGAGGAGGAACCGGGCGAAGACCTGCAGAGGGGCGCACGCTTTTTCCAGGCCAAATTGCAGCGCCCGGCCCTGATCCCGGAAGGAGGTGTCGCGCTAACGGCCCCGAGGTTGGCAGCGCGTGAAGCGGCCGTCCAGGTGGCCAGTGGGGGGGAACCCCTCTTGGCTGTGGCACGGCAGCAGGCGAAGCAGCCACCTGCCAAGAGAGCGGGCCCTGCCCCACCACCTGGGGATCGGTGGGCCTGGCCATCGCCCCCAGCTCTGGCAGCGATCCTGGCTAGGTGGCGCTGCCACCGTCGTTTCCGTTGGCGCTTCAGCGGAGACCCGGCGTCGATCCATATCTTCCTGTTCCATCTCGAGGGCTACATGGCGGACTTTGGCCACACCTTCCGGGACGATGGTGACCGGATCAGGTTCGTGGGCAACTGCCTGAAGGGCGAGGCGGCCAGGTGGTACGTAAACCTCTACAGGTACGCCCAGGCCGAGGTCCGGGACTACGACCGCTTCCTCCGACACATGCGAGAGTACTTCGAGGACCCGTTCGAAGTGCAAACCGCGGAGAAAAATCTGAACAACCTGAGGCAAGGAGCGATGACCGTAGGCCAGTACGCCTGGGAGTTCCGGAAGCTGGCGTCGTCCATCCCGCACTGGACCGAGGCGCAGCGCGTCGAGGCGTTCCGGAGGGGCCTGCGCAAGGACGTGGTCCAGATGGGCCTGCTTCTGGACGACCCTAAGACCGTGATGGGCTGGGTACGCTTGGCCGGCGACGTGGAAAGAAGGATGCACCGTATGGCCCAACTCAGAAAGGGAAAGCACAAGGGAGAGAAGAAACCGGCCACCCCGAAGCGAAACCCCCCGCCCAAATCCTCCACCCCGGATGCCGCGGAGCGGGCTCGGCGCCGCAAGAAGGGGCTGTGCCTGGGATGCGGAGGCCGGGGGCACTTCCTCGCCGACTGCCCGTCTGAGAAGGCCTCAGGGGCCACCGGAGAGAAGCCGTCGGGAAAGGCCACAGCGGGCAAGCCCCTTATCTATTGGTCGTCTTCCACTAGCGAGAGCGAGGACGGAGATGAGGACGACCTGCTGTGAGGAAGCCCCGACAGCAGGTCCGGGGCAGGGGCGAGCGCTTGGTGAGTCCCATCCCCCTGCTCTCTCAGCCTCACCCACCCCACAGGGTGTCTGTTGTGGGGAGAGGAATGGGAAGGCGACTGGAAGCCGCTTTGAGCCTCCTTTGGGTAGGGAAAAGCGGCATATAAGAACCAACTCTTCTTCTTCTTCTTCTTCTTCTTCCTCCTCCTCCTCCCAGTGACTCTGACTGATCCTGGCACGGGAAAGAAAGTGGGGGTGCAAAGTGTTTTAGACTCTGGCGGCACTCGGATGTTGATTAACCCCCGTTAGTTCAAGCCCTGAGGGTGGGGGTGGAGCTGCCCCACAAGCCGCCCCATTTTGCCCAGATGGATGGGAAGTGCGTGAAAGGGGGGGAGGCAGCGTCTCGCACCCTCCCGCTGGACCTAGAAGCTGCGGATCATTGGGAGCGAATCCAGCCGGTGGTGGCCCCTAGTGCAGCTTTCCCGTTTGTCCTGGGGTTAGACTGGCTGTGCAAGCAGGGTCCCAGTGTACGCTGGAGATCCCGAGGGCTTAGGTTTAACGCCCCTGGGGCATTGCAAACCGAAAACCCAGGACGCTGCCTTGGAAGGGCGGTGTGAGCTGTGTGTGTCGCACTGGCCCGCCTGAGTTGCCTAGAGCAGGGGTAGTCAACCTGTGGTCCTCCAGATGTCCATGAACTACAATTCCCATGAGCCCCTGCCAGCAAATGCTGGCAGGGGCTCATGGGAATTGTAGTCCATGAACATCTGGAGGACCACAGGTTGACTACCCCTGGCCTAGAGGACTATAAGGAGCAGGCCGACAAGAAAAGGAGTGCATCTCCCTCTTGGGCGGTTGGGGGCCAGGCTTACTTGTCTACTATGAATTTATGCAGCCAACAGCCCTACTGCAGGCTCAGGCCCAAGTTTGTGGGTCCTTTTGTAATCAAGCGTCTCATAAGCTCTGTAACTGTTGAATTAGACCAGGGGTAGTCAAACTGCGGCCCTCCAGGTGTCCATGGACTACAATTCCCAGAAGCTCCTGGGAATTGTAGTCCATGGACATCTGGAGGGCCGCAGTTTGACTACCCCTGAATTAGACCTTCCAAAGACTTACAGGCATGTTCATCCTGTTTTTCATTCCAGCTTGCTGAAGAAGAAAGCCCTGCCTCCAGACACTTGGCACCCTGCCCCTGCAGTGCCTATTCCCGTCTTTTTGGATAAAGACACACACTATGAAGTAAACCGGATTTTGGACTTTCGCTGGCATCCTGGGAAGCTTCAATATCTTGTAGACTGGAAAGAGTTCCCCAAGGGAGATCATGAGTGGGTGGAGGCTGGGAATGTACCCCAAGTTGGTGCGGGAATTTCATCATAAATTCCCTCAATGTCCAAGACCGCTGGATGGGGGGTGAAAGGGGGGGGGCTCTTTATGGAAGGGCGGGATGACAGGATCAGCCCCTCTGATCTCTGCCATGATTTGTGGTTGGCCAGAGAAACTCCATGTTGGTTTGATGTGTGTTGTTTGAAGAACCTTTTGTGACCTTTTTATAACCCTGAGTTATTTCACACTGCCTTGTGTACTCTTTCCTGCTGGGACACTTTCTTGCAAATGTTGCTCTGTTCTTTGTTATCTGTGAAGGAGGGCGCCCCAAGGACGGCCAGGCCAGAGACTGTCTGGCAGGAAGCCCAGGATGGCACCTGTGAGGGGGGGGGGGTGATTCTACCCTGGGAAAAAGGGGGCGTTTGGAGGGGAAGGATGCATTGATAACTGCTTGCTTGCCATGTATCAATTAGCTTCGACTACAGATGTCGGAGTGTTCAGATCTACTCCCAATAAAGCTTTCTATTAATCCAGAAGCCCAGTTGTGAGTCTGTCTGCCTTTGACAGCCAGCTTTGATTCCTCCACATGCAGCCAGGTGGGTGAGTGAGCTTGGGCTCATCACAGCACTGATAAAGCTGTTCTGACCGAGCAAGTAGATATCAGGGCTCTCTCAGCCTCACCCACCTCACAGGGTGTCTGTTGTGGGGAGAGGAAGGGGAAGGCAAATGTAAGCCGCTTTGAGACTCCTTCGGGTAGAGGAAAGCAGCATATAAGAACCAAGTCTTCTTCTTCTTCAGTAATCTCAGGGCTCTCTCAGCCTCACCCACCTCACAGGGTGTCTGTTGTGGGGAGAGGAAGGGGAAGGCAAATGTAAGCCACTTTGAGACTCCTTCGGGTAGAGGAAAGCGGCATATAAGAACCAAGTCTTCTTCTTCTTCAGTAATCTCAGGGCTCTCTCAGCCTCACCCACCTTACAGGGGGTCTGTTGTGGGGAGAGGAAGGGGAAGGCAAATGTAAGCCACTTTGAGACTCCTTTGGGTAAGGAAAAGTGGCATATAAGAACCAACTCTTCTTCTCCTTCAGTAATATCAGGGCTCTCTTAGCCTCACCCACCTCACAGGGTGTCTGTTGTGGGGAGAGGAAAGGGAAGGTGACTGTAAGCCACTGAGACTCCTTCAGGTAGAGAAAAGCGGCATATAAGAACCAACTCTTCTCCTTCTTCTTCTTCTTCTTCTTCTTCTTCTTCTTCTTGTGGATCTTTTAAAGGTTTTTTTATACCCCACTTTTCACTACCTGAAAAAGACCCAAAGCAGCTTACAAACACCTTTCCCTTCCTCTCCCTACAAAAGCCACCCTGTGAGGCATGTGAGGCTGAGACACCTCTGAGAGAAATAGGCCTCCATGAACCTAAGCAATGCTATGACCCTCCCCCCCCATCCTGTTGTTAGGAGCTTTCTCCAGTCTTACAAGCGAAAGGCTTCCTCTGTTTTGCCCGTCCGTCTCGTGTTGGGTCTTCTTCCTTCTCCACGTCTCCATGTTGCGTTGCTTTTCCCATCTTCTGACGGGATCAGAGTATGAGAGCCTCAGCTTTTTTTAGCTTCTTTGTGATTTTAGCTTCTAGGGAGAATCTGGGCTCGTGCAGGATTATGTATTGACATAGTTCTGGAGCCATCCACACAGAGGGCATTTACGCTTACCGAAGAAGGGGTGGACAACCTTACTAAATCCTCCTTCGCATGGGAGACCCCCACTCTGTTGTTCCTAAGGGTCTGCTGACCTACAAGGACAAGACTTGGGGAGACCAGTAGGTTACAGTGTGAGGTTGGGTTTCCAGACCAAAGTTGGGAAATTTTCATTCACCCAATATTCATTCATTCATTCATTCATTCATTCATTCATTCATTCATTCATTCATTCATTCATTCATTCATTCATCCACCCATCCATCCATCCATCCATCCATCCATCCATCCATCCATCCATCCATCGTTGTATTTATAACCTACCACTCCTGTCCCTGACGGCTCATGGTGGTTAACAAGCAAAACAATTCACAATCAAACCCCATTCTGGACATTTGGGGGGGGGGGTAGAGCCTGAGGAAGGCAGGATTTGGGGGAAGGGAGGGACTTCAAGGGTCTGTGATTCCGTAGAGTCCACCTTCCAAAGCAACCCTTTCCTCCAGGTCAGTTGCCATAGTGCGAGATCTCCAGGCAACTCTAGTGAGAAGGAATCAAAGACAACCGCTCTTTGGGGAGGGGGTGGAGAGACACAAGTTTTTCTTAGCAATATGGTTCACTACAGGCCATTAGGCAGCAGATGGGGCTCACCCAAGGGCAGTCTGTCTTTACAGCGGCCTTACCAGAGGCGTTGTTCTCATCATTTTGCTGAAGTTCAAAAACTGAGACAGAGTGATTTGTTGGGCAGAGAGCCAAAGAGATTTGGGCTCTGGGCTCCAAATCTCACGTATTCTACTGGCCATCTTAAAAAATTAGGGGTGGTTTGGGGCCAGCATTGAGATATCCTGTGTGCAGTTCTGGAGGCCTCACTTCAAGAAGGACGTGGATAAAATTGAAAGGGTACAGAGGAGAGCGACAAAGATGATCTGGGGCCAAGGGACCAAGCCCTATGAAGATAGGTTGAGGGACTTGGGAATGTTCAGCCTGGAGAAAAGGAGGTTGAGAGGGGACATGATAGCCCTCTTTAAGTATTTGAAAGGTTGTCACTTGGAGGAGGGCAGGATGCTGTTCCCTTTGACTGCAGAGGAAAGGACACATAGTAATGGGTTTAAACTACAACGATATAGGCTAGATATCAGGAAAAAAATGTTCACAGTCAGAGTAGTTCAGCAGTGGAATAGGCTGCCTAAGGAGGTGGTGAGCTCCCCCTCACTGGCAGTCTTCAAGCAAAGGTTGGATACACACTTTTCTTGGATGCTTTAGGATGCTTTGGGTTGATCCTGCGTAGAGCAGGGGGCTGGACTAGATGGCCTGTGTGGCCCCTTCCAACTCTATGATTCTATGATTCTATATCCGGTCCATCAGCCTCCCATATTATTGTACGGTTATTCATATGTTATAGACCAGGGGTAGTCAAACTGCGGCCCTCCAGATGTCCATGGACTACAATTCCCATGAGCCCCTGCCAGCAAAAATCTGGAGGGCCGCAGTTTGACTACCCCTGTTATAGACCATTTCATGTACTGTTCTTGTGTTCTTATGAGCCCTGAATCTCCGGGGAGGGCGGTATATAAATATAATAAATAAACAAATAAAAAATAAATGAGCCCCTCTTTCCTCTCTCAGCCTCCTCAACTCTCTTCCCTTCTGCTGCACCCTTGGTTTGATTCCCAGCTCCTCCACCTGGGTGGCCTTGGGCTAGACCCAGTCCCGATAGAGCTGTTCTCACAGAGCAGTTCTGTCAGGGCTCTCTCAGCCCCATCTCCCTGGCAGTGTGCCTATTGTGAAGAGAGGAAGGGATGCGGAATGGGAGCCGCTTTGAGACTCCTTCAGGTCGTGAGAAGCGGGGCATGAAAGCCAACTCTTCATCTTTTTGGTTTCCTCGTGGGCCCCAGTTGGTGCCAGGCCAGAAGGCCAGCTCTGAGAGAGCTCTCCCTGAAGAATAGCAGCCCTGCCCTGAAGAATAGCAGCCCTGGCGCTGTCCCCACCCCCACCCCACCCCCGGGCCCGTCAGTCACCACCGGCTCAAGCTGATCCCTGCATCACATGTCGCCAGAAGAAGGACTCCGCATCAGTCCCCGCGGCGGCTGAGCCATGGCCTCGGCGTCCCGGCGCACCGTGCTGGTCACCGGCTGCTCCTCGGGCATCGGGCTGCGCATCGCCGAGCAGCTGGCGCAGGACCCCGGCGGGCGTTTCCACGGTGAGGCCGGGGCGTCCCAAAGGGGGGAGGCAGGCGGGGGGGGGGGGGAGGTCGCGGGGGGCGTGGCTCTCCGTCAGGGGGGGCGGGGCGAGCGCTCTCTTGGGGAGGCCGTGCTGGCTGAGAGGAGCACGCAGCGACTTGGGGAGCAAGGGGGCGTCACATGGAATTGGGAAGGGGGTGCTGAGTGCTCCGGTTGCAACCCTGCATGCTCCGCTGTCCGGAAATTCCACTGGAGGGCGAAAGGGGCTCTGCGCCTTGCTGCCCGCTCGCTCTGCAGCGAGGGATGCCAGCCTCCAGGTGGGACCGGGGGATCTCCCGGAATTCCAGCTCATCTCCGGACTCCAATAGATCAGCTCCCCTGGAGAAAAGGGCTGCTCCGGAAGGCGGACTCTGTGGCATTGGACCCCTCTGGGATCCCCGTCCTCCCCAAACTCCGTTCCCAGATCTCCAGGAGCCTCCCGCCCTGGATATGGCAACCTTATTTGCTTTGCAATCTTCGGCAGGTCTACTCGGAACCCGGTTGAAGTCCACTAGACAGGGGCTTCCTCTCGTGTAAGTGTCCGCAGGATGTCCCTGGTCTTTGCTCCTCCCTTTCCCTTTGAGGATGCCCCACCTTCGGGGAGCCAAAGCGGCTTAATACCTCCGTCGCCCCCTCCTCTAGTCCCTCCTCACAACAACCCTGCAAGGTCAGGGAAGTCCCCGGGAAGCATCCCTGGCTGTGACCCGCCTGAAAAGCCATGGTCGCTGGGCGATCACAGCGCCCAGCCCGCAAGCCCCGCCTTGGCACTTGTCCCATGCCCAAAAGACTTTGCTGGCAGCGAGGCTGGTATTCACGACCTGCCCACTTCCCATCCCACTTCACCCGCCTCAATTGTTCCTCTCTAGGCTCTTTTGCCTGCAGGCTCCAAACTGTGGCTCTCCACAAGTCCACGGACTACAATTATCCTTTGAACATGCTGGCAGGGGCTCATGGTCATTGTAGTCTGTTGACATCTGGAAAGCCACAGTTTGGCCACCCCTGCATGGTCGGGTATACCTCTAAGGTCCCGCCCTGCCCCAAAACCCACCCTCCCTGGGCTCCCTGGTGGATGACTCTCCAGGGATTTCGCAACCCAGAGCTGGCAACCCACAGAACAGTGAGCCCTGAGTCCAGAAGGCCAACTGAGAGCATCCCGTCCCCTGTCTAGAGGTCTTGCAATCTCCCCCTTGCCCCAGTCCCAGTGCAGCCCTGCACTAGCACCCAGCTGGGTGGGAGCCATTCCTCCCCCCCCCCCCAAACTAGGCTGAACTCAGACACTGTCTCAAGGACACTGGGGTCAGATGGTGCAGGGGCTGGACAGGGAGTGAATTTGACTCAGCCATGCTCTTCTCTCCCTCCCGACTAACCGCCCCCCCTATCCCAGAGGAGTCACCCAGTCCCTTCGTTAACTGGCTCAGGAAAGCACCAAATCCAAAGTGCTCCAAAGAGCTTTCACACAGGATAAATTGGGCCATTTCAATCCACTTCAGCGACTGTTTGCAAGGGGGATTTGACATTTTATACAGTAAAATCTAGGCACACTGTGCATTGTAAGAGGATGGAAAGTGCATGATTTAACGTGTGCGAAAGTGCCCCATAGTCATATCCATTCGCAAAGGGCATTGAAAGTTAATTGAAAGTGTATTATTTGGTGTGTGTGAAAGTGCCCACAGGAAAATCCAGTTGCAAAGTGCATTGACAGTGGATCGAAAGTGCATTACTTAGTGTTTTACAAAAGTGCCCCACAGTAATATCCAGTTACAAAATGCGTTAATAGTGTGTTATAAAGTGCATTATTAAACAATGTGTTATAAAGTGCATTATTCAGTGTGTATGAAAGTGCCTACAGGAAAATCCAGTTGCAAAGTGCGTTAATAGTGTGTTATAAAGTGCATTATTAAACAGTGTTATAAAGTGCATTATTCAGTGTGTATGAAAGTGCCTACAGAAAAATCCAGTTGCAAAGTGCGTTAATAGTGTGTTATAAAGTGCATTATTAAGCAGTGTGTTATAAAGTGCATTATTCAGTGTGTGTGAAAGTGCCTACAGGAACATCCAGTTGCAAAGTGCATTGTTCTATGTGTTTTAAATTGCCTGGAGACTGAACCCTGAGATTCTGAGATCATACATGGCTGATTCTTCTGGTTTCCCAGAAGAATAATTGACCTCCAGACTACAAAGATTTGTTCCCCCCAGAGAAAATTAAAGCTCTGGAGGGAGGACTGTATGGCAGACAGCCTTCCTGAGCTCCCTCCTCTAAACTCCTCCTTTCCTAGGCACAACCCCACTTCCAACTCTCCAGGAATCCCCCAACCCAGAGTTGGTGGTGTCAAGACTCAGGCAACTTATGGCCAGTTCATCAGATTTTCAAGGCAAGAGTCCTTTAGAAGTGATTAAGTATGGCCTGCCTCTGAGTAGTAGCAACCCTTAGTTCCTTTGTGGTCTCCCATCCACATTGTAACCAGGACCGACCCTGCTTAGCTTCCAAAATCAGACCAGCAATCTGAGCAATCTAGGCTGGGGCTAGTGCCTCATGTAGCGAGTCTTATTTCCCCATTCCACTATTTCTATCCTCTGATTTCTCCCCAATGGGGACTCGAAGCAGTTTTCAAACTTCCAAATATGGGGAAAGATTCTGCGTCTCTTCCCCCCACCCTGGGCAGGTCGTGGGTTCAATGAGCCAGCCCATTTGCTTGGGGGAGCAGCCTGTGCACCAAGGACTATGTGTAGGCCAAGGAGCCTTTGGCCAGCAACCTCGGGCCATGTCCGGCTTAAACCAGGGAAGCCAGCCTCCAGGTGGGAATTGAGGACCCTCCCCCCCCCCTCAAATTCAAGCTTATCTCCAAATTCCGGAGATCAGCTCCCCAGATGCTTTGGAAGGTGGACTCTAGGGCAGGGGTGGATAAACAGTGGCCCTCCAGATGTCCATGGACTACAGTTCCCATGAGCCTCTGCCAGCATGGGAATTGTAGTCCATCAACATCTGGAAAGCCACCATTTAGCCACCCCTGCTCTAGGGCAGGGGTAGTCAACCTGTGGTCCTCCAGATGTCCATGGACTACAATTCCCACAAGCCCCTGCCAGCAAATGCTGGCAGGGGCTCATGGGAATTGTAGTCCATGAATATCTGGAGGACCACAGGTTGACTACCCCTGCTCTAGGGCATTGTGCCCTACTGAAGTGGGTCACTCTCCCCAGGCTTCACCCCCAAATCTCCAGGAGGTTCTCTGCCCAGAGCTGGCAGCCCTACTTCCCATCCTCCACTAGTGGCTGGGAGTGGGGGTGGGCTGGAAGGTCTAGTCCACCAAGCCAGCCAGTTAATGGACTCCGATCTTCCTTCTCCTTCCTAAGGTTCTGTATCTCATTTTTTACTATGCAAGGGAGTCCCAAAGCAGCTTACAATCACCTATCCTTCCTTTCTCCACAACAGACACCCTGTGAGGGAGGTGAGGTTGAGAGAGCTCTAAGAGAACTGGGACTGGCCCAAGGTCACTCAGCAGGTTTCTCGTATCTCAAAGCAGCTTATAATTGCCCTCCCTTCCTCTCCCCACAACAGACACCCTGTGAGACAGGTAAGGCTGAGAGAACTGTGACCGCCCAAGTTGACTATATGTCAAGGAGTGGGGATCAAACCCGGATTTCAGGATTAGAGGCAGCCACACTTAACCAGCACAACATATCACACTGGCTCAAGGGTTGTGGTTGCTTAAAATCACCTACCCCTCCTCTCTCCGCAACAGACTCCCTGTCAAGTAGGTGAGGCTGGGAGAGCACTGAGAGAACTGTGACCGGCCCAAGGTCATCCAGCTGACTGTGTGAAGGAGCAGGGAATTGAACCTGGTTCTCCACAGTAGAGTCCACTGCTCTTCACCCCTGCCCCGAACTGGCAGGTGAAAAAGAAGAAAGCAGGACTGTGGAGAATAAGAGAATCTTGTCCAGATTTCCTGCTCAGTACATGACAGCATCCCTCCGAAGGGTGTGCATCATGTTGGAGAGCCATAATTGGAACTCTGGGAATTTTCGTTTTTAAAAGCAGCAGCCCAGGAAGAGAGCAATTTGAACTGATGCTGTGGTGACAAGAAGAAGAAGAAGAAGAAGAAGAAGAAGAAGAAGAAGAAGAAGAAGAAGAAGAAGAAGAAAAAGAAAGAAGAAGAAGAAGAAGAAGAAGAAGAAGAAGAAGAAGAAGAAGAAGAAGAAGAAGAAGAAGAAGAAGAAGGAGGAGGAGGAGGAGGAGGAGGAGGAGGAGTTGGTTCTTATATGCTGCTTTTCCCTACCCGAAGGAGGCTCAAAGCGGCTTAAAATCACTGGTAGTCCCCCCCCCTCTTCCCCTCTGTGCCGCTTTACATGTTATTAGCAACGGGAGGGAGAAAAAAGGTACACTGCCCTCCTTGTCCCGCTCATTCTTTCCTGCAGAGACTAAGTTTTGAGGCAGGTGGGATTTCCTTGAGGAAATGGCAAAGGTGGCTTTGTTTTGAAACGTCCCGTAAGAGCTTGACCCCCTGGCCTGTATGGCCCAGGCTAGGCTGAGCTCATCAGATCTCTGAAGCTAAGCAGGGTCCACCCTGGTTAGTATTTGGATGACAGAGGCAGGTCACAGCCACCCCCCTGCTGAGCGTCTCAGCCGTGACCTGGATTCCCAGGCTCGCCCGATCTCATCAGATCTCATCCCATGACTGGTCTGATCCACCAGGGCTCGTCTTATGTTCTTAGCGCCCACGATGTACTGCACGTTTCCGTCGTAGTCCGGGCGACTGCTGCTGCGGCCTAGCCTCCAAGGTGCAGGAGCCTGGTTTGCTTCCCGCAGGGCAGACACGGGATCTGCCTGCCGGACAGGACCGCACGTACGATGCCCATAATGCTCTGGGGAAGAAGCATCTTAAGGCTCGTGCTGGCAGCTGGGCCTCCTCCCACCCCCCGCCTCACCTGCCCAGAGCGGGATTAGCCACAGAAGGAATTAGCACCCTGACCTTGGAGCGGCTTACAGTGCGTGAATCCTCCCTTGCGCTCTTCTTGACCCCTGGCAATGGTTCAGCTTCCTCTGCCTCCAAGTCAGAAGGCCTGTGCAAAGAGCCGAGCAACGGCCTCTCCCAACATGTCCCCAGAGAAAATCATAGAATCATAGAATCAGAGAGTTGGAAGGGACCTCCTGGGTCAGCTAGTCCAACCCCCTGCGCTATGCAGGACGCTCACAACCCTATCGCTCATCTACTGTCACCTGCCACCACTTTGAACCTTCATAGAATCAGCCTCTCCGTCAGATGGCTATCCAGCCTCTGTTTAAAAATCTCCAAAGATGGAGAACAACTCTGCTCCATCCTCTCCATGGCAGCCTTTTCAGTACTTTTAAATACTTGTGCTGCACTCCACAAACACCAGCCCCAAAGACATTTGCCCAACCTCGACTACAGCCGGTGCTTTTTCCCTCCTGGCTCCAAGCTGTTGGGATGAATTGCCGATTGAAATCCAGGCATTGACGGAACTGTCAACGTTCTGCAGGGCCTGCCAAGTGGCACTCACCTGCTAGGTGTTTGGCTAAGGTCAGGGCACGGGCCTCCCTTCTTCACCTTGGCTCCCCCCTCCCTTGTATTTAGATCCTCCAGTCTGATTAGGCTGGCGGAGGGGATCTAGCAAGTGGGGGTTTATCGGTATTGGTTATTTTTATGGGCGACCACTCTGGGCCCGCTTTGCAGGGAGGGTTGGTATATACATCCATTGTGCAAAAGGCCACCGCAATTAGGACCAGCAGGGAGAGCGCTAACCAGTACCCCACATCCCCACTCTGCCCTTTCCCCCCTGCCCCAAGTTGCTCATTGAGGACTAGGGACTTGGCAGAGGCTGCCCTTCCTCTCAGATATTAGACCCCTTCCTTGTGTGTTCCAGCTTTCAGGGTTTTTTTTAAGTTACTAGTCCTTAGGAAGATTTCAGCAAAAAAACAACAACAACAGAAAAGTGGGCTCTGTTCTACCTAATTGCCCAGAAAGGAATAGACTGGCTACCAGTTTACCTGAGCCCATAGGTTGCCAACCTCAAGATGAGGCCTGGATATCTCCCAGAATATAACTGATCTCCAGATGGCAGAGGGGAGTTCTGCTGGCAAAAATGGCCACTTTGGAAAGAGTTGGTTGAGTTGGGTTTTTTTATTCCCCAATTTTCACTCCCTGGAGGAGCCTTAATGCAGCTCAGAATCACCTTCCCTTCCTCTCCCCAGATCAGTGAGATAGGTGGGGCTGAGAGAGCTCTGAGAGAACTGAGACTGGCCCAAGGTCACTCACCTGGCTGCGTGTGAAGGAGGACTGGGGGATCAAACCCAGCTCTCCAGATTAGAAGCTGCCACTCTTAACCACTGCACCATGCTGGCTGGATAGCATTCTACCCCACAGAGGAATCTCCCATCCCCAAATCCTGCCCTTCTCAAGGCCCCCCCCCCTCAAAAAAAAAATCTCCAAGAATTTTCCCAACCTGAGGTTGGCCACTTTACCTGGCACAGTTTGAAAATTTTTTCTTTACGCTTTGACACGATTCTTTATGGATTAGACTGCATCAGAAACTTAGTTTATGCCAGGGGTAGTCAAACTGCGGCCCTCCAGATGTCCATGGACTACAATTCCCAGAAGCCCGTGCCAGCGGATGCTGGCAGGGGCTTCTGGGAATTGTAGTCCATGGACATCTGGAGGGCTGCAGTTTGACTACCCCTGGTTTATGCCATAAGAAACACACGGGGTGTTCCTAGATTAGCTACAATGACCACACTGTAGCTCTCCAGATTCCATGGACTACAATTCCCTGCTGGCAGGGGCTCATGGGAACTGTAGTCCAAGGACATCTAGAGAGCCACAGTTTGGCCACCCCTGTCCTGAAGTATTAAAGTCCTTAAACATGCTATTTTCTAAATCAAAAAACCAAAGAAACCTTGCCTGAGTAGCTCAGCTAAACCTAAACTCCCGAGAGTTTGAAAGCGAAGCAGGGTTAGTACTTGGATGGGAGACCACGAAGGAAGACATAGGTTGCTCCGCAGAGGAGAGCAATGACCAACCACCCCAGCAGTCACTTGCAACTTGACAGTAAGCAGCTTTTCTTGAACTGATGCAGTTCTTTTGTCCTTACGCTTTGGGGTTTCCTGTTGACTTGTGATGCACGGCTTCTTGTTGAAGTCCTGGCCCTCTCGCGGCCACTAAGGATGTGACAACAGGCTTGTTGTATGCCTTCTCCCCGTCCAGTCATCGCCACCATGCGGGACTTGCGCAAGAAGGAGAAGCTGGAGGAAGCCGCGGGGGCCACGCTCAACAACACCCTGTTCATTCAGCGCCTAGATGTCTGCAGCGAGGAGTCGGTGGCCGAGTGCTTGAGCAGCCTTCCCGAGAAACGGGTGGATGTGCTAGGTAGGAGTTCCTGTTGGGTTAAGTGGTTTGTTTTTTTAAGAAATCATTTGCCTTGGAAGCACAGGAGCTTTGCTCGGTATCCTCAATCCTCCACTCCAACAAATGGCAAAGGTGATCTGACTCCAATGGTAACCAGAGAAGGAAATTTTACTTACAAAAATCAGAGCACATTTTACCCGACACAATCATGCAAGGTACATTTAACGTATTGTGAACAGAGTGACTCAAAAAGGTTAACTTTCTACAGCTTCAAACCAAGGTAAGAAAGGGATAAGCTGCCAAGAATCACTCACGGGGCAAAATGGGACGTCCCTCCAGGGCCTCTGCTGCCATTTTGCTATGCCCACGCTGGCCTATGACAAGGTCAAACTGGGCCTTGCATCCTGGCTGTTGTGGTTTCCAGTTGCTAGGCACCATTATGATATCAGCAGTGCTGCTGCAGTCAGCTAGCAACCCCTGTATGAATGTGTTCAACATTTATCAAGTGATATGACCACGGAGGTCTCTCCCTGCCCCAACTCTCCCCAAGTCAAACCTGGCTCACAAGATTAGGAGTCAGAGCTCCTAACCACTACCCCAGGCTGGCAATAGGAAGACCAGAAAGAATCCCCAGCTCTGAAATGGGACCCAGTTAAATTGTATTTTTATTCTTCCTTATTAAAGCAACCAAACTGAGGCACTTCTGCCAATAGTATTTCTGTCATCTGGTTTGTTGGTTCCTTATCCACCCATCCTACGACCCTAGCAGACCAGTGGAGTGGTTTTCCTCTCTTTGGGTCTGTTTAGCTTGGAGAGGAGACGATTAAGAGGGGATCTGATAGCCATCTTCAAATACTTGAAGGGCTGTCATGTAGAACATAGGTAGTCAACCTGTGGTCCTCCAGATGTCCATGGACTACAATTCCCATGAGCCCCTGCCAGCAAATGCTGGCAGGGGCTCATGGGAAATGTAGTCCATGGACATCTGAAGGACCACAGGTTGACTACCCCTGATGTAGAAGACGGAGCAGAGTTGTTTTCTGTTGCCCCAGAAGGTCAGACCAAAACCAATGGGCTGAAATTCATTCAAAAGAATATTTGGTTTATCATCCAGAAGAAGTTCCTGACAGTTTGAGCAGTTCCTTGGGGGAACAGGCTTCCTTGGGAGGGGCTGGGTTCTCCTTTAGAAGATTTTAAGCAGAGGCTGGAGAGCCATCTGACAGAAATGTTGATTTTATGAACTTAGGCAGATTGTGGGTGGGTGGGCAGGAAGGGATGTGCCAAGGTTTGTCTCTTGTGGCCCTTCCTTGCATACCCAGGGAATTGCTGATTGCCACTGTGGGTTGGTAGGTGAATTTCCTCCAGGCTGGGCTGGATTCTGGAGATTTTTGGTGTGTGTGTATGGGGGGAGGGAATCATTTGGGCATGAAATTGGGGCCACTGTGGGCGGGCAGGTAGTTGTGAGTGTCCTGCATTGTGCAGAGGGTTGGACTAGATGACCCCGGAGGCCCCTTCCAACTCTATGACTCTGTATCTCCCACGCAGGCTGCAGAAGAAAACCACTTAGGAAGGCAAAACCAACACTGAACTTTGATATTTTCACCAATATATTATTGGATAACTGATTTGGATTGCTCACGGTTTAGGAATCCGAATTTTCCGAGGACCGTTCTGTCTCGTTTCCGGCGAAGGTCAGATCAGAATAAATTAGCATTACTATTGGCAGACAGGGACCGATTCATTACTCTCCAAGCGGCAAGGTTTGCTGCCACCATCATAAAACTAAAAATGTCAATGAGGCATAATGCTGTAAGTACACTTGACCTGTGCGCCACTTGCTCCCCTCGAGGTCATTAGCTATTAGACGGCAAGGCGGTTTTATTGTAAGCTCTTCCCAACAATCAGTGTGCCTTTCTAATTCCCCCCGCGGACGTGTGCGGAAACGGCTCATTTTTCCTTCAATGGAATCACAGCACTGCAATCAGCATTGCTATGGTTTCTAAGACGCCGCCAAAAAGACAGGTGAATCGATGGATTGATCCCTTCCTGCCCACCCACCCACAATCTGCCTAAGTTCCTAAAATCACGGGCACATCGATGGTGAATCGATGTGCCCGTGATAAAGGCTCCAGGGGATAGAAATCGCGTGTCATTGAGAACCGCGATTCTAACGAATGGGAGGAAATGAACTGTGAACAAAAATATAGAACGGTATTTTGAGCAAGGTTTGTGAACTAGAGAAACAAGGTTAGAGGAACACAGGATCTGGCCATGAAACGTGGCCTCTTCCCGACCCCTGTCCACGGCTTGCCCTAGTGCAGTGGTTCTCAACGTGGGGGTCACGACCCCTTGAGGGGTCATTCAGCCCTTTCCCAAGGGTTGCCGGTGGCGACGGCCACGGTGACTGCGTGGTGCTAGCCTCCTCCACACCGCCTCAGAGCTCATACAAGCCGTGGAGAAGGCCAGCGCCACGGTGAGTGCCACGGAAGCAGCACGTGTGCATGTGTGCCCACCTGCGCATGCACACAGGTGCATGCGCACCACCACCGCCCCTGCTGTAGGGGTCGCGGCACGAGGGCGGTTGAGAGCCTGTACTGGTGGAGGTTGAATGGGGAGAAGTCCTTCACTCCGCGATTCTTATCCCCCCAGTAAATAACGCCGGCGTCGGACTCATCGGCCCCGTGGAGTCCCTATCGATCGAGGACATGAAGCGCGTCTTCGAGACCAACTTCTTCGGCGCCATCCGCATGATCAAAGCCGTCCTCCCCGAGATGAAGCGGCGTCAGAGCGGGCACATCGTGGTGATCAGCAGTACCATGGGGATGCAAGGTGAGGAGGAGGAGGAGGAGGGAGAGAAAGGAGTGAAAGGAGAGAAAGGGAGCAGAGACCCCCCTGAGTTCCACAGGAAACACGACCTTATTCAAAGCCAATGAGGAAGGCCCTGATCAAAGAAACAGGCATGAGGTTCAGATCTCTGAACTCCCTTGGTGAGTTCTTCCTGCAGATGTCCCGTGCCCCCTGCAATCATCCCCCCCCCCCCCACCGCCACCTCCGCTGCCTGGCTCCAAAATTAGAAACCTGTCTAGAGCAAAAGCAGCCAGGGTCGGGAAGGGAGGCATTTGCAGGGCAGAATCGATGGCAGGGAAAGAGTTAAGTACCTGGGACTCCTAATGCTTGGTTATCTCCTAATTAGCTTTGGAAACCCAGGTGCCTTGCAGCTCAAATTCAAGGCCTTGGTTCTAACCTTTAAGGCCTTGCGTGGTCTGGGCCCTGCATATCTAAGGGGCCCAGCCTGGTGGGATACGCTGCCGGCAGAGCCCGGACAGAACTATGAAAGCTCTCCTGCGAAATGGCAACTATTGCGCCAGGTGTATGGCTGAGGCCAGAATGCACAAACTGTGGGTTTTTATGTGACCCGCCTCGAGCCTCCGGGTGGAGGTGGGATATAAATTAAGAGCCAATTTGGTGTAGTGGTTAGGAGTGCAGACTTCTAATCTGGCATGCCAAGTTCGATTCTGCACTCCCCCACATGCAACCAGCTGGGTGACCTTGGGCTCGCCACGGAACTGATAAAACTGTTCTGACCGGGCAGTGATATCATGGCTCTCTCAGCCTCACCCACCCCACAGGGTGTCTGTTGTGGGGAGAGGAATGGGAAGGCGACTGTAAGCCACTTTGAGATTCCTTCGGGTTGGGAAAAGTAGCATATAAGAACCAACTCTTCTTCTTCTTCTTCTGCTTCTGCTTCTTCTTCTTCTCCTTCTTCTTCTTCTTCTAAATATTATAAAAATAACTGTATGGGACACAGAGATATTGTGAGACAGAGCACAGGGATAGAGTTTTCACTCTTCTCTTTATAGTTTTTATATTCTCATCTTACCACTATTGTAGAAATGTATGCTGCACAGCACCCCAAGTCTGGATGCAGAGATTAATAAATTGAATAACAACCACAACAAGCAAGATAATGTTCAGTCCTACATGACAGCTAGGCAAAATCTTAGCCTTTTATTGAAAAGTTCCAGAGTTCCATATTATGGGGGCCTTTCCTTCCAATCCTCAAACACCCAATTGTGTGATTTCTTTTGCAGGTTTATATCTAGCCCCTCAGTTCCCCTTTTTCTCGTTCTTACGACTTCTTTTTAGTTAAGGGTCCGGCCATCTGTTGCTGGGGCCTGGGGGCACCATAGGAATTCTGACACGCAGCACAGTCGGCATTGCCCACAAAATGGCTGCGACAGGAGGCGGAGCCAGCCACAAAATGGCTGTTGCAGATTTCCTACAGTCATGAAGGGAAGATCCTTCTGTTGTGGTAGCAGCTGCTGCTAAAGTAATGTTTTTAAAAATCTGTACAGCCAACCCGGTTGCCGTTGGCTTATCGAAAGCCTTGCTTGGCCAATGTCTCAAATGGCCCCATGGTACACATGGTCAGTGGGTGACTGGAAACAGGGAATCATTGCCCCACCCCTCCAGAATTCTGGCCCTGCTGGTGGACCTCCTGAGTGTACCTGGGTTTGGGCCACTGTGTGACACAGAGGGTTGGACTGGATGGGCCGTTGGCCCGTTCCAGCATGACCTCTTTGGCTCTTACAGTTTCTTGCTTTCCAATCAGGTGTTCCATTCAACGATGTTTACGCTGCCTCCAAATTTGCCATTGAAGGATTCTGCGAGAGTCTAGCCGTGCAGCTCCTCAAATTCAATATCTTGTGAGTGAGTAAATCTCAGAGAATTCACCTACCTGGCCTAGGAAAACAGGGAAGGATCTTCATGCACAAACTTCCTCCCCTGAAGCTTCCAGGAAAGGAGGCGGAAATACTAGCAGCTTTCCCTTTAATAGGGACTCCTTACATGTTACAGAACACATGGGTTGGATTTGGGTTCCCAGCCTGTATCAGACAACCAAAGATGAAGGATCCTCCTCATTTCCTGAAACACTCTGGGATGTAGCTCTTTTAGGGCCCCTTGTGTATACTAGGGAAAATGTGGATTTATTTAAATAGCACCCTATGGGGCTGGGTCAGGTTGGGAAACTGGTGTTTGTGGGGGTTGCGGATTGAAGCCCTTCCTCCACTTGCACCATGGCCTTGATCCTAAACAGGGAACACACGCTTGGGAGCTGAGGAGAACCAGCTGCTCATGCATCATTGTCTGACACAAAGGGGAGTATTCAGATCCAACCTGTGAACCTTGCAGTGTCAATAGAGAATAAGGTAAAGGTAAAGGTATCCCCTATGCAAGCACTGGGTCATGTCTGACCCTTGGGGTGGCACCCTCTAGCGTTTTCATGGCAGACTCAATACGGGGTGGTTTGCCAGTGCCTTCCCCAGTCATTACCGTTTACCCTCCAGCAAGCTGGGTACTCATTTTACCCACCTCGGAAGGATGGAAGGCTGAGTCGACCTTGAGCCGGCTGCTGGGATCGAACTCCCAGCCTCACTGGCAGAGCTTTCAGACAGCATGTCTGCTGCTTTACCACTCTGCGCCACAAGAGGCTCTATAGAGTGTAAATATTGCAATGTAAATAGTGAAATAGGTTCTTGCGGATACTACCAGTTTGCCTCTTTGAGCTCTACCTTGGCCTGCCAACCTCCAGGTAGGACCTGGAGATCGCCTGGTATCTCAACCGATCTCTTGAGGACAGAGATCTCCCCACCCCCAAAGAAAATGGCTGCTTTGGAGGGTAGCTTCTACAGCACTCCATCTGCCCTCCCCAAACCGCACCCTCCCCCAAATCAGCTTGCCATTGCCTGCCTCTGCCTGATCCCTGGCATTCCTCAGGGGTCTCTCATCCCAATACTAGCCAGGGCTGACCCTGCTTAGCTTTGGAGGTCTAACAAGATTGGCCTAGCCTGGGGTGTCCAGACCAGGGAGTGCGGGGGCCTTTGCCTGCCCAGCCCACAGCCGCACGAGATTTCACGGCAGAGCAAAGATTTCACCTTGGGTCTCTTGCTCCAGCATGCTAACCGACCCCCTTCTCTACATCTCCCTTCTGCACAGCATCTCTTTAGTGGAGCCTGGCCCGGTGAACACTGAATTTGAGGCCAAGCTGATCGAGGAGGTGTCACGCTCCGAATTCCCAGGGGCCGACGCCGACACCGTGCGCTACTTCAAGGAGATCTACCTCCCAGCGTCGCATGAGATCTTCAGCAGCATAGGCCAGACTCCTGAAGCTGTGGCCAAGGTAGGGACCCATTTGTCTCCAGATGAGCGAGAGGCAGCATAGGCCAGACTCCTGAAGCTGTGGCCAAGGTAGGGACCCATTTGTCTCCAGATGAGCGAGAGGCAGCATAGGCCAGACTCCTGAAGCTGTGGCCAAGGTAGGGACCCATTTGTCTCCAGATGAGCGAGAGGCAGCATAGGCCAGACTCCTGAAGCTGTGGCCAAAGTAGGGACCCATTTGTCTCCAGATGAGCGAGAGGCAGCATAGGCCAGACTCCTGAAGCTGTGGCCAAGGTAGGGACCCATTTGTCTCCAGATGAGCGAGAGGGCCCTGCAAGGTGCCAGATGGCCCCTGCTGAGAATGGCTGGTCTAGATGACCCTTGAGGTCCCCTCCAGCTCTAGGGTTTCCACACTGTGTGCCCGGATCACCAGTGGCAATCAGGCAGCTGCTTTATCAACATGTTATTCAGGTGTTTGCGACTTTTTGTGTGGTGGCTCCCACTTACAAAACTAGGGTGAAGATTAGCCGGGCCCTGCAAATTTTTAGGGGCCAGAGAATAAGGTCCCCTTTCATTCAGGCCTTTAATGGAGAGGATTCTGCCTCTCCCCCTAATATGCTGGTTTCTGGTTGCAGGCTCTTGGAGTCTTAACTGGAGCTTCTATCTTTATAGGCTGGCCATGGTGTAGCTTGGTGTAGAGTTCTAGAATGGCAGCCTCTCATTTGGAGAGCTGGGTTTGATTCTCCACTCCTCCAAATGCTAGGTGATCACAGTCCTGTTAGAGCTGTTGTTGCAGAGCAGTTCTGTCAGAGCTCTCTCGGCCCCACCTCCCTCACAGGGTGTCTGTTGCGGGGAGAGGAAGGGAAGGCAACCATAAACCACTGGGTCTTTGAAAAGGGGGCTTATACAAGCAAAGTCTACTTTGGTTGAATTTGAGGAAAGTAAGCCCACAAATTTTTTAAGAGGACAGGACCAAGTGTTTTTAAAAATATGAAGAATGGCTTGTGGAAATCAATGGGCTTCCCTTGTTTCCATGGCATAGAACCAATGGGTTGAAATGGTCGGACCAGAATCGATGGGTCGAAATTCATTCAAAAGACTTTTCAGCTAATCACCTGGAAGAAGTTCCTGACAGTCAGAGCAGGGGTAGTCAACCTGTGGTCCTCCAGATGTCCATGGACTACAATTCCCATGAGCCCCTGCCAGCATTTGGCCAATGCTGGCAGGGGCACATGGGAATTGTAGTCCACGGGCATCTGGAGGACCACAGGTTGACTACCCCTGAGTTAGAGCAGTTCCTCAGTGGAACCGGCTTCCTTGGGAGGTGGTGGGTTCTCCTTCTTTGGAAATTTTTGAGCAGAGGCTGGAGAGCCATCTGACGGAGAGGCTGATTCTGTGAATTTAGGCACATTGTGAGTGGGCAGAAGGGCATAATCTGGGCATGGGATTAGGGTCACTGTGGTGGGCAGGTAGTTCTCTCCTTAGGTTTGCCCGTTCTGTACCTTGGGAGCCAAAGGAGTTGTAGAATTTTGGCCAGTGCTGGAAACAGTTTTCGAGCAAAGGCTAGAAAGCCATTTTACAGAAATGTTGATTCTATGAATTTAGGCAGGCTGTGAAGGGGGGGGGGGGAGAAGGGATTGTGTCCATGCTTGGCTCTTGTGGCCCTTTCTTGCATGCCCAGGGAAATGCCAACCACCACTTTGGGATCAGTAGGTGAATTTCTTCCAGTTCAGACTGGCAAGGGATTCTGGGGGTTATCTGGGGGGGAGGGGGTCATCCATGCATAAAATTGGGGTCACTGCGGGTGGGCGGGCCGTTGTGAGCTTCCTGCATTCTGCAGGGGGTTGGACTAAATGACCCTGGAGAGCTAACTCTCTGACTCTGTATATGTATATACACACTTAGAGAATCCCAGCTCCAGAAGCCAAGGAGTCCTGGGTGTTGAGGAAGGCATTAAAACCCAAGGGAGAAGTCCCTCGAATTCCCAATCTCTTTCTGCCCTGCTTTTCTCCAGGTGGTTGTGACAGTAATCGGCAAGGAGCGCCCGCCTTTCCGGACCCAGACCAACCCCCTGTACACGCCCCTGGTGGCCCTGAAGTACGCCGACACCTCCGGAGACCTTTCCGTCAACACCTACTACAATTTGCTCTTCCGCTTCCCAGCCCTCCTGCGCCTCTGCACGTCCTTCCTCAAATGCATCACGTGCAGCTGCTTCCGACGCCAGAGCACAGTTTCGTGATGGAGGGGGGGAGTGAATCTCAAAAATTCAGCCTCACCCTTCTGTGCCACCCTTCTATACTGGCTTTGGGGCACAAGGTCCCACTGGGAGAAGGGGGAAGCCCCTGCGATGGATCCATCCGCCCTTGTTTGGGAGCCACAAGGCACTGGCGAGCTTTCTAGAGGAGACCCATGCGGCCCCCAAAGACTGTGAGCTTTTTAGTGATGCAGAGACCGTAGAGGTTAGGGTCAAATCCCTTGTGAGTGTGGGCAGAGTCTAAATATGCAAAGAGGAGCCGAGCACCGGGAGGCTTAAAAAATAACAAAATAGTTTAATTGTGAAGAGAAACGGCTTTGTGTAGAAAGAGAGGAAAGAGAGAGTGCTACAGTTTGTCTGACTGTTGCCTGCAGTCCTTCAGCCTCTTGTGTTCTGGAGGCAAGCAAGGAGGAAGTGTGCTCCGGGAGCAGGAAGTCTCCAAAAGAGCCAATCAGGACTTAGGAGGGAAGTGTTTGAAAAAATACCAACAAGTTCCTAATGTAACTATGCTAAATTCATGTTTCCTTTGATGCCCCCTGCAGGACACTCCTCATATGCTGCTCGGTTATGCACACTGCAGATCTTGCAGATTCTAGCCGTGAGATCTTCCATATGGAAGAGCAGCCTGGGAATCTGTAGGAGTCCCAATGCAGAGCTAGAGGCAAGGGGAGGGAAATCTCCATTCTGCTCCCACCCAGGCTGCTTGCTAGAAAGGCCAAAGACAAAGCTGATCTGGGATAAGATTATCAGAGCAGCTTCATGAACCAGAGCAGAGGTCGCCAGCTGCAATGGGCCGGTGATCCACATGTCCAAATTGACTTTGTGTGGTGGCCCTTTAATAAAAACAGGACTTGACCAAATCAATTAAACTGCAAACACCTGGGGCCCACTTTTATGGGCTCTGAGAAGTGCTGCTTTAGAAGGCAGCCAAGCTAACCTGTGCAGCATCTCAGAGAAGGACCAGGTGCCTATAATGGGTTTGTGGATTTCACTGCAAGGCCAATGTATGTCAGCAGCTTCCAGCGTGAAAAGGCCATGAGAAGTTCTGGTGTCAGCATTTCTCTACATCTGCAGTTGTCCGTAGGCCGTCTGGAGGCCCCACGATTCTTGGATCCCAACTTGCATCCCGAGGATACCAATCTCAAGCGTCTTGAATGACAGCCACCTTGGTGTAGTGGTTAGGAGTGCGGAATTCTAATCTGGTGAGCTGGGTTTGATTCCCCGCTCCTCCTCCACATGCAACCAGCTGGGTGACCTTGGGCTCACCACAGCACTGATAAAGCTGTTCTGACTGAGCAGGAATATCAGCGCTCTCTCAGCCCCACCTGCCTCACAGGGTGCCGGTTGTGGGGAGAGGAAAGGGAAGGCGAATGTAAGCCACTTTGAGACTCCTTCGGGTACAGAAAAGCAGCATAAAGGAACCAACTCTTTTTCTTCATCTTCAGCAGGGGACTTCTGTTCATCTTTAGGCTGAGCAAGCTTTCTTCTTTCCTTGGAAGCTGAAACCAAAAAGCATCTCTCCCCGAGGGCAAACCACCAATCCTGGCTTTCCTCAACCCTGCTTAGGTATCAGAGTCTCCAGGCAAGAGAACCAGCATGGGAAAGTGGTTAACAGTGATGGCCTCTAATCTGGAGGACCAGGTTTCATTTCCCACTTCTCCTCCACATCAAGCCTGCTGGGTGGCCTTGGCTAGTCAATGTTTTCCAAGCTCTCTCAACTCTACCTACCTCTACGGGTGTCAGAGAAATATCCGTCCAGCCATTGCTTAAAGGCAGCCATGTGGGGGAGCTCACCACCTCCTTAGGCAGCCCATTCCACCGCTGAACTACTGTGACCGGGAAGATGGTACGTTAAACCATGCTGTGATTCCTTTGGGTAGTAAAAAGCAGGTTACAATAAACCAGCTGGTCTTCTTATAAAAACTTCACTGGCAGTCTTCAAACAGTAGCCGGACAGATACTTCAATGGATGCTTTAGGCTGATCCTACATTGAGCAGGGGGCAGGACTAGATGGCCTGTCTGGCCTCTTCCAACTCTATGGTTCTATGATTCTAAGCCGTGACTGGACAGAGACTTTTCCTAGATACTTAAGGCTGATCCTGCATTGAGCAGGGGGTGGGACTAGATGGCCATTCTGGCCCCTTCCGACTCTATGATTCTATCCTAGGAAAGATGTCTGCTACAATGAACTGCCAAATCTGGCGTTCCTCGACCCTCTTTAGAAGAATCTAGGAATGATCCAGGGAACACACATTCTGAAATTTCTGCCTTCACTGTAGGACGGGGTCTTTTTATTTAGGAGTCAAGTTTCCATGGATGGGCAGGCCGACTGTGTAGGCTGTGGGGGGGGGGAGTCCACTTTCCAAATGGATATGGATTATCTTGGCTACAGGCTACCCAGCATACCTATTTCCCATGCCTTGATAGGCCATTCATACTCCATCCATCACCCTCCGGCCAGGAGTTCTGTAGATGAATGGTTTTCAAATTGCCCGGAGGGAACTCTTTGCAAGCCCATTCATCTGCCCTAGAAGTTCTACAGACTGCAGAAGACTGAGGCATCGTGGGGGGAGGACAAATTGATTTGTGACGGACGCAAGCCAGGCCTTTGCACACACACACACCCCACCACCATTTTTTATGCTTGCTGGGGAATGCTTGTTTATATTTGCTGTGGAGTCACGGCTGACATGGTGAGCCCATGGGGTTTTCAAGATACCAGGCCAGCCAGATCCTGCCAGAGCTCGGAAGCTACACAGGGTCGGCCCTGGCTAGCACTCAGAAGGATGACCTCCAAGGAAGACCAAGGTCATGGCGTGGGGGCAGGCCATGGCAAAATACGCCCCAACATCTCTCTGGCTCCCGATTTGCAT
Organism: Paroedura picta; assembly: GCF_049243985.1. Taxonomy (NCBI): domain Eukaryota; kingdom Metazoa; phylum Chordata; class Lepidosauria; order Squamata; family Gekkonidae; genus Paroedura; species Paroedura picta. The sequence continues at coordinate 166,894,171 of NC_135371.1, read as the reverse complement.
CCCACTGCTGTCAAAGGTGAACCAGTCTCCCTGTGCAGGGAAACAACTTGCCTTTTTGGATCTTTCTTTTATTCTGCTACCAAAAAATACTTAAATAAATACATAGATGATTCCAACTCATTCTTAATTCTCCCTCTCTCTCTTTCTGTGTATGGGTGTGTAAGGTGCAGCCAGGTTGCAGCCAACTTCTGGCAATCTGGCATTTTATTTACTTCTCGGGGGGAGGGGGGATATAATACAGCATGTACTCGACCAATCTGGGAGTTTCCCAGAGGTTGGGCTGGAACGAGGAAGCGCTTTTTCTATGTCTGGGTGGAGTTCATAAAATAAGAGTGGGTGTTAGCACCTGGGCAGTGCCACCTAGGCTCCTTCTCCTCCTTGATTGTGGGTGTTAGCCTTGGGCGCGGGGTTTGTGTTGTTTTGCCTGTCCGCTGTGTATTTTTTTAAATATTGTATTGATATGTCCTTTGAATGGGGGTTTTAATGGTATTTTTAATGAGGACCTTGTGACCCGCCACAAGCCATTGTATGGGAGTGGCAGGATATAAATCACATGAATGAATGAATGAATGAATGAATGAATGAATGAATGAATGAATGGGAACGGGAACAGTTAAGACTAATTGGCTTCCCTAGTGAACTCCAAAGAAACTTCCTAGTTCCAGGAGATTCCCAGAGAAGACGGGAACGTGATGCCTTACGCACACACAGATACACACCATCAAACGCCCAGCAACTGTTTGCACCCTCCACAGCCCACGACTTTGGCACGGAGCGCCCCTCATCTGGCAGTATCCTGCCTCTGAAGATGCCAACTACAGTGACTGGCAAAAACTCAGAGCTTGAAACGACCGGGCCGTGGCCACACAGCCCGGAAAGCCCCGACCCACCACTCTGAAGCCCCGTTAAGCCCTCTGCTCTCCCCCGACCACACACAAAGGCTGACCAAAGGAGATCCGGCAGAGCTGCAGGCTCTAGGTCGGCAGCAAAACCCTTGAGCTCTTCCCATCCCGGGGCAAAGCAAGGACACCCGCAGCAGTTCCTTTGTGACGTCACCGGCTGCAGCCAATCCGATCAGAGACTGGCGAACAAAGGGCTCGAGGACAAAGGCGACCGGGGACGTGTTGAGCGGGGAACGGGAAATTAACGTCTCTGTCCCGGAGTGCAGCCTTCGATCTAGGCGCTGCTGGAACTGGGAATAGTAAACGCGCGGGGATCTACCCCCACCCCCCCCATTTCCTTCTGAATGAAAGCGAAAGATTTAACACTTAGCCCCGATTGCACAGCGGTTTACAAATGTAGGTTAACAGTTAAACACTAACAAATCAGGATAATCGATAAAGATTAGCCACGTTCGTCCGCAGTAGGAAAGAACCAGTTTTCTGGTCCCTGGAAAACTGCAAGATTCGCGGCAGGAAAGGAGGGCAGAGTCATTGCTCGTTTTTTCGGGTCCGCAAAACGTTTTACTCACTCGCATAAAGCAGTAGGGAAATCAGCTTTTTTATTGAGGAGGTGGGTGGCCCTTAAAAGGGCCGTTGGATTTGAGGGGGCCGCGGCGGGAAAACTCAGCCGCCGAAGCCGTAGAGGGTGCGGCCCTGGCGCTTGAGCGCGTAGACCACGTCCATGGCCGTCACGGTCTTGCGCTTGGCGTGCTCGGTGTAGGTCACAGCGTCGCGGATCACGTTCTCCAGGAAAACCTTCAGCACGCCGCGGGTCTCCTCGTAGATGAGCCCGGAGATGCGCTTCACACCCCCACGCCGGGCCAAGCGACGGATCGCTGGCTTGGTAATGCCTTGGATGTTATCCCGAAGCACTTTGCGGTGGCGCTTGGCGCCGCCTTTCCCCAGACCCTTCCCGCCTTTGCCGCGACCAGACATCTCTACAAGACACTTCACAAGCGCAGAACCGAAGTGTTTTCGCAAGTCGACGGCGTGGGTTTATATTGCTCATGGTCCGACCAGAGTGAAAACCGCGGAGCCAGGCGGTGGAGGGAGGGGCAGAGCTACTGATATTTGCATACCCAGCGGGCTAGTTCAGAGATTCGGCCAATCAGCAATGGAGGGGGGTTCAAAGCGACCAATCAGCTACCGAGCATTTCAAACCCGCGAGTTTGGCGCCTTTCCCTTTTGCCCTTGAGTCTGCGTAGACAAGTGACCTTTGCATCTTGCAAGGTTTGGCTTCTGGGGAGGGCTGTTATTCACCACGAAAGCTCCATGAAGGATCCTGAACTTCCTGTTCCGGGAACGTCTGCAGCTTTCCTTTTCCCCAGCAGGGCAAGGAAGGGCCGGCTGTGGCCGAGGGTTTGTCCCTCCGCTCCGGGGACGCGGCTCGACGTGGCGCGATGGCGTCGCCTCCCTTCCAGGCCGTCACTCACCTGATCTTTGACATGGACGGCCTGCTCTTGGACACGGAGCGGCTGTACACGATCGCCTACCAGGAGGTCTGCCAGCGCTTCGGCAAGACCTACACGTGGGACGTGAAATCCTTAGCCATGGGCACCAAAGCCCTCGAGGGCGCCGAGCTTATCCGAGCGGCCCTGGACCTGCCGCTCTCGGCCGAAGAGCTCCTGCACGAATGCCGCATCCTGCAAGAGAAGCTCTTCCCCGGCGCCGCCTTGATGCCGGGAGTCGACCGGCTCGTCCGCCACCTCCACCGGCACGGGGTCCCCATCGCCGTGGCCACCAGCTCGTCCCGAGCCAGCTTCGAGCTCAAAACCGCGCGCCACCGAGACTTCTTCGCCCTCTTCCACCACGTCGTCTTGGGGGACGACCCCGACGTGAAAGCCGGCAAGCCGCAGCCGGACATCTTCTTGGTCTGCGCCCGGAGATTTCAGCCGCCGCCGCCGTCGGGGAAGTGCCTCGTCCTGGAGGACGCCCCGAACGGGGTCCAGGCGGCGCTCAACGCCGGCATGCAGGTGGTCATGATCCCCGACGACAACTTGAACAAAGATCTCGCCCGGGGAGCCACTCTCGTGCTGCCCTCGGTGGCCGATTTCAAGCCGGAACTTTTCGGACTGCCCCCCTTTTGATTCAGACCCGCCTCTGGGGTCTTGGTTTTGTCTCTTATTCACGGAGGTTTCCCCGGGGGGTAGGGGAGGATTTTGTTTTTTTTTGGGGGGGGGGATTCATGATTCCTAGCTAAATCATATGCAAGTGCCCTGTTATCAAGTTTATACAAGGGGACTCGTTGATTCAGATCCAAGGGAAATGCGTCCACTGGGAAAGACGCCTTGGCCGCTGGGGCTTGGCAAACTTTTCGATCTTTCTGTTAAAAAGTTGCCCCCTAGGCCCGCCTCTTCGGAGGGACTCTGAACTGCATCTGTTGTGCTGCCTTGTTGACTACACACACACACACACACCATAAAATACAAATATTCAAAATACAAGATTCATGGTTTACGCTTTAAAAATCTGAAAAAAGAAGAAATGCAAGGGGGGGGGGGGTTGAATCGTTTTAATGTTAACATGGTCATGCTTTGAACCACCAAGGAGGGCCATGAGGCTGAAACACATTTGGTTTTAAGGGGGGGGGAATTAAATTGTTATAATGGAGGAAAGTTTGGTAAATTAAACATGGTAACCTATTCACATTCATCTAATGATGAGGCTTTGTAATTCTTTTTTTCTGGATTTTTCCCCTCCCCTGCTTGAGGGGGGACTGCCCCTTGTTCCACATTTCTGCTGTCTTCATGTTTGGCTTATTCAGGAGGGTAGCCACTAGAGACAGCTGAGCAAATTTCAAGTCCAATGGCAGCCATAAGAGCAACTTAGTTTTATTCAAGGTGTAAACTTTTGGGTGCACAGCATGCTTCTTCAGGTCGGAAGAAGTGCACCTGTACATGAAAGCTTACATGTAAGCTTGAATACATAAGATTCTCAAAGCAAGTTACAGTTGCCTTCCCTTCCTCTCCCCACAACAGCCACCCTGTGAGAGATCTGGAATAACTGCCCTGTGTGAGCAGCTGTAACAGAACTGTGACTAGCCCAAGGTCACCCAGCTGGCTGCATGAGGAGGAGTGGGGAATCGAACCAGTTCTCCAAATTAGAAGCCGCCACTCTTAGCCACAACACCACACTGGTTCCCTAAATCTATCTTGAGGGTGCCGTAGGACTCAAAACTTGTTTGGTGTCATTCCCTTGTTTGGCTCAAATGGGTCAGGCTGCAGCCCCTCTCCGTCCCCCACCCCAAGCTACGCTTAACAGAGGAAGCCCCACTCTGCAGTTATCTGGAATCGTGTCGGGTCTTGCACTGCCCTTTCTTGATTTTAAGATTACAGTGGTTATATCCCACTCAAGATATCAACTACGTTCAGCAAGAAGGCAAAATGAGAGCGAACATTGCTGCCAACCTCTGGGTGATGACTGAAGATTCGGGATTACGGCTAATCTCCAGTGGATAGACATAGAATCACAGAATCATAGAGTTGGAAGGGGCCATTCAGGCCATCTAGTCCAACCCCCTGCTCAACGCAGGATCAGCCCTAAGCATCCTAAAGCATCCAAGAAAAGTGTGTATCCAACCTTTGCTTGAAGACTGCCAGTGAGGGGGAGCTCACCACCTCCTTAGGCAGCCTATTCCACTGCTGAACTACTCTGACTGTGAACATTTTTTTCCTGATATCTAGCCTATATCGTTGTACTTATTTTCTATAATTTCATCACCCAAAAGACTGAGTTATAAACAATAGTGAGAAGATCACTGATGAAGTTATCGAAAACGGACTATACATAGGAATCCATTTTGAAATGGTTTTGAACATTGTTTTCATGAATCATTTCGCCATCACCAGGTTGAGACTTTTTTCTTCTGCTTATATTACGGCTGACGGGTCTTTACCTGTCCGATTCTGCTTTAGGCAGATTCATGGATTCACTGTACTTGGTCTCAAAGGTCAGGATACCAGGCTGCTTAAAGCATTTTGGCTACATTCTGTCTAATGATTAAACTGCTGAGTCACAGAAAGCTTAACACCAATGGGATTTGAGTCCAATGGCACCTATAAGACCAACAAAGATTTATTCAGGGCATTAGCTTTTGTGTGCGTGCCTTGAATACATCTTTGTTGGTCTTAAAGGTGCCACTGGACTAAAATAATTTGTTGTGCTACTTCAGACCAACACTGAAGTCCACTGCATTTAACACAAACGGGCTATTATGTAATGGGGGGTGGGGGGATCCTTTTAAGAAAGGTATATGAATAATGCCAGTATTCAGTACCTGGCATAGAAGTGTCACGGTTATTAAGTAAACTCTGAAAGAAAACACAGCTGCTCCCTGAAAACTGGCTTGGGTGTCTGTGAAACCACCCCAAAAGACAGGGCCTCTTTTGAACAGTTGAAACCTGTTCCTTCCAATGGCAAAAAACCAGAAAACATTTCACAATCGCCAGGGTTTTTGGCTGCTCTTTATTCCTTCCCTCAGGTACCTATTTGTACAGGCTTGGTTTGAGGGAAGGCTCAACTATTTGCTTTTGAAAAACAGCCGCGATTGCAGAAACGGCGAAAGGTAGTTAATAGTGCTGGATTATGACAAGGCTTCGCTTGAGATCCATATTCAACAGCACAGCACAGCTGGCGGGGTGGAGTAACACACTTAACCGGCTGCACCTACCTTACTAGGGCGTTGTGAGAATAAAACGGAAGGGTTTGTTGATCTTCAGAAGAACCAGACGTGAGGAGATATCTTTTTAAAGTACTGATAATCCTGTGCAGAACAGTTTTGTCTCCAGAAGTGAATTTACATGTTGACATGAGGAAACACAAATTTACCATTGTGCGCACACAAATATTTGGACTTCCATCACAGCATTTCTCATGTGAACGCTTGCTACTTTTCTCCACCCCCCAAAAAATACCATAGTTTCCCCCACCCAGTTCTCTATGCTTCATACCATCTAAGAAATGTTCCCAGGAGCCATTTATGGAGATCACGCGCTTACAATTTCTGCATAATATACCCAGAGTATTAATAGTCTAGTTAAATTCAGGTGGGTGCAGCAGCAAGAAAAATGGAGTCACAGAATCACACAGACCATCTAGTCCAACCCCCTGCTCAACGCAGGATCAGCCCTAAGCATCCTAAAGCATCCAAGAAAAGTGTGTATCCAACCTTTGCTTGAAGACTGCCAGTGAGAGGGAGCTCACCACCTCCTTAGGCAGCCTAAGTCAGGGGCTATCTTTAAGACCAGGGCATTTTATTCTGGCCTTTGCTGCATGCACACTTCTTCAGACTACACGTGCGCACAAAGTTGCACCAGGACTAAAAAATTTTGGTCTTAAAGTTGCCACTGGAGTCAGACTTCGTCCAGCTCCAATAGGGGACAGCTGAGACAATAGTCAACTTCCTCGGCTTCACTGTAAACCGTAACCCTGAAAGGCAACGATCAGGCAGAGACTTAAAAAAAAAAAAACACCCCTCAGCAGTTCTACCGGCTGCCTGCTCCTAAATATAGTAGGGAGAACCGGCAGTGAAAATGTTATCAGGTCGCCAAGCCTTCTCCCTGTGTAACCTTAGGCAGAACGACTCCAGTAAATTAGCTCAGAAAGGCACGGGCATGTATGTCACCGCTTTCCCAGCTATTAATTTAAATGCAGTGTGGGAGAGGGGCAAGATATCTTATTTTTTCAGTCATCCTAAAGCAAGTTTGCCTTATATTGCAATTAAAAGGCAGACCACACGCAAGAGATCTAGCCTCTTAATACAACGGAAAGAACCTATTTCGTCATCGGGAGGCGGGGAGGGGAATAAACTTGAAACAACGCTTAATGCATTCAAAGCTTTATTCAGAGAATCCCTGAAACGGGGCGAAAGGCAGGCGCTGCGGCCACCGGGCAAGCCCAGTTAACCGCTTTGGTTAAAAAAAAATTATAGTCATTGCAGCTTCTTTTACGAAAAAGTGGGCGGCTCTGAAAAGAGCCTTTTGTTTGGGGGGTGGGAGGAGAGAAGGGGGACCGTTCGCAGCTTCCTTCCCGCGCGGCGCGGCTCACTTGGAGCTGGTGTACTTGGTGACGGCCTTGGTGCCCTCGGAGACGGCGTGCTTGGCCAGCTCGCCGGGCAGGAGGAGGCGCACGGCCGTCTGGATCTCGCGGGAGGTGATGGTGGAGCGCTTGTTGTAGTGCGCCAGGCGGGAGGCCTCGCCGGCGATGCGCTCGAAGATGTCGTTCACGAAGGAGTTCATGATCCCCATAGCTTTGGAGGAGATGCCCGTGTCCGGGTGCACCTGCTTAAGGACCTTGTAGACGTAGATGGAGTAGCTCTCCTTGCGGCTCTTGCGCCGCTTCTTGTCCCCCTTCTTCTGGGTCTTGGTCACGGCTTTCTTGGAGCCCTTCTTGGGCGCCGGTGCGGACTTGGCGGGCTCGGGCATGTCGACGGCGCGATTCCAACCAGCGAACGAGCAAGTCTCTCTAGCTCCGATCTGCTCTCCGGGCAGGCACGACTGAGAAGCGACTCCGCCGCGCGGCTATTTAAAGTCCCTCTATGCAAATGAAGGCGCCGAAGCTCCCGCGCTCTCATTGGCTCCTGAGAACTGCCGACGTCCGCGTCCCTGCGCGCGCACATGCAAATGAAGGGGACTGGGAGCTTCTGGTCGCGATTGGCCGGACGCCGCATCTTCTCCTCGGGTTGGCGGAGCGGAGAAACGCAGCCTCGTGATTGGCTGCCGAAGACCTAATGCCCAGGGCAGCCAATCCAAAGTGCCGCTTTGCAGGTCTCGGGAAGGTATAAAAGCCCCCGTTGCGCGCTTGCTCGTCATTCGCGGTTTGCCTGCTTGTTGCTGAGTGAGGTTGCATCGGGAAGAGTCGGTGGCGCCGGAATGTCTGGTCGAGGCAAGCAAGGGGGCAAGGCGCGGGCTAAGGCCAAGTCGCGCTCTTCTCGGGCCGGCCTCCAGTTCCCCGTGGGCCGCGTCCACCGCCTGCTGCGCAAAGGCAACTACGCCGAGCGGGTCGGGGCCGGCGCGCCCGTCTACCTGGCCGCCGTGCTGGAGTACCTGACGGCCGAGATCCTCGAGCTGGCCGGCAACGCCGCCCGCGACAACAAGAAGACGCGCATCATCCCCCGCCACCTGCAGCTGGCCATCCGCAACGACGAGGAGCTGAACAAACTCCTGGGCAAGGTGACCATCGCCCAGGGGGGCGTCCTGCCCAACATCCAGGCCGTGCTCTTGCCTAAGAAGACCGAGAGCCACAAGGCCAAAGGCAAATAAAACTACTGGAATCTCTACCGGAAGCTCCTCTCTCTTGAACCCAAAGGCTCTTTTCAGAGCCACCCACAATGTCACGTAAAAGAGCTGTCACTCAGCTTTGGGGGGGGGGGGTCTGCTTCACCATTGGCGTTTTGTCCTGAAGCCAGGAACCTCTTTAAAAATAACTTTCGGGGCATCCTCACTGAACGATGCCTTTAATTTCGCTGGCAAGAAATTGACCAGATGGTAAATTTCCAGGAAATGGGTGGGGGGGGGGGGCTGTAGCATCCCACTTTTCCCGTTTCCTAGAAACAATTCACTGCTCCATCTGGAGGTGTGAAGCGTACTCGGCGTCTCTGGCAATAAAATCACTGATTTCCGGAGTGGCTTTGCTCGGAAAAAATGCGTCTTTGTTGCCACCTGAAATCCGGATCCAGGGAACCAGTTCAGGATGTGTTGTTTCACTCGCTGCCGAAGGGGCATTTGGTAGATGCAGGAGGGTTTGTCAGGGGCTACCAGTGTGTGTGTTTGGGGAGGTGACAAAGAACTTCCATATTCAGAGGCAGCAAATCTTACTGTAATCAGTGGTAGAAGGTAACATCAAGGGGAGGAGAGGTATTTTTTTTAAATCTGTGTTTAATCGGTTTCCTGGGACAGCAAGTTTAGTTGGACAGTGGGGGCTGGACGGGCTACCCATCTGATTCTGTGAGAGTATTAAATATGCCCCTTTGGGCTCTTCCTGTGTGCTCCTGTCACTCCATACATCAGTTTCCAGACTCTGCATTTTATTAGGTTACACCATGCTTTGCATCATTTGCAAGCAGTCTTTACAAGGTTGCTTCCATCTTTTGACCGGGGTTTACAGATCCAGAGATCTATTCTTACTAGTATCTGAGGAAAGAAGCTGACTCTTGAAAGCTTAATAAGAACAAGCTGCCATTAGGTTAGCAGCTAGCTGAGTTATGGCAACTCCGATGAAGTTTTCAATGGAAGAGATATGCAGAGGAGGTTGACCATGGCCTGTCTCTATGTGTGACCCTGGACTTCCTTGATGTTCTTGCATCCAAGTACCAACCAGGGCTAACCTGGACTATTTAGGGCAGAGCTCTAAAAGTTTATACCCTGAAAATCCAGTTGGTCTGTACAAATAGCAACCTAAAAATCAAAATGGGATGGTTGGTGAATTTCCAGGCCAGGATGGATTTTGGAGATTTTTGAAGGAAGGATCACTTGGGCATGAAACTGGGGGCCACCATGGGTGTCCTGCATAGTTCAGGGGGTTGGGCCTAATGACCCAGGAGATCCCTTCCAACTCCTCCCTGTCCTGTCATCTTAGCATGGTTGACCATATTCTAAAAAACTACATAAAATAAACTGCGTACAATACAACACCTAATCCTTCATTAAAAAAAACACCTCAAATGGGTAGCCGTGTTGGTCTGAAGTAGCACAATAGAATAGCACAAAAGAATAGCACAATAGGAGCTACTGGACTCTGATTCTATTAAAAAAAACCACCTAATTGTTTCCCTGTGAAATTTGGCTGGGCCTCTGGGTGGATGTTTCTAGTGGGATGTTTCCAGCATTTCTTTCCTCCCCCTTTTTTTTAATAAGAATTTTTATTTTTATAGAGGTATAGAAATACCTCTATAACAGAAAAGAGAAGAATAGATCTTGGTTACAATATTTCCCTTGGACTCCCACAGTCCCTTTTTTCCTTGCTTCATTTAACAAGGTAGTCCAAACAGAACCTCCACTGATCCTGGAATTCTTCCCTTGTTGTTGTTGTTGTTGTTGTTGACCATAGACATGAATTTTACCATTTTTGCTAATTCAGCAATACAGAGTTTGTCCAACCATAAATCAGTAACTGGCATCTCCTGTGATTTCCAGTTCTTATCCAAGACTAGTCTTGCCTCTGTCGTGGCAGGGAACAAGAGAATCCTTGCATGAGAAGGGAGTAAATCATATACTTAACAACATATATATTCAGCTTTCATGGGAAACTTGATATTAAACATCTCTTCTAAAACAGCATGTACCTTTACCCAGAATCTGTTTACTTTGTTTTGCAGAACAGAGAAAGTTCACAGATTGACTTGAGTTCAGGATGGGGTGACTGCCTCCCTGTGGCATCTGGGGGATACCCAAGAATTAGCACTCATCACCAGACTACAGAGATTGGTTCCCCTGGGGTAAATGGGTGATCTATGGCACCCTACCTCTCAGAGGGTCCTCTCCTCCCCATGCTCCATCCCCAAATCTCCAGGAGTTCCTCAGCCTGGAGTTGGCAACCCTAGATTCCCACGCCCAGCCCTTGTGCCTGGTTACCCTAGTCCAGCAGCACCTAGAGTATAACCTCAAAACTCACTTTCTCAGAGAGGAGATAGTTTTGCCAGATGTTGTACAGAGAAACTGCTGGGTCCCTTGTCAATCTTCAACATTAAAACTACCCCTCTAGAATGGTGAATAAAGGGGTTGTTTTTTGTTTAGTAGCCCCTGTAAATCAGAGCTCCAGGAGGAGGAGCGAAGGAAAAAAAATTGCCTCCGTCCAATCATTTCTCTGCGCGGGATTTTCAAACCTCTTTCTTCTCCCCGGCTCCGCCTTTTGATGCTCATTAAAGCAATCGGGATTGAGCTTCACCTCCCGCAAGCGCTGCTGCCGAGGCCGCTGTAAGGAGATGAAAATCACACACATAAACTCACACACAACCCGAGGTTTTCCCGAAAGGTTTCTGCGGGAAATGAGAGGCGGAGGTGTCCCGGATACCCTGGCTGGGGGGGGGGGGGGGGGAGAGAAAGAGTCCAATTGAGATTTGTTTCCGTGTAAACGTGCGTTATAGGTGTCCGGCAGGAAAATCACACACTATATATATATTTTTTTAAAAACACGAATTTATCCCTTTATGCGACTGATTAGATTAATCTGCATTTCCCCCGCGCCCCTTTGCAGGAAAACTTCCTTGGCCGAAATGGAGCCTTAGAGGGTCACCCCCCCCCCTCTTCCCCGGTTCAGACCGTTCGCACAAACATACACGTGACTGAAACTAAGGCTCCGGGTGGAGAAAAAGTAGAGAATCCGTGTAGATCCGGCTTTTCATTTTCCCCCTGGAGTATATTTAATTGTTTCCTACGGGAGTGTTTAGAGCACTTTGATTTTAAAGAATAGCAATAAAACCGATGGAAAGGGGAAAGGGGAGGGGGGGAGCCGAACAAGCGGAATGTCCAAAATAAAATGTTTTAAAAACAAAACAAATACACGCAGCCCTGTAGGTAAAGAATCCGCAAGGAATGAAAAATAATGCTCTTTTTTTAAGTGCTTGGGACATTCCCCCCCCCACCACCCGGGAGCGCTTCGGCATTCCGGGGCCAATCGGAGCACAACAGGCAAAAAGGGGCGGGGCCCAGACCGAAACCTGGTGGCCAATCCCGGACTACCCCGGGAACATTCGAATGCCGAGGCGGCCAATCGCGAGCGGGGCTCTCGCTATAAATTCGCCGCCGCCGCGCGCTCTTTCCCACACTGCTGCTGCTCCTTCTGCCGAGAGTCACCGGAGTGGAGAAGCGCCATGGCCCGTACTAAGCAGACCGCTCGCAAGTCCACCGGCGGCAAAGCGCCCCGCAAGCAGCTGGCCACCAAAGCCGCCCGGAAAAGCGCGCCCGCCACCGGCGGCGTGAAGAAGCCTCACCGCTACCGCCCGGGGACCGTCGCCCTGCGGGAGATCCGCCGCTACCAGAAGTCTACCGAGCTGCTCATCCGCAAGCTGCCCTTCCAGCGGCTGGTCCGGGAGATCGCGCAGGATTTCAAGACCGACCTGCGCTTCCAGAGCTCGGCCGTCATGGCCCTGCAGGAAGCCAGCGAGGCCTACCTCGTGGGGCTCTTCGAAGACACCAACCTGTGTGCCATCCACGCCAAGCGCGTCACCATCATGCCCAAGGACATCCAGCTGGCGCGCCGCATCCGGGGGGAGAGGGCTTAAAGTCGCAACTCCCGCGGACGGCAACAAAATAACCCAAAGGCTCTTTTAAGGGCCACCCACATGACTCCGGGAAAGGGCTGTTACATGTCTGTTACTTTGTCTCTGGTGGGATTAAGAGGGTAGGTAGGTACTGCTAAACTGTAGAACAGGGAAAGTAATCCTGAATTACTCTGATCTTTACACAAGGATGAGCTGCAGTTTTAAAATTTCTCATGATTTTAATTCTTGGGTGTTTCTTAAAGCTACAGAGACTATCCAACTTAACTATGTTTAATTTCTCTTGCTTCTCCCCCTATAAATGCATTAATAAAATAGAAGTCTGAAACACAGTTAAATATATATAATAGCCAGAAAGTCAACCTATAAGTGAGCCTTTCTCAGTTTTTAACCTCAAGAAGTCCCTGAAACATTTCAGGCTTCCATTAGCGTGATTGTGCAGAATATGGTAGAGAAGCATAGCTGTGTACAGGCCTACTTGCACACCCCCTCCAGACCCAACACTGGCCATTTTGATTACTATATTGGCAAACTTTGGTAAGGGAATGCACATCCAGACAGGAGTAATCCAAGATGGGAAGCTAAGCTAAGGGCCTGCCTTGAATAGTATTTGGATGGGAGGCCTCGGATGAATACCAGGTATTGCCAGGCGGAAGACTTGCCCTCTTTCTTAGTCTTTAGCTTTGAAAATCCAAGATAGACAGAACTTTGCACTCGCAAGAGAATGGCAGGGGGTCTGTTGTGGAGATTGGCAGGGAAAGGCATGGGGTGTGTGTGTGTGTGTGTGTGTATGTTTGTTTCATATGGGACCTGTCTATGTAAGCATCATGTGAGAGAGGTCAGGCTGACAAAGCATCTAACAAACCCAAACCACCATCAAAATGCATTTCTCCCACCAGAGAGAAAGTGGGTGACCTTTTGATATGGCTTTTATCCTAAATTAATTGGACTGATGATTTTCATGGATCGTATGTGTATAAGGAATGCGGTGAGCCACTCTGAGAAAGGGTGGCATATGCATCTAGAAATAACTAAAGTGGGATATTCCTTTGAGGTCTCCCATCCTACTACTAGACAGGATCAGCCCTGCTTAGCTTCTGAGATCTAATGAAGTCAGGCTAGCCTGGGCTATTCTGGTTAAGGTTTATTCATTTATGGGATACGATTTCCATGAATCAGAAGTGCCTGAACAGCCTTTTGCTGTTCTTTCCCATTCACAGTTCTTTCCCATATAGCTCAGCTGCAGCTAGCAGAATCTCTCTGAGCTTACACAGAGTCCCCTGCATCTCAGAGATGGATAATGCCTTAGCCTAGGGGTGGTCAAACTGCAGCTTTCCCGATGTCCATGGACTACACAGCATGCTAGCAGGGGCTTATGGTCACTGTAGTCCATGGACACCTGGAAAGCCACAGTCTGGCCACCCCTGCCTTAGCTTGTGAGCTGAGCATCCACAGCAGGCCCAGGTGGCCTGCATTATGGCTCGGGCCTCGCCAGCTTGGGAGAGCGGCCCTTAGGGACCAATTGCTCCTCTCTACATAAGCTTGTTGTTTGGATTCAGGTGAAGTCCCCGCCCCCAGAGGCCAAGGAGACTCCTGATTGGTAGCAGCGAGAAGGCACTGCTTTCTGATTGGTGGTAGACCTCAGCATGTTTGTAGCGGGCCTCTCCTGCCCGCCAAGGCACAAGCAGAGGGATATAAACACACAGCCCCCCCGCCCTTGCTGGAGACATCTTGTTTCAAACCAGAGATTCAGCAGGGAGCAGGGAATTGCTAGGGAAACAACTGCTCCTTGCTTTGGGGAACTGGAAGGGAGGGGCTTGGAAGCTTCCTGAACCTGCTTAGAACTTTTCTAGTCTTACCGCTCCGTTGGAGAAGGGGAGTTTTTGTGTGCAGCCAGAGAGTTAATGGCAGATCTATTCTGCCTGCAGCAGGCTTTCCCTCACTTTTGATGCCTGGCCCTAATAAATACTCGTTCTGCCTTTGGGGGGAGGTTTTAGAGATCCCTTTTTTGTTAAAACAAAGCAATGTAATAAACTGGAATGTTTGCTTCAGCATTCAGCCTGCACCTTTATATCTCTAGAAGTCCGGTCTTTGAGAGGATCACAGTAAACATGGCTCTGAGTTTCTGTCTGAGATGCAGCCATTTGAACTGGGCTTCTCCCACCAACAAACTGCATCTTCCAGCTGGCAAAGAAGGATGAATCCTCAGGAAGCTTCATTTCAGGGACGTGGACAGGACCTGTCCTATTTGTCTGATTTATTTTGTCTACATATTTTCCAAAGTAGAGATTAAAGTGCACCCCAACCCTCGTCTGTACCACCAAATTCTGTGCTGCAGCCATTAAAGGTAAAAGTAAAGGTATCCCCTGTGCAAGCACCGGGTCATGTCTGACCCTTGGGGTGACGCCCTCTTGTGTTTTCATGGCAGACTCAATACGGGGTGGTTTGCCAGTGCCTTCCCCAGTCGTCACCATTTTACCCCCAGCAGCAAGCTGGGTACTGATTTTACCGACCTCGGAAGGATGGAAGGCAGAGTCAACCTTGAGCCGGCTGCTGGGATTGAACTCCCAGCCTCATGGGCAGAGCTTCAGACTGCATGTCTGCTGCCTTACCACTCTGCGCCACAAAAGGCTCTCTGCAGCCATTAAGATGTGCCAAAATTTCACACGAAAATAAATCTTTGTGCATTTTCTATAGTCATCACATATGTATAATTTTATGTTGATTACTGTGATGATTATGATTTTATGATTCTTAAATGCATTCAACGTCTTACCATATGTTTTGCTATTTCAGCCGTTCTTGTACTGGTCTAATTGACTGTAAATAAACTGTTGTTGTTGTAGATTAACAGTGTATTGTTTACTAATCAATTATTTCTTTCCATCTCATTTTCAATATAGTCTAAGATTGGACTCTGTTTTCTTTGGTAGTATGTGATGATGATGTAATATTATATGTCTTTTTGTCTCTTCTTTCTGTATTGTAAAAGAGCAGCTTAGTGCCTTTTAGAAATAGCAGTTTTATAATATGTAGGAACTGAGATCAGCCTGCCAGCAATAGAAAGGGTGAGGCACCTACTGAGAAGGGGCCAGGTTCTATTCTTTGACAATAGTTCTAGTCTTCTGAAGAGTTCATCACAATTCAGGCCAAGTTTAAAGGTCATGGTTTGCTGAAGAATACCTGACTGTGTTCCTCTGAAGCAGCCGAACAAAGTTTGAGTCCAGAGGCAACTGGAAGATGAAGTGGGCATGCATGGGGGAAATTTGAACCTTGAATGGACCTTTGTTGGCCTTAAAAACGGTCCCTGGACTCAAACTTTGAAGAACAGACCTTCTAAGACCATGCAGGAATCTGCTTTGTGGTACAAAATTCCCTGGCAATGTTATCACAGGTGAGGTCAGGGCCATGGACTATCTCTAGCCCTTTGTGAATCAGCCTTGCCACTCAGGTAATTCAATCGCCACCCCCAGGAGGGCCATCAAGTCCACACCCAGCCTTTGTCCAACTGACCTGAGGTCTCCCTGCCCCAGCTAATCTCATCACCAATCTATGCAATCCAGGTGTGCCTTCTCAGCTTGCCTTGGGAGTGGAGGCAGAACATGCCCTCAAGTCAAAGCTGACCTACAGCAACCCTGTAGGGTTTTCCAGGCAAGAGGCCTGCCTCTGTATATTACCTCTGGACTTCCTTAGAAGTCCTGAGCAGAACAGAATTGCTGTCATCTTAAAATGGACAAAGGGCAGTTCAAGGTTCAAGGTTTCAAATTCTGCATGGCTGCAAAATTGCTTCTCAGCAGGGCTCCCTGTGTTAAGTGCAGCTTGGAGGGGACACTGCCTAATAACATAACCAGGGTTTCAGGGAACCCTGGGGTTCCGTGGCCTTTCCTAGACATTTGGAAGGCTGCAGACCTCACTAGACATCACTGGAGCCCACTCCCCCTGTTGCTCTACAGGCCTAGCCTCGTTCTCCATCAAGGCAATGGCAAATGATCAACTGATGGACTGGCTGGCTCCCACACCTTACTCCCAAACCCATTTCTCTGGAGGGGCACGTCACCACTTCTGGGGTTCCTCAAAGTCTGAACAATATTTCAGGGGTTCCTCCATGATCCAAAGGTTGGGAAAGGCTGGGCTAAACTGGGGCTATTTAACTTTGGTCCCATCAGGAGAATACAAGGGTCCCTGGAAAAGAGGGAGACCCCAGCAGGAGATGGATGGACTTCATCAAGGAAGCTACGGCTCTCAGTTTGCAAAAACCAGCTGAGCATGGCTGTTAACAGACTTTAAGGAGGGGTCAAGAATTCTTAGGGTCACTATAAATGGAAGATACTTGTAGAGATTATAACACATGTGTGTAGAGGGGGTTAGTAAGCAACAGTCTCTCGAAACATTCCTCCTTGGGTCCACCCAACACATACAAGCAGGCAAGAAACAAAACAAATGGGGTTCTCATTCATCCTTCTGACCACTCGGAGGAATCACAGAACTAGGAGGGACCAAATAGGCCATCTAGTCCCACCCCCTGCTTCATGCAGGATCAACCTAAAGCATCCAGGAGAAGTCTCTGTCCAGCCACTGCTTAGAACCATACAGTTGGGAGGGGCCAGTAAGACCATCTAGTACCACCCCCCTGCTCCATGCAGGATCAGCCTCAAGCATCCAGGAGAAGTATCTGTCCAGCTGCTGCTTAGAATCATAGAACCATAGAGTTGGAAGGGGCCAGTAAGACCATCTAGTACCACCCCCCCTGCTCCATGCAGGATCAGCCTCAAGCATCCAGGAGAAGTATCTGTCCAGCTGCTGCTTAGAATCATAGAGTTGGGAGGGGCCAAACCCCTGCTCAATCCCATATTGCCAACAGGGTATCCCCATACATACCTTCGCTATCATTAAGTTCAGTACTCAGAGTGTAATCTCATGTGCATCAGAAAAAGCTATACCATTGTATTAGGAAGGAAACTATTTATGCCCATCTGTAAGGCCCTGTTGGCAATATGGGCAATTTCACTTTAAAAAAAAATTTTTTTTTTCAAAAGAAGTCTCTTATTTTTACAGAGTGGTGACTTTAGGAATTTGTCTCCAAAAAGGCAAAAGGATAAAATGTACACATGACAGTAAGTCACCACTTATTTTTGAGTGATTCACATATTAGACTCTTCTTTTAATTATGCTCATTCTGATATTTTCCAATATTTATCTTTCAGGACCCCACTCAACCATTGAGCTATACAGAGAGTTCTATATTTCTATATAGAGTGTGTTATTATAATCTTGACCACTGAGGAAGACCCGGAAGCGTCAAAACGCGTTTGGTCCTTGGTTCTATGTGCTGTTAGTTCGGTATAGTTTTAAAGAAGTTTTTATTCTGTTTTTAATTGTGCGCCATAATAAACAACCAATTATTTTTATTGTTCAGCTCAACTTTTGAGTTCCTTTCCTGATATTTAGCCAGCACCATGCTACATGTAGTTTAAAGCCATTACTGTGCATCCTAGCTTCTGCTGCCAACAGGAAATGCTCCCTGCCTTCTTCAATGTGACAACCTTTCAGATATATAATACATACTTACACAATCTAGTTCTCTTGAAGTCCACGTCTCCTTATCCTGGATGCTTGAGGCTGATCCTGCACTGAGCAGGGGATGGGACTAGATGGCCTGTCTGGTCCCTCCTAACTCTATGGTTCTATGATTCTAAGCAGCGGCTGGACAGAGACTTCTCCTGGATGCTTGAGGCTGATCCTGCACTAAGCAGTGGGATGGACTAGATGTCCTCTATGGAGCCTTCCAACTCTATAGTTCTATGGTGAGAAAAAAGGCCTTGAAAATGTTCAGGTAAGCCAGATTGTTTCTTTGAGCTCTCTTCGCTGGCAGGTGGTTTCCCGTACATTCATATGAGGAAAACATCTATCCCGGAAGTAATTAAATGAGATGCTGGAGTCTTCCCACAAATGTAATTCAAAAAACAAATCACCTTTAATCAGCCCTTTGGGAACCTCTGGAGCAATTGTTTCCTGCTCGGAATCTGACACCTCCCAAGTTAACCGTTGAATTGCCTCAGTGGCTGGGCCCATAAACAGGGCTGGAGAAACAGGCTTGAAAAGAACAAAGTAGCAAAGAACAAAGAGGGGAGAAATGCTACATGGAAAGGAGAAGAAACAACCTAGCTAGTACCAGATCTGACGGAGAGGCTGATTCTGTAAGGTTCAATGGGGTGGCAGGTGACAGTGGATGAGCGATAGGGTTGTGAGTGTCCTGCATAGCGCACGGGGTTAGACTAGATGACCCAAGAGGTCCCTTCCAAATCTATTATGCTATGACCAGTGGTTCTCAGTCTGGGGGTCGGGACCCCTTTGAGGGTCGAACAACCGTTTCACAGGGGTCCCAGCAGGGCAAGCAGCTTAGTTGGGGGGGGGGGGGCACGCCACTGTTGCAGCTCCCGCTGAAGATGCCTGCCAATTTATATACAATCATGAACAATGGATCTTCAGGCCATGGGTCAGTTTTGGTTTAATTTCTGTGAAAGAACACTTGCCCAATTTTATGGTTGGGGGTCCCCACAACATGAGGAATTGTATTAAAGGGTCGCAGCATTAGGAAGGTTGAGAGCCACTTATGTAGACAATAGGGTATTGAAATGATATAAACATTGATTGTGTGCAGTTTTTGTAAAAATTAAGGTTAAATACATACACAAAGCCCAAATAAGCATCATACAATTTTAGGTCTAAGACTGTATGGTACACATGATAATGTTGACCTATAAGCTATGTGTATGTCAGCATTTCTCAACTTTTTTCCCATTGAGAATCCCCTGAAATATTCTTCAGCCAACCCAGAAATAGCACAATTATGCAAAATATGGTTGGGAAGCAGAGCTGTGTCCATGCCCACCTCCCCTTCCTTCTCCCTCCAGGCCCATCATTGGTTATTTTGGATTTTGGAAGGGGGGTGACAGGTCAATGTGATCATATTGTCCTCGGAACACCTGGCCACAGTGATCCATGCAACGGTCACTTCCAGATTAGACTTCTGTAACTCGCTCTACGCGGGCCTTCCCTTGTCTTTGACTCGGAAGTTACAGCTGGTCCAAAATGCGGCTGCCAGGGTCCTCACTAGAACACCTTTGAGGGCCCACATTCAGCCGGTGCTTCGTCATCTGCACTGGTTACCAGTCTGTTTCCGAATCAGATTCAAGGTATTGGTATTGACCTTTAAGGCTATACGCGGTCTGGGTCCCATCTACCTGCGGGACCGCTTGGTTGCTTATGCCCCCCGCAGGGCACTCCGCTCTGCGGGTATGAATTTACTGGTTGTCCCGGGCCCACGGGATGTGCGCCTGGCCTCGACCCGGGCCAGGGCCTTTTCAGTCCTGGCCCCAACCTGGTGGAACGAGCTCCCAGAAGAGCTAAGGGCCCTGCAGGATCTACCAGCTTTCCGCAGGGCCTGTAAGACGGAGCTCTTCCGCCAGGCATATGGTTGAGGCCAGGGCAGCTCTCCCACTAACCCATCAGAGGATCCCCTCCAATATTGAGATCTCTAACACCGAGATCATGGTTAGATCTATTGTATTGGTGCCACCCTCTTCTGAACATTATTCTCCCCACCAGGCTGAACTAAGATCAGAATTGTGACCACCGCCGCTATATGTTATGTTATATGTAACTTTTAATTGGGGTTTTTATGGGGATTTTATTGTGTTTTTAACTATTTATGTTGTAAACCGCCCTGAGACCTATTGGGAGAAGGGCGGTCTAGAAATTAAATAATAATAATTAAATAATAATAATAATATGTTTAACACGTTTTAAAAATGCATTTTTTAAAAATAATAATTGACCCACTCATTCAGAAAACCCATCTAGGGCTGTCAAGAAGGCCTGGTGTATGTTTAAACACCCCATTGTTTAAATTCGCTGGCAGGGGCTTCTGGGAATTGTAGTCCATGGACATCTGGAGGGCTGCAGTTTGACTGCCCCTGGTTTAAATTGTACAGACGTTCAACCTTTCTGCTCCTAGCTAATTCCAGTTAGGTTTTTTGTTTTCTCTAAGTAGCACCTTAGGGTACAACCAAATTTCAAGGGTAGGTTTTGAAAGACAGTCCCCTTTGTCAGATGGGAGTACATCTATGACCTCTGAGACCAAGATTTTGGGAGTATAACAAGGATGCCAAATCTAGTGTATGAAATTCCTGGAAATGTGTCAGTATAACCACAAGGGATGAAAGGTAAGGAACCCATTGCTGATGGATGCCATCGATCTCCAGAAAAGCCATTTCCACCAGGGGAAAAGACCAGTGTAGTCTTGCATTCAGCTGCAATTCCAGGAGGTCTGCAGGCCCCACCTGGAGACTGGCAACCCTTACGAGGGTTTCCTTACGAGTAAGCACAACCAGGGTACTTTTTCTTGCTTCCTCAGTACTGCAACCTCAGCATTGCTGTGAGTGGACACCTGAAAGTTGCCACTAGGCTAAATTCAAGGTTTCCAAGGTGCCAATAGTCTTTTATTTGGTTTGGCACAAATCTTATTTATTAATGCAATACTAATGGGCATATTTATCAAATTGCCAAGCAAACAAACATAAGCAGCCACAGGAACTATAGTATTTGCTGGCGTATAAGACTACTTTTCCCCCCTGAAAAACATGCCTCCAAGTGGGGGGGGGTCGTCCTATATGCCGGGTGCACTTCAGTTGGGATATACATAGCTGCCCATAGTGGCCCATAGTACTGTAATGTAATGTAACAAACTCTATATTTTGAGTGGAAATATTGGGGGGTCGACTTATACGCCCAGTCATCTTATACACCGGCAAATACAGTAATTTCAACACTATGGCTTACCCAGTAAACAACCCCATAAGGAAGGCTTCAAAAGTCAAAAATTAAAACTTGTCTTCTTTTATTCAAGCTACATGGTTGTTTTTTCGCATTGACATGCAACAAAGTTTCAGTATCAACTACCGTCTTTCCCCTTCGCTTTATCCCAGCACGACAGTATGGTTCTCAATGGATCCAACCTGTCACTTTTAATGGACTTTTGGATCCTTTTGTTATTTAGTTCCATTTGCCCACCACGCCACCCTGTTTTTGTTTCTACTGCCACAGCAAGGCAAAGAACAAAAACCTTTTTGTGGAACCGGAATCGCAGACGCAAAAGCAGGATACAAAGCAGAAATATGATCTGCTTTGAAATCCCTCAAAGTTTTAAGCAGTTTTTTATGAAAGTCTCTCCAACTTTGAAGTCCCTTTAAGTTTTTAGCAGTTTTTTGTCTGCAGTTCACCCGCGCAGGCTAGTCAATTTCCTGCCCGCTCTGGAGAGCCCCACGCCCCCTCACCTGCCTCTCTGGGTGCCAGAGGTGGACCAGCTCTTTCTGGGAAAAGGTGGGTGGCTCTGAAAAGAGCCTTTGGGTTCGGCCTCGGTTCAGCCGAGCGGGAAGGATCGCCCTCATTTGCCTTTGGCCTTGTGGCTCTCGGTCTTCTTGGGCAGGAGTACGGCCTGGATGTTGGGCAGGACGCCCCCCTGGGCGATGGTCACCTTGCCCAGCAGCCGGTTGAGCTCCTCGTCGTTGCGGATGGCCAGCTGCAGGTGGCGGGGGATGATGCGCGTCTTCTTGTTGTCGCGGGCGGCGTTGCCGGCCAGCTCGAGGATCTCAGCCGTCAGGTACTCCAGCACGGCGGCCAGGTAGACGGGCGCGCCGGCCCCGACCCGCTCGGCGTAGTTGCCCTTGCGCAGCAGGCGGTGGACGCGGCCCACGGGGAACTGGAGGCCGGCCCGAGAAGAGCGCGACTTGGCCTTAGCCCGCGCCTTGCCCCCTTGCTTCCCGCGGCCAGACATCTTCGCTTCAAGCGCCAAAAAACAAAGTCACAAAAGCAACCCTGGCGACGATCGGCTCAGCAGCCAGCAATCCGGGACCAGGGCTTTTATACCTTTCCAGCGGCTGAACTCTCGCATCTGATTGGTGGCGCTAGGACCGTGTCCCCTGGCAGCCAATCAAAAAAGAGCTTCGCTCGGCGCCTCCAACTGGAAGCGAGGATGTGGTGCAGCCACCCAATGGGGACGGGGAGCCTCGGGTTCCGAGCGATTTGCATGGGGTTGGGGACGTCAGAGGGCGCTTGAGCCAATAGGGAGCTCGGGACCGAGCTACCATTCTTTGCGTATAGGAGACCGGGCCGTTGCTGCGTGGAGGGGCTCTTTTGTTCTCTGCGTCATCCGGCGTTTGGTGGCGAAGGGGGCGTTGCTAAACAAACAAACAAACCAAAAAAAAAGCCTGGCTAAAAAAAAAGAGGGGGGGGCGTCAAAGCACGCGGCTGAGCCCGCTTGTGCGAGATCTACCCATGCATGCAATCGGGGGTTGTTTTCCTACATCAATCTTCCTTTGGGGGTGGGAAGGCGACCGCTTTATAAAGCCTGCAGTTGTAAGGATCAGGTCGCAGGCGCAGGGAGAAGCGGACCTGCCAACTCCTGGCGGGAGCAAACGGCCCATCCCTTTAATGTCATTTCAGTGGGGTTTTATTGACCGGGTGCTGCTGTTTCCCTCCAGGCATGACAAGCCTCCTCTGCCTCTTTCCAAACACGAAGGTTCTACCCAAAGGATAAGCTGAGTTTTCTCCAGGTTGTTGGCAAGCCGTAGTGAGAGACCAGTTGTACGGCTCCGTTTTCCCTGCAAAAACTGCACTACATACTGTCAAGTCCCGATTAACTTATGGCATCCCCCCCCTGCAAGCTGCTTACAAACACCTGTTAGGTGGCGCTGAGAGAGCTCTGAGAGAACTGTCACCGACCCAAGGTCACTCATTTGGCTGTGTGTGGAAGCAGAGTGGGGAATCCATCCAGGCTCTGCCAATTAGAATCCAGTACCCTTAAGAGCCTCTTGTGGCACAGAGTGGTAAGGCAGCCGTCTGAAAGCTTTGCCCATGAGGCTAGGAGTTCGATCCCAGCAGCCGGCTCAAAGTCGACTCAGCCTTCCATCCTTCCGAGGTCGGTTAAATGAGGACCCAGCTTGCTGGGAGGTAAACGGTAATGACTGGGGAAGGCACTAGCAAACCACCCCGTATTGAGTCTGCCATGAAAACGCTGGAGGGCGTCACCCCAAGGGTCAGACATGACCCGGTGCTTGCACAGGGGATACCTTTACCTTTACTTTACCTTTACCCTTAATTACCACACTGGAGTCTTATGGCTCCTGTCCTTCTGCCAGCTATTGAAAACCAAATAATTCAAGAGCAATGTACCCTCTAAGTCAGGGGTGGCCAAACGGCACATGCTGGCAGGGGCTCATGGGAACTGTAGTCCATGGACATCTGGAAAGCTACAGCTTGGCCACCCCTGCAGGAGCAGCTGCTCAGTAACACCAGAAGCCCCGTTCAGCAGCAATCTGGAACCATGCATAGTCCTGCACTGTCCCTTGCATATTTTAGGGTTACAGCAGTTCTGTTCCACTCAGGATGTGACCTGTTCTACCCTGCAGGGAGAGGGATACTAGGAAGAGTTCAGCCACCTTATACAGCACTGCTGGTGCAGTCCTAAGCATAGTTACAACTTTCTATGTCTACTAAAGTCCATGGGCTCTGAAAGGTGTAACTCTTTCTAGGATTGCACTGTTCTGATCATCCCTTTTCATTGCAGAATCTATGTTCATTTTTTACAGTTTAAACACAAATTACAAGAAATAAACAAACAACAAAAAAGAAAACCTAGCAAAAGAGTCAAGAGTGGACCTCCTGCATCCCTTACATTACAGCACTCCGTTTCGAATCTGGTTATGGCCAGAAGACTTCGGAAATACAACGGGTTGATTCTCTTGTTTTATATAACAGCTCTGCTGCAGCCTTGACTTGAGCATTTCAGGAAACACCACGTTTAGAAATCAGGTGTAAATAACCTGCCTCCTTCCCCCCTCCACTTGGGGACCCAAGATGTGATGCCGGACTGCTGGCCCGAGGCTGTGTGCCCTTTCTCATGCACCCCACATTAGCAAATATTCTGTGGATGGATGCTCGAATCTGCATCTTAAAAATTCTACACCAAGAAATCCTGCCCTCCTGCTCAAACACATTCCATGGTGTGTTTTTCTATTTCAGATTCCAAGATTATTTTGCATTGTTTGAGCAATGGATGTATATTGGATCCTCTGGAACTCCCCACAGACTCAAATCGCAAGTCTGACTTGTAAAATCGAATTCAGGACCATCACTGGACTGGTTTCCAAAGCTAATAAAACAGATTAAAAACATACAGTGCCCCCCTGCGCAGTTACAAATGCAGCTATTTTCCCTAATAAAAATCGCCTTTTACAGTTTGGGAGCATATGGGGGCGAGGCGTGAAGGATTCCACTGGTGTTTTTTATAGCTGATTTCGTTTTAATCTAACAGACTCGTCTAGCAATTCTTATTTAGAGCTACTGCAAGGCGTCCACCCTCGATGCAGCCGATGGGGGAGGGGAAGAAAAAAGGCGCCATCATTCTCCCTTTCAATTAAATCCCACCCCGCATGACCATCACGGCTCTTTTCGAAACAGCCTCCACGTTTCATTGGACAAGGCGAATTACCTTCGCCCTGTGACGTCATAGGAGGGCGGGCCTACCGTGGTCTCCCCGCCCCCACTTTAGTCTCGCGGTTTTCACTCTGGTCGGACTATGAGCAATATAAACGCGAGTTTCCAGATCGAAAGTGCATTTGAGAGGGGTTAGCAGAGCAGAGAGAATCATGTCTGGTCGTGGCAAAGGTGGAAAGGGTCTAGGGAAAGGTGGCGCCAAGCGACACCGCAAAGTGCTCCGGGATAACATCCAGGGCATCACCAAGCCGGCAATCCGCCGCCTGGCTCGGCGCGGAGGCGTGAAGCGTATCTCTGGGTTGATCTACGAGGAGACTCGCGGCGTGCTGAAGGTTTTCCTGGAGAACGTGATCCGCGACGCTGTGACCTACACCGAGCACGCCAAGCGCAAGACCGTGACGGCCATGGACGTGGTCTACGCGCTCAAGCGCCAGGGCCGCACCCTCTACGGCTTCGGCGGCTAAGGTCTCCCGCCGCGGCGCCCCCAAATCCAACGGCCCTTTTAAGGGCCACCCACTTCTCCCTGAAAAGAGCTTGTATCGCAAGGCCGCCTTTCCTGTCATGCATCCCTTGAGTACAGGAAGAATTTCAGCATCTGGTCAGGGAGAGTATAAATATTCTGGAGAGGGCAAGGGATCGGTCTTGAGCGTTTCAAAAATGCTTCCGTGCCGTTTTATGTGCGATTTGCAAAACACTGCTGTGATTTAGGGGACTCTTGATAGTTCCGCTTTCAAGGGTTGCTCTGCTTGTTATACTGCCCTCTCCCCTCTCATCTTCCCTAAAACGTAAGTCTGTGACATTACACCCCAAAGAGTCCCCTTCAGCCAGTATTCCGTAGTGGCCAACGCAGGAAGCCTCGTCCCTTACTGCCTGCGGAAATGTGCCTGCACACGAAAGTTCAGCCTTGAATAAAGCTTTACTGGTCTTCAAAGAGCCCCCCCCCCTCCCACGAACTCAAACGTTGCGGTTTCCTTCACCCTAATAAGACTTCCCCGAATGGCGGACAGTCTTCGAATTGTGAAGTGGGAAATCCTGAAAAGGGGCGGTCCAATTACTACGACAGTCCTGCAATGCAGACCAGTAGCGATTACCAAGAAAGCGTGAACCATGTCCAACGCAAACACATTGAGACATCTCGGTAACTTTAGTCCCTGGGGGTCCCCATCAGCCACTTTCTCCCCCCTTTATTTTGCTCACTGCTCTCACATACACCTCCCCTCCCCAACTGCGTACTTAAGCTTGCACGGCCCCGACAGCACATTCCAGCCCCTTTCTGGGGAACGTGGGTGGCTCTTAAAAGAGCCTTTTGTTAAGCAGATGTTTTATTTTTCGGACGAGGGGGGGCAGCGCAGAGGGGACGCCTGCTCATTTGCCTTTGGGCTTGTGGCTCTCGGTCTTCTTGGGCAGGAGAACGGCCTGGATGTTGGGCAGAACGCCCCCCTGAGCGATGGTCACCCCGCCCAGGAGTTTGTTCAGCTCCTCGTCGTTGCGCACCGCCAATTGCAGATGGCGGGGGATGATGCGCGTCTTCTTGTTGTCGCGGGCGGCGTTGCCTGCCAGCTCGAGGATCTCGGCCGTCAGGTACTCCAGCACGGCGGCCAGGTAGACGGGCGCGCCGGCCCCAACCCGCTCGGCGTAGTTGCCCTTGCGCAGCAGGCGGTGGACGCGGCCCACGGGGAACTGGAGGCCGGCCCGAGAGGAGCGCGACTTGGCCTTGGCCCGCGCCTTGCCCCCTTGCTTCCCGCGGCCAGACATGGCGGCACTGACTCAGCTGCTCGGACCACACGCCAGCAAAGAGCCAAAACAGCAATTAAAAAGCAGCACCAGGGCGCAGGCCCTTTTATCCCCTCCTCGCGCAGGGAAGCGCCGTTTCCCATTGGGCCGGACGCGGAGCCGGCCGCGCGGAGCCAATGGCGACGCTAGACATACAGCCGGCCAATCTCATGCGGCGCCGCGGCACCCGTCCAATGGGCACCCGGCGATTACAGTCCTTTCATTTGCATGCGCGTGCTCCGGAATGATGAAGCCACCCTCGGGCCGTTTGCGCCAATCGGAACGCAGAGCTTGGGAGCCCTTCATTTGCATAAGGAGAGTATAAATACAGGGGCCGGACGGGTTCGCTCCGTTCACTCTCCAGTGCGGGTTTGTTTTTTATAATATTATTTCTCCTGCGTTGGCTGAATCTCGTTCGCGATGCCTGAGCCCGCCAAGTCCGCGCCGGCGCCCAAGAAGGGCTCCAAGAAAGCCGTGACCAAGACCCAGAAGAAGGGGGACAAGAAGCGGCGCAAGAGCCGCAAGGAGAGCTACTCGATCTACGTCTACAAGGTCCTTAAGCAGGTGCACCCGGACACGGGCATCTCCTCCAAGGCCATGAGCATCATGAACTCCTTCGTGAACGACATCTTCGAGCGCATCGCCGGCGAGGCCTCCCGCCTGGCGCACTACAACAAGCGCTCCACCATCACCTCCCGCGAGATCCAGACGGCCGTGCGCCTCCTCCTGCCCGGCGAGCTGGCCAAGCACGCCGTCTCCGAGGGCACCAAGGCCGTCACCAAGTACACCAGCTCCAAGTGAGCCGCGCCGCGCGGGAAGGAAGCCGCGAGCGACTCGACCCCGTTTCTTCTCCCCCCCACAAAAGGCTCTTTTAAGAGCCACCCACTTGGTCGTGGAAAGAGCCTTGATCGCTGATCCCTGCAGCTGCAGCGTCTCTCCGTACACCACCCGACTCGAAATAAAACAGTATAACGAGCTTTCATCCCGGCATGCAGCAGCTTTTCCCAGGGGGGTTGTTCAGAACCGCCAGCGCAGAGGGAGAATCTGGCATCAAGGTGGCTTTCAATCCGGAAATCGGATTTCTCCGTAGCGGAGGGGTTAAGAGCGGCAGTTTCTAATCTGGCGAGCTGGGTTGCATTCCCAACTGGGTGGCTTTGGGCTCGTCACAGGCCTGATACTGCGGTGGTCGCAGCGCAGTTCTCTAACGCTCTCGGTCTCTGCTCCCTCGCAGGGTGTCTGTTGTGGGGGGAGGCGATGTTAAGCCTCTGAGACTTTCGGGCGGTGGAAAGCGGGGTATAAAAGATTGGAGGGGGGAACGCTGGATTTTTGTTTTAAGGGTTCAGATTCAGAACGCAAGCCGCGAGTGGACGGGGCGAGAGAGCAAACTGCCCTTGGGTTAGGAATAAAACCCAGGCGCTTCACCTGGCCAATTTCCAGCTGGGAAATCCGGAGACTAACAGGCTCCCACCCCCGTGTACCCTTGCTTGGAATTTCTTACGCCTTTGGGGCGGCTCCGGAGAATCCCTGGATGGGCGACTACCGAGCCACACCAGCCGAGGATCAGTTGGCTAACCGTGGCCATCCTTACCCGCTTTCAGAACCCCGGTCAGGGTAGAAACCAAATGACAGGCTGTCGAGGTGCCCCTAGTCGTCCCAGGCGCCCTTGCTTTTGAAACCCCGACATCGGCTGCGGCGTTTCGGGACCCCCGCCTCGCGCCTCCTCGGGAGTCAATCCTTTCGCGCCCACACCCCAGAAAGCCTTGAGCCGCCCCCCCTGGCCCAGGCCCGCCCGAGTGCCTGAAGCCCCAAACCAGAGCGGAGCAGATCTCCCGCTGGCTAGCCAAGGAATCGCCGCTCAGACAGGCCGCCGCCGCTTCTCTGCTCTGTCGTTGCCGGATTTGCAAGGGCAGATCTCCCTTTAGCTAGCCGAGGAATCGCCGCCGCTTCTCTGCTCTGTCGTTGCAGGGCTTGGAAGGGCAGATCTCCCTTTGGCTAGCCAAGGAATCGCCTCCGCGGTTTATTTCCCAGTAAAGTGACCAGCTGCGAGGGAGGGAGGGAGGGGCGGGTGGTCGCGCTGGACGAGGTCCCCACTGCAAGAACTGCCTTCGCCTTTGGAAAGCCAATGGAGATCTCGCGGCGGCCTTGGACGCTTCAGTGCCCCCTAGCGACCGTGCATGGCAATTCACAAGGAAAAGGCCTCTGGGTCGCAGCGGCTCCCGTTAGTCCCCACCTTCTCGGGGACTTAAAAATCACAAACATTGGCCTTATTACACAACATTTCAAGATGCAGGGCTCCCCCTCTCTTTGCGTAGAAAAGTTCCAGGAATATTCAAGACATCTTAATCAGCAGTAAATCAAACACCAATAAGACACAGGCACTATAGTCAATTAGACTCCTGTGGTCCTCCAGATGTTCATGGACTACAATTCCCAGGAGCCCCTGCCAGCATTTGACTGCCAGCTGTTGAGTACCCCTGAATTAGAGGATTCCTCATTACATCACATGAGGGCACAAATATTGTGGCCCCTGTTCAGGATTTTTGCTGTCTATTTTAATGGGGGTTTATTGAGGTTTTACTGGACATTTGTAACCTGCCACGAGCCAGTTCTGGGAGTGGCGGGAAATAAATTGAATAATAATAATTAAAAAAACAAGCATAGTTAGAAATGCTGCAGGAGATCAGCCTTCTTAGATTAATTGTTGTGTTGATTGTGTTTTCCACGGAGTCTGCAATCGATGCAATTCAATGTGAATGTGAAAAATGGTATATTGGATGTACAGCCCAAACCATCAGAACAAGAACTTGTGAACATGGAAGCAACATCAAACAGAGGAGGTTGACAGCACCCCTGGTGAGATATTTTACAAGGTCTGCCCACACAGATGGTTCTAGGTAATAGAACACATTCAGGCTGCAACCAGCACTATTTCAAGACTGCTTGGGAAAAGAGAACTATTCTGGATTCACAAGCTGAACAGTATTTCTCCATTTGGTTTAATTGACTGTATGGCTGTTTTTTTAAATACTGAATTGTTTGTTGATCCAATAGCAAGGTGGGGTTCTGTAAAAATATATTTTTACTAGTAAGTTTCGTACTTTTGCACGTTCCTGCCAATGGCCTCAAAGAGGTACTTCTTCAGGTCTCTTTGTTCAGCAGCCTTCCCACACTTGCAACCACACCACCAGGCAGCCAATGTACTTCAAGGACATCTCACAGCAGGTAGGATGTAAATATTTCTTCCATTCCAGGAGACATCCAAGAATACACTCAGGTACAGAGAGGGCTTCTACAAGGGGCGTAAATGCATATAAAAGGCTTTTAATAGGAGCATCCTTTGGGTTTTTATAATGAATTAACTTTATGTATTAAATGTTGTTAGTAGGGTGGCATTTTGAAGAATAAATATTTTAATTGGAGGGCTCCAAGGGATAGATTTGGGTACTTTCCATTCATGTGGGGGCCTCTCCATTCATGTGAGTCATCATCACCCCAAGGATTTATACACAGACCTATCTTTTAAAAAGTTAATAGATTATTATTGCATAACAATGCTCTTCGTAATACATTTTAATCCATTTCAGATTGCTGACCACCTCAGAGTCCCCATTTTTGCATCACATGAGTGCATTTAAATATTAGACCCCTGAAGATGTCCAAGGGGGGTTGAAATGCATTTTGTTATTTGGCAACTGATCTATGTGTCAAAAGGGTTCGGATTTGAGCAATAGAGCATGATACACGTTGATTTTTTAAAATTTTATATGCGCACATGCATTGAAATAAATATTTGCACTTTAATTTTTTTATACTTAGACCTATTCTGCTGGTGCTCAGCCTTGTAGGTTCCTAACTTGCGCATACAGGTTGAGTTCCTTTGTCCTCTCATTAAAGTTTGACCCTGACTCAGGAGATGCTGTAACAGCACTATTCTCCCCTGTTCTCTGCAGAGTTCGAGGGAGAGGTTTGTACTTTTAGGTCCACAATGATCACCCCAATCACGTGTAACTTCTTCTCTGGCTTGACAGGCAGTTGTGGACGCCTCGGCCCCAACATTGCAGCCACAGTACAATAGCCCACCATCCCCTTTCCCCAGAGAGCCCGCCTGAATCGGAGAACCATAGAATAGGGAAGGGGCATTAGAGGCCATCTAGTCCCACCCCCTGCTCAGTGCAGGATCAGCCTAGCTAGAAAGCTGCTTGAGCTCTTCTTTGCAGGTTTGTTTTCTTCTCCCCGTGAGGAAGGTAGCAAATGAGCGAGGCGTCGAGGCGGCGTTTGGTCTTCCTGGGCAATCGCCTCGTGTCTTCTGCTGTCTGCTGGCCAGCTAGAGAGGAGGTGCCTCCCTGCCCCACTGAGGCTGAGCTTTCTAGAAATGCCAAACCTAAAGGAGCATCCCCTAGACTGGGGTGGGAGAAGGAGAGAGAAAAAGAGAAAAACCAAGAGAGGGTCACATTCCTCCCTCCCCCCCTTTCTCATTCTGATTTCCTCTTGGGACTACATCTCCCAGCATGCACCGGCTATTTCCTGTTGTGGCAGGGCCATGCGGCTCCGTGCGTCACTCCGTTTGGGCTATTTCCGGTTTAGCGCCGTTGTGCGTAGGGGTTGCCTGCTCTGGCAGAGAAGGGCTTTTTAGGGAAACTAAAGCAAAGGAAACAACACCAGGATTTTTAGCAAGCCTTTTAGAACATGCATTTTGCTTGCAGACTTTTATCATATTTTGCGCTTCGTATCTACAGATTTTTTTTAAAGTTCACTGTCATTTAATTGGGGCGGGGGGGGACTCATGTTTTGAGTCAGTTTTTTGACACATCTCTTGCCACATGCTTTATTTTTACTTGATTATTTGGATGTTTCTGCCACCTTCTTTTCTGGTTCCCAGGTCATATTTATGTGTCTATTTATTTATTTATTCAATTTCTAGACCGCCTTCCTCCTTGGACTCAAGGCGGGCGGTTTACATATAAAATCCCCATAAAACCCCATCCTAAAAACAACACATCTAAAATATACCGAGGGCAAAATACCTCCTGCAATTGGCTAACAAGGGCATCTAATCCCTCCCTCCCCTCCTCCCTAACTTTGCTTGCAATTTTTGGACTGCATTTCTCTGTGGCAAGAGAGAATATTGAGGGATTGATATCTGGATCCCACTCCGGTTTGACCTGGATACATGGAGGATTAATAAAAGACAATAATAATTGGAGACAAGTGGCTTTGAAGTTTGGGAGTTTATTTTGACATTGCTTTCAGGTCAGGTTTTTTCCTCTTTCTGGAATCTTGCAGACCGACTCCGCTTCATTTCTTTGGACTTTGAATGGGGAACATTCTGGCATCGGGTAGCTTGGGATCAGGTTGCACGTTTGGCTTTCGGGGAAGCAAAAAGTGAGGCCACCGCTGCAGATTGTTCCAGAGGCCCTGAAAGCTTGCCAACTGCACGGTGCCCCAATCACTCAAGAATACACGGAGGATCTTCTTAAGTAGCTGAAGTAGACCTTTACCCAAAGAGACAAAGAGAGGAACGCAAGGCCTTCAAAAAACCTTTTCAGCAGCTTGTCCCCAAACTAGTTTATCCAGAACCTGGGGATCCCCTGGAATTATTGCTCATCTCTAGGATAAAGAGAAACGGCTGCTTTTGAGGGGGGACTCCGCAGCACTATGCTCCACTGAGGGCCCGCCCCGCTCTCACCTACTCCTGGCTCCACCCTCAAAGTTTCCAGGTATTCCCCAACCCAGAGCTGGCAACCCCATCTCCAATTTGCAATTGCTCCTGAACCGGTTGCCGGCAGCTTCAAATGGCGCTTGGTCAAGGAAAGAATCCCCCATTTCTCCGGTGCCTCGGATGTACCAACGCAAAGAGACATCTTCATAATCACTCTTTGCCTACTTGCTCTCGGAAACCCCACAGTCCCTTTCTTTCCCTTCTTTTTGGGTTTCCATCTGCCCCATCAAATCAAATCTGTCCTCTGTCTAGAACCTAAAGGGCCTTGACTGAAGCTACTGTACCTTGGTCACGACGAGAAAATGAGCATCACTAGAAAAGACAACTGTGCAGGGAAAGAGGAAGACCCGATGTGAGGCGGATGGACTCGGGCAAGGAAGCCGGGGCCCTCCCTTTGCAAGACCTGAGCAGGGCAGGATTTTTGGGGAGGTCATGAATGTCACAGTCTGGAGCAGGGGTAGTCAAACTGCGGCCCTCCAGATGTCCATGAACTACAATTCCCAGGAGCCCCTGCCAGCTTTCGCTGGCAGGGGGCTCCTGGGAATTGTAGTCCATGGACATCTGGAGGGCCGCAGTTTGACTACCCCTGGTCTGGAGCGACGGGAGGCAGGGCGCATAACACACATGCGCAGTCTACCTGTCTGGCCACTGGAGGGCGGTGCAGCGCTTTGTAAGCCATTGATAGGCCTGGATGGGGCTGCTGGGTCTGTCCTCTCTTGCTTTGACAAGCTTTTGACTGGATGGTTTTTTAAACCGGCCTGTTTTCCTCACAGCCAGCTTGGTGTAGTGGTCAAGAGCGGCGGCCTCTAAACCGGGTTTGAATCCCTGCTCTTCCACATTCTTGTATAGTGGAGCCATTGGTATTACTAGCATCCCCATACTGAAGAGCCAAAGGCCGATATAGATGCTATATTATTCAGCAGAAGTTGAATTTCACAATTTGGATGTTCATTATGTTGACATTCAAAGGACAACCAATGAGGAAAATTTCCATCTGAAAACGGGACATATCTAGAAACCGTTCTGGTTGGATCCTACACGAGAATAAACAGACAAGAACGAACGAAGAACCCTTTACTTCATTAATTTTGTAATAATTTTAGTAACATCTATAGTAGCCTTGGGATAGGTTTTTTCTTTCTCTTATTGTATTCACTACAAACCGTCCCACTTGTCTATATTTGCTTAACCTTTAGGGCAGTGGTCCCCAACCTGCGGGCTGCGGCCCAGTGATGGGCCGCAAAGGCCATGGCGCCAGGCCACAGCTCCCTCTCCCCGCCCCGCCCCCGCAGTAAAAAACTTCCCAGGCCGCAAGCTTGCGGCCCGGGAAGCTTCTTACTGTAGGAGGGCGGGGAGAGGAAATCAGGGCCGCGCCCGCACATCGCAAATGCACCGTGCGCGGCCGAAATCACGCATGTGCGACACTTTTGCGCATGCGTGCATGCGCGAAAGTGCCGCGCATGCGCGATTTTGGCCGCATATGACGCATTTGCGCATGCACGATGCGCGGGCACGGCCTGCTGCCCTCCCGGTCCCCAGCCTCAGAAAGGTTGGGGATCACTGCTTTAGGGGGAAGCAAAGGGCTTAAGGGGGCATGGAAGCTCTGCCCTTCCTCCTCCCCCCTTCTGCTTGAAAGCTGCCCTACGCAGTTCCTGACCCTTCTGCATTCGCACGAGGCTCTACTTGCCCCTTTCCACACCTCCCTTTGTAATCCTGAGGACTAGAAGCTTCTGTTTGGACCACCAAGTTCTATGCTCCATGTCTTCTGCTACGTAGCCTTAGGGAGCGTTGACATCCCAATGAACAGACGTCAGCCAAAGCACAAATCAATTGATACTGTAATAACGTCATGGGAAGAGGCGGGAATAGTAGTTCCTGGCATCTTTATATTTTTGGTTATTATTTATCATGCGGCATGTGGTATAGCCGGGCGCTCTGAGGATTGTCTGGCAGCTTTGCCATTCCCTGTCTCTGCGTCACGACCCTTTTGGAAGAACTGCCACCCAAATCCTTCTAAATATTAGTCAGGGTCACGCCTGGTGATTGCGATTCTTTAAAAACGTGCCTTGGCTCCCTTGCTAAACCTAATAGCAAAAGTGTGGCGTGCTGGTTCACACTGGATGAGGACTTGGAGGTCCTGAGTTCAAATCTCCACTCTCCAGTGAATCGTGCTCATAGAATCATAGAGTTGGAAGGGACCTCCTGGGTCATCTAGTCCAACCCCCTGCACCATGCAGGACACTCACAACCCTATCGCTCATCCACTGTAACCTGCCACTCCCTTGAACCTTCACAGAATCAGTGTCCTATGGACACCTTCTCGGTGCCCTTTGAACAGCATCTGTCCTGCCTTAGAGAGCTGTTGTCGGGATATAAGGGATGGGGATAACAGATATTATTCTAAGCTGCTTGGAGAACCATCAGGGGGGTTCACCTTTTTATGAGTCAACTAATATTTCATCATTGCTACGACAGTATATGGGCCAAAACACAGATGTATCATAAATGTCTACCAATGATCATTAAATGCATGTTCACAGCTACTTATGAGTCATACCTGCATACTTGTCTTCACCACCCTCTAATAAAGAACCTCTGGTTTTGAATATATTGCTTCACTGCGGCCTGGCCTTCCTTCCTTCCTCCACCTTCATATAACTCGAAATAGTGTGATCGTAACTTATTATCGCCTTCAGAAACTTGAGAGATTGGCAATATATAGGTGAATCGCAACCGAATTACGGCAAACTGAACAAGGGGCTTTCCAAGCAAGTGAGAAAAAGAGGTGGTTTGGCATTGCCCTCCTCTGCAGAGCCTTCCTTGGTGGTCTCCCATCCAAACACTGACCTTACTTAGCTTCCAAATTATGGTGACCCCAGCCAGGGGCTTTCAAGGCAAGGGAGAAGCAGGAGTGGTTGACTCTGCCTTCCTCTGCAGAGTCTTCCTTGGTGGTCTCTCATCCACGTATCGACCTTGCTTAGCTTACAGCGACCCCAGCAAGGGGCTTTCAAGGCAAGGGAGGAGCAGAGGGAGTTGGTCATAGCCTTCCACCGCAGAGCCTTCCTTGGTGCTCTCCCATCCAAATTCTGACCTTGCTTAGCTTCCAACTTATGACGACCCCAGCAAGGGGCTTTCCAGGCAACTGAGAAGCAGAGGTGGATTGCCACCACATGCCTCTGCAGAATCTTCCTTGGTGGTCTCGCATCCAAGTACCACTCAGTCTGCTACAGAACGCAGCAACCTATCTTGATCTATTCACAGCAGGTATAGGTCGGGTTGCCTCGATCCCAAGATAGAGGCTTTTCTAAGGTTGGTTTTCTTCCGAGTTAACCACTGGAGTCTCCTGGAATTCTTTGAAAGATCTCTTTTTTATTTACTCTTTCTGGAAGAAGCTTTATTATTTGGAGGGAGGAAGCACAAACATGGCAAATCATCTTAGGGCTGATCCTGCATTGAGCAAGGGGTTGGACTAGGTAGCCTGTATGGCCCCTTCCAACTCTATGATTCTATGATTCAAATGGGGGGGGGGGGATCTTTATAACGAGACATTCAGAGGTGGCTTGCCTCTGCATAGCAACCCTGGACATTTTGGGTGGTCTCCCATTCAACTACTAATCCCAGGCCAGCCCTTCTTAGCTGCTGAGATCTGCTGAGATCCGGCTTCCTGTGGGCCATCTTGTTCATGGCTTGGACAAGCAGTACCTGGTGAAATGTCAAAACGTAGAGGGGCTGCAAAATAAGGTTACTCATTTATAAAGGAAGCCATGGCGTAGTCATAGTAGAAAAGTAGGTTTATATACCTGACTTTTCTCTATTCAAAGGAGTCTCAAAGCACCTTTCAGTTATGTTTCACTTCCTCTCCTCACAACAGACACCTTATGAGCTATGTGGGGGCTGAGAGAGTTCTGAGTGAACTTAA
The DNA here is from genome assembly GCF_049243985.1 of Paroedura picta. Lineage (NCBI taxonomy): Eukaryota > Metazoa > Chordata > Lepidosauria > Squamata > Gekkonidae > Paroedura > Paroedura picta. Next base: position 166,858,049 of record NC_135371.1, on the reverse strand, counting down.
ACCGGCCCAAGAACTGTGTTAAAGCCCAGCAGGCTTCATGTGGAAGAGTGGGAAAGAGGTAGAGTATCAGCTTTGCATGCAGAAGGTTAATAGTTCAATCCCCACCATTTCCAAATTATAATAATTGTGTAAAGGCAACATGAGAGACCCCGATCAGGGACCCTGGAGAGCTCCTGCCAGTCAGAGCCACAAATGACCTTGCTGGATCCAGGGTCAGACTCAGTCTGTGGCAGCTTCACATGTTCAAGTCCATCTGGAATTTCTGTGGCTCATTGGGAGACGATTTACTTTGTGTGCAGAAGGTCCCAGGTTCAATCCCTGCCATCTCCAGCTAAAAGGTTTCCATAGCAGGACCCAGGAAAATCCTTAATGTGGTGACCCTGGAAAGCAGCTTCCAGTCAGAGTGAGCAATGGGGATACTGATAAGGCTGCATACCGGTGGTCTGATTCGATCAAAAACTAGCTCCCTCAGTTCAGGCTGTCCATAGACATAGCAGATCACACAGAAGATTAAGCTGGGGATAGGGTGGCCAGCTCTGGGTTGGGGAATACCTAGAGACTTCATGGGCATGAGTGGGTGGGATTTGGGGCAGGGAGGGACCTCAATAGAGTCTAATGCTGTGGAGTCCCCCCTCCCAAGCAGCCCTTTTCTCCAGGGGAACTGATCTCTGTGGCCTGGAGATGAGTTGTAATTCCAGGCGATCCCCAGGTCTCACCTGGGGACTGACATCCCTATTTGTATCATCAGTGAAACATCGGTGGGCCTTCAAGGTGTTCTCTGGCTTACAGAAGAACCTCTTCAAGCTGGAACCTCCTTTGTTCACATCTTCAGGTACAAAGACAGGAGCCTCTTCTTGACGGCTGGCTAACCTTACGAGTCCCGTTCTGAGCCCGATTATGTCTCCAGAAGCCTGTCCCTAAAAGGAGGAAGACAGACGATGCCTAGAAGCAAAACCGAAACATGAAATAACACCACTGTTTAGTTATGGACGAATTTATGGCACAGAGAGAAGGCGGCAGCCATTTTGTGAGCTTCTTGAGTTTCCCCCGGCTCTTCTTTTAACCACAGCTTGCTCATCTCCACCAAGTTGCTGAGGTAAACAGGAGGGCTCTGTTGATAAGGCCGAAAAGAAATGTACGGTAGAACGAGGTCGAGAACAGAGATGATAATGCTGAGAAGCTCGGTAAAGCTGACCTCAAAAACAGGACTTCCTAGCTATCTGTCCAGGGAGGCATCTGTTAATCCCACAGCTTCCCCCATCGCCCATGTCCATCTGCAGACTTTGGATTCTCAAGGGTCCTGGCGTCTTATCTGCGGGAGCAAAGCTCTCCCCACCCTTTTTGATTAGAGAGAGACAGTCAACTGACTCCCAACGGCTCTGATAAAGGGGATTACCAAGGAGGGCTGGGGGGGGGAGGAGAAGAAGAGCGGCCTGGCACGAAGAAAACGGGCACCTTGGCATTTTGAATGGCCAGTGCAAGGCCAGGGAAAGCCCTATGATCCCAAGGTGAGCTCCCACATGCGTGGTCCTCTGTGAACGGTCACCTGACCTCAAGACACAACCTCAACTTAGCAGCGCTCATGGGGCTTTTTCCTGCACTTCACACAAAATGTTTCAGGGGATGCAGGTCAAATGTGTTCGACAGAGAGGCCCCAGAACAGAAAACATGTACCAAAAGCCATCAGCACCACACAAAGCAGTTTGGTAACACTTGGAAATTCGTTTCCTGTTTGATGGTGGTTCTAAAGAACCTGGAGGAGTTCCAGACCAGGTTTTTCTTATGGCTCTGCTAGGGTTGCCAGCTCTGGGTTGTGAAATAGCTGGAGGCTTTGGGGGTGGGTGGGGTTTGGGGCAGGGAGGGTCCTCAGTGGAGTCTAATGCTGTGGAGTCCCCCCTTTCAAGCAGCCATTTTCTCCAGGGGAACTGATCTCTGTAATCTGGAGAGGGTGGCCAGCTCTGGGTTGGGGAAGACCTGGAGATTTTCGCCATGCAACTGGGAGTAGGTGGGATTTCAGGCGGGGAAGGGACCTCAATGGAGTATAGAGTCTGTCCTCCCAAGCAGCCATTTTCTCAAGGAGAATTGATCTTTTTAGTCTGGGGATGAGCTATAATTCCAGGGGATCCCCAGGTCCCACCTGGGGATTGGCATCCCTAGGTTCTGGATGAACTGGTTTGAGGCAAGCTGCTGATAAGCTCTTTCGTAGGCCTTGTGTTCCTTTTTTTGTCTATGTGGGTAAAGATGTACTTCGGCTACTTAAGAAGATCCTCCGTGCCCCCTTCAAATGTGCCAGGGCCCCCATTGAGAATGGCCACTAGATGAGCTCTACATGTTGCATCCACCCCCCACCCCCCACCCCGGTCTTCTCTGATTCTGCACAATCATACATGTGACCTTGGTGTATCTGGAGAGGAAGCTTCAGTCCTCCCCCCCAACTCTTTCTGGACCCGAAGTGTCTCCAGAAGGCAACATTGACCCTGTTGTGTTCCTAGATATTTATTTACTCAGCACATCTGGCTGGCTGCCTCTCAATTTATTGTTGTTAGGATAAGCCGGAGGAATGTTTGCCACCTTGCGGGAAGGGCAGGATAAAATTGTGCTAAATGCCTAAATTGGTCTCTTAAAATGTTTAAAGCTCTGAAGTGGAGGGGGGGCGTGGCTCAGGAGAAGCGCTTCTGCTTTGCATGCAGAAAGTCCCCAGTTCAATCCCCGGCATCTCCAGGTAAAAAGATCAGGAGGTGGGCGACGTGAATAGGGATGGGCACAAACCATAGCTTTGCAGTTCGGTTTGGTTCGTGGTTTATAGCTGGAGATTCTTTTGTTAAGAAAACGGGTTTGTTAGGGTTTGGGACCCCCCTGCTTTCTGCTCCCCGTCGCTTTCCGTGGGGAGCAGAAAGCAATGGTCTAAATGGCTGTAATCTTAATAATTAATAATAATAAATCTATTGCCTGCCCATCCCTAGGATCTCAGGGTGGGTAACACCATTTTAAAAACATCTTTTTTGTGAAGAGGAGAAACCAAAGTTTAAATGATTCAGAGCCATTAAAACCCTGCTTTCTGCCTTTTGTGAACCGCTATGAAGTACATCACAATTCTTGAAAGCTTGTGGCAGTTCTTCAGTTTGCGAACATTCCTTCAGGAACCAACAACTGGCCCAAATTCATGACAAACTTGTGTTCGTGAGCTGGTTTCTGCTCATCCCTAGATGTGAAAGACCACCACCTGGGACCCTGGAAAGCTGCTGCCAGTCAGCATGGACAATACTAACCTGATGGACCAGAGGTCAGATTTGGTGTTCACATTCCTCCTTTGGGAGATCCTCCTTTCTTCTGGTTTGCAGGCCTCTCAGCTTCATCCCTGATGACCCCCTCCTCATCACGTCTTGGGCTTTCGAGCTTTGTCCGCAGCTCCTGCAGACTCTTTCCACCACCACCCCCCTCCCGGTTTTGGAATGAGGGAGGGACGCTGAAGATTACGGGATCAGCAGAGCCGGGACGAGCCCCAAGCTCAGGCCGTGGGAAAGTGCAGAGGGATTTGCATTGTTTGCGATGAACTAATCCCGACCAGCGCGAGACTGGAAACCAGATCCTCGCAGGCCGTGGAGGAGCACCCCAGCAAGGCAACGAGAGCTGCGGGCAGGCTGAACTCACGGGCGCAGGAGGGCATGACCGGGGGGACGAACGTGTGTGCAGACACATTTCATGAGCCTTCTCGGAGAATTCACAAGGGGGTGTGCGCTGTCTCCTGAGCTGGGTGGCCCAGGCGGGCCCGATCTCATCAGCCCTTGTGACCTAAGCAGAGCCAGCGATGGGGAATGCTTGGATGAGAGACCACCAAGGACGTCTAAGGTCACAGCAATCACAAACCACCCCCTCTGGCCTTGCAAACTCTCTGGGGTCGCCATAGGTTGGCCTGCAACTTGGCAGCTCTTGACAGCACAGCCATCAATGTCTTCACTACATGTTCCATGGGGCGGGGTTGCCATCCTTCAGGCGCAGGCTGGAGATCTCCCTCATTCACAGTGGATCTCCAGGTGCGCGAGATCAGTTCCCCTTGAGGAAAAGGCTGCTTTGGAGGGTGGACCCATACCATGCTGAGGGCATCGTATCATGCTGAGGTCACTTCCCTCCCCACACCCTGCTCTCTGCAGGCTCCGCCCCCCCAGTTTCGGGATGCCAGTGGAACCCAGGGATCTAGTGTTGCAGATTGGTTGCAAGAGTGTAGCGCTTTCCGGAGGGTGAATCCACTTTTTGGGATTTCCCTGAAAGCGCTACAACGAAGCGCTTTTTGCAGATCGGTTTCGGGAGTGATGCAGATTGTCAACGACGTTGTGCGTTATGGCAAATCAATAGCGTTTTCAATTGGCAACCATTGTGCGATTTTGAAGGCGTGCAAGAAGCCCCTCTGTTTTACAGTTCATCTCCAAGCAAAGGAGGTCAGTTCCCCTGGAGAAAATGGCTGCTTTGGAAGGTAGACCCTACGGCAGGGGTAGTCAAACTGCGGCCCTCCAGATGTCCATGGACTACAATTCCCAGGAGTATTATATATATATATAATATATATATATATATATATATTTATATTATATTATATTATATTATATTATATTATATTATATTATATTATATTATATTATATTATATTATATTATATTATATTATATTATATTATATTATATTATATTATATTATATTATATTATATTATATTATATAAGGCAAACTCAATTCTTTCTCGGATGTCTGTGTAAAAAAAATTTTTTTTTGACAGATAGGTAAGTTCCAGTGGGTCTATGGCATTGTACCTTGCTGAGGTCACTTCTCTCCCCAAACTGCATCTTCTTTAGCTCTGGCCCCCCAAATGGGCAGGTAATTCCCAACCCAGAGCTTACGATCGTAGCTATGGGCTGCGTATCCCATGCAGTTCCCCGGGCTTAATGGGGGGAAAGAGGGCCTGCTAAAAGACAAAACACAGATAGTCTCAGAGAATCAGAACAGGGGTCAGAATGAGCAGGCTTCCCTCACGCCCCAGTAAACTGGGGGCCTCCAAATCCATTGGCTCATGTTTCCCACGGTTAGTGGGCAAAAGAGGTTTTACTCGTCTGCCTTTTCACCTTTGACCTTCAGGTCAGCAGCTGACCCCGTTCAAAAGAAAGCTGATTTCCCCATCTAGGGGAACGGGAGTTTGTTGTCCTTCATTCATCACCAATAAGCTCTGCATGGTATACTATAGCTAAGAAATGTAATCTTCTAATCTAATAAATAATACTATCCCTTGGCTTTATTTTTGCTCACATTTCCTGCCCTCCAAAACAGGCTGTGCTATCTACAGGCAGCATTGGGGGGGGGAGGGGGGTGAACCCCAAGCGCCGAGTTTTGCAGTTGGGCCTGGATTATGTCTCTCTGGATTTGGCAAAGTTCTCCCCTGGAAGCCGCAGAGAAACCTCGGCCCTCCGAATAGACAAAACTGGGCTAGATCCGTCGTCTGTCCTCTTTGTCAAACCTCTTTAAATAGCTCGGTTTGGTATGTGAAATGAGACACCTCTTGATTTGGACCAGGCCAACGGAGAGGCTCTACGAAAGGATCCAAACAGCAGCCTCTTGGTAGAAATTTCTCGGGCCGGAGTCCGAAAATAGTTTCTAAGAATCTTGGATGGGGATTAAGGCCTGGAAAAACATACCGCGGAATCTGTCAGACGAGATGAGAAGATGACACGCACCATGAACAGAGAGTACCTTTCCCTTACTGTTGTGCTTGCAGGTCTGGCGTGGACCGAGCTGGAGGTCCAAAGAAGGATCGAAGTGGGCAATGTAATCGATCGATGTGTGGCTAGATCCCGTCTGCAGGATCCAGTTGGTTTAAACCTGAAATGGACTAGTAGCATCCACTGACGGGAAAATCCATTGTTCGTTTATGTATATAAAGTTGGGGTTTTCGGGAGGTTTCTCCATTCAGTTTTGCCTATTTTACCATCATGCTGAGATCACAATAGAATCATAGAATCACAGAATCATAGAGTTGGAAGGGGCCAGACAGGCCATCTAGTCCAACCCCCTGCTCAACGCAGGATCAGCCCTAAGCATCCTAAAGCATCCAAGAAAAGTGTGTATAAAGAGCGGATTGAACACCCACTGGTCCGGGCTTCCTTGAACCCATGGATTTAAGACTTGCCGTCTGCCTCCAGTTCTTTTGGACAACTAGAAATGAAATCAGATTCTTTGGGGAGACAGTTGCTCCGACCGGCACCAGATCATTTTGGGTGCAAAACTCAGAAGTGACATCATCACGTCGCACTCAGAGTCACTCAGAGCTAGAGTTCCAGTCAGTATCCTGGATGGTTGGGCAGATGTGCTGATCTCACTTCTGAGCCAGCTTGGTGTCGTGGTTACGAGTGTGGACTTCTAATCTGGTGAGCTGGGATTGATTCCCTGCTCCTCCACCTGCTGGGTGACCTTGGGCTCTCCACAGCACTGATAGGGCTGTTCTGATCGAGCAGGAATATCAGGGCTCTCTCAGCTGCACCTCCCTCACAGGGTGTCTGTTGTGGGGAGAGGAAAGGGAAGGTGACTGTAAGCCGCTTTGAGCCTCCTTCGGGTAGAGAAAAGTGCCATATAAGAACCAACTCTTCTTCTTTTTCAGTAATATCAGGGCTCTCTCAGCCTCTCCTCCCTCACAGGGTGTCTGTTGTGGGGAGAGGAATGGGAAGGTGATTGTAAGCCGCTTTGAGACTCCTTCGGGTAGAGAAAAGTGCCATATAAGAACCAACTCTTCTTCTTCTTCAGTAATATCAGGGCTCTCTCAGCCTCTCCTCCCTCACAGGGTGTCTGTTGTGGGGAGAGGAAAGAGACTCCTTCTAGCAGAGAAAAGTGGCATATAAGAATGCCACTTCTTCTTCTTCTTCTTCACTTCTGATTTTCAACTGGAAGCCAGCTTGTTTACTGAAGCTTTCGAGACAAGGACCAGGAGCAGTGGGTTCGAATTACAGGAAAAGAGATTCCACATCAATATCAGAAAGGATTTTTTGATGGCGAGGGCTGTTCGAAGGTGGACTAGGCCTCTTCGGGGGATGGTGGAGTCTCCTTTGTTGGAGATTGGATGAGCACCTGTCAAGAGTGTGTGATTTTACGTCCCTGAGAAAGTGGGGGACTGAAGCTCTGTGTGAGCCTGAAATTCTGATGCGTGGCTCACCCAATATTTCCCCCACTGGCCTGAGAAGTCACATGGAACCGTGGGCTGTTTTAGGTGTGGATAAATTGCCCTGTGGAATCCTGGCTTTCTGTAGCCTGGGAAGGCATTGCAGAGAAGCCAGCTAGGATTAAATCCGGATTAAGCCAGGGATGTCTGCATTCTTGTATCACATGAATGTACAGCTAAGATGAGAGAGGCTGGGAAATTTCACGCTGAATGTACTTGTCCATCAGCGATTCAGTGCTGGGTCTCTTTGGCTCAGTGCCGAATGATTCGAACGTCTGCTAGACATAGGGATGTCCTGCGAGGGGTAGGAGATTCTCCCATCTCAGTTCTTCTGGGTAGCAGCGCGTGTGAACGAGATCTTGGGGTACTTATGAACTGCAATCTAAATATGAGCAGACAGTGTGATGTAGCAGTAAAGAAGGCAAATGCAGTCTTGGGCCTCCTTATTTTATTTATTTGTTTGTTTGTTTGTTTATTTAAGTTTTTATACCGCCCTTCCTTACGGCTCTGGCCGGTTTACATAAAACATTTTTGAACATTCACATAGAACACTATCAAAATCAATATAACAGTATAACAATAACAACAACACATCAACTGGGACAATTAGAACGGCACTTCAACAATAACTTGACAATCCCTCAGTGGGGGCCACCTGCAGGTGTTATGGCTCAATCTAATAAAACTGTTTTATTCTATTAAGGAGCTCGGTGCTCCCGCCCTCTTGCATACATGAATTCAGCCAATGCCGTCTGTCCCTCCCTCCTTTCCTTTCCTCCGGGCTCAAGGGAGCTTACAAATCCCAATTGCAAACATATTGACTGAAACGACAACCCAAATCACTCCCAGTCTCAAGGTGACTGCAGTCTCCAATAAAACCTCTTGATGAATAAAAATGAACCTGCGGGGGCCTGGTTCTGATGACAACCTTGGTGCAAAGGAAAGCAGGCTTTCACCTTTTCTTCATGCCGTTTTCCTGATCCAAACTGATCCTGGGAATCTGCTGTTTACCCCACTGGGGAAGCCATACAAGGACTTGTACAGTACACACTGGTTTACCAAAGAGAGCAAAAAATCCTGAGAGCCACCTGAGGCCGGGAAAATGGTGCATGGGAATCGCCCTTCCACTGCAACCCATACTGCTATCTGGATAGTCATTAGGCCTTTTACCATGGAAAAGTACACCACAGCTATGAATTCTGAACCTGCCTTGAAAACCAGAAGATCTCAGCATAAGACTCAGAAGAGCCCTGTTGGATTAGGCCAGTGGTTCACCTAGTCCAGCATCTTGTCTCACACAGGGGCCAACCAGTTCCTCTACAAGGCCAACAACAGGGCAGAGGGGCTGAGGACTTCCCCTCACAGAACATCAGAAGAGCCCTGCTGGATCAGACCAGTGGTCTTTCTAGTCCAACATCCCATCTCACACCGTGGCCAACCATCCAGAGGGCCAACAACAGGGCATAGAGGCCGAGGCCTTCATAACCACGTTAGAAGAATCCTGCTGGATCAGGTCCATCTAGTCCAGCATCCTGAGAGCCAGTTTGGTGTAGTGGTTAGGAGTGCGGACTTCTAATCTGGCATGCCAGGTTTGATTCTGCGCTCCCCCACATGCAGCCAGCTGGGTGACCTTGGGCTCGCCACGGCACTGATAGGGCTGTTCTGATAGAGCAGGAATATGAGGGCTCTCTCAGCTCCACCTCCCTCACAGGGTGTCTGTTGTGGGGAGAGGAAAGGGAAGGCAACTGTAAGCCGCTTTGAGCCTCCTTCGGGTAGGGAAAAGCAGCATATAAGAACCAACTCTTCTTCTTCTTCTTCTTCTTCTTCTTCTTCTTCTTCTTCACACAGTGGCCTCAACCCATTCTTCTGTAGGGCCAACAACAGGGCATTGAGGCTGGGCACAATGAGTACCGGGGATTAAAAATCTGGTATCTCTCCCTCGTCCCCCAGTTCAGAGGCCAAAGTATTAGACTGGCCAAGACCCACTTTGTTGCTTTTTTCTATAATTCCCACTTTTCTGGCCCATACTGTTTACAGCGGCAGCAGAGGGATTTTGATATTATCTTGATATTATTAGGTTTTCAGGGTTCATAGTTTTCTTGTGATAATGTTAGATGTTTCGAATGGTTTTATGATTGATGTTTCATTGTCTTATGTTGTGACCCACCACGAGCCTGCTTTGGCAGGGAGTGGCAGTAAATAAATATAATTGTGAATAAATAAAATAAAATAAGAACCTCAGAAGAGCCCTGCTGGATCAGATCAGTGTTCCATCTAGTTTAGTCCATACCACTGTCCTAATAGTAATCAGGCCTTTTCTTTAGGGATGCAAGAGATTTTGCCACGAACGTCCGGCAGTCAAACTTGTTGCATTTGAATGCTGCTCAGACACGAACGCATCATCCAGCAAATGCCTGCCCAAAAAGTTTGCATCTTGGCGTTTTTTGTTGTTTTTTTTTTGCAGAAGAGTGCATGCAGAAAGGCTCTACTGATTCAAACTGATCCACAGCCATTGACAAGATCCGCCTGGTGGCCGGCCTCCTGCCATGATGGTTTGTCAATGTCCCTTGCCATTCTGTATATAGTCATCTGCCAGTGGGGAGGAAAGTCTGGGAAAGTTAAGTGACTGCAACTGTTCTTCTGGCTTTCTCTTGCTTTGCATTGCTAGCAAAGTTTGCATAGTCCAACTGGCAATATTCTCTTGGGAGGATGGAGCTTGGACGTTATTGGTGAGGCTGGCCTTGAGTCCGCCTTCCATGAATGATGCCATGTACTCCTGGACGCAAGACAAGGTCATGCGCTTCTCCTGGGAGCAGGGGGACGCTCTCCTGCTGTCCACTGGGGCAAGGTTTCTGGGGTTATATTGATCAATGTATTGCCTATCAAATCAGTTTCGGCAAAAATAAGCATGAGCGTCATATCGCTCCCTCAATAAACTGCTCTTGCTGCTAAGCACGGGGGCCAGGGCGGTGTCGTGGTTAAATGTTGCGGCTTCTAATCTGGCAAGACAGGTTTGATTCCCTGCTCCTTCGCCTGCAGCCAACTGGGTGACCTTGGATAGTCACAGTCCTGATGATGCTTAACCACTACACCCCGCTGCCTGGAATTTAAAGTTTTATTTGGAATTAACCTGTGCGCCTGTGAACTGGAGCCTTAGTCACTTTTTGACTTAACCTCATGGCAACGCGATATGTTAAAGAAGAAGAAGAGTTTGTTCTTATATGCCACTTTTCCCTACCCGAAGGAGGCTCAAAGCGGCTTACAATCGCCTTCCCTTTCCTCACAACAGACACCCTGTGAGGTGGGTGAGGCTGAGAGAGCCCTGATACGATGCAAAAGCACTGATATGATGCAAAGCTGAAATGATGCAAAGCTTCATGGCAGGATCTTCGTTTCCGTAAAGTTATTGTTATTGTTATTATTATTATTATTATTATTATTATTATTATTATTATTATTATTATTATTATTATTATTAGATTTATTTCCCGCCACTCCCTTACGGCAGTAGGGGTAGTCAACCTGTGGTCCTCCAGATGTTCATGGACTACAATTCCCATGAGCCCCTGCCAGCAAACTGCTGCTAAGCACGGGGGCCAGTGCGGTGTCATGGTTAAGAGCGACGGCTTCTAATCTGGCGAGATGGGTTTGATTCCCCGATCCTTCGCCTGCAGCCAGCTGGGTGACCTTGGATAGTCACAGTGAGGCCCTGGCAGGGGCTCATGGGAATTGTAGTCCATGAATATCTGGAGGGCCACAGGTTGACTACCCCCTGGTATAGACTACACAGTCCCTAAGAACTTTCCCTCCTGCGTCTGAAGAAAAGTCTCCTTGAATAATTCACTCCTGCATTATTTTGTGGGAAACCATTGCGGGGGGGGGGGGGGACTTCCTGATCTCCTCAGCCAGGCCATTCCGTAGGGCGGGGGGGAAACACCGGGGAAGGAATGTCTAGGAGCAAATTCCCATTTTCATGCCGGAGAACCCCAGGGAGCCCCGATCACAACACTCCCGGAAGCTAATCTTGGTCAGCACCAAGGTCTGGGAGAGCCTGTCTGAGATTTAATCCTTAAATTGTAGCTGGGCAGTTGAAGCGAGTCTGCCAAGGCACAGGATGCTTTGCGGAAACCACCCTCCGTAGAACGCAATCTGTCTGCAATCGGTCTGCATTTGATCTTGACCAAAGCCCTTGAGCGAGGCTTCCTTCCTGCCGGAATTAGCCTTGTTGAGGTTGGCCGGAGCCGACTCCAGAAGGAAGATGCCCTCGCTGTCCGTGGGTTGGCGAAGGTTCTCCTCCCGTGGCCCAGGATTCCAGGGATCCCGGGTTAAGCTTAAACCCGTTTTCTGGTCTTGGTTCGCAAATGGGACGGCCATAAAAATAACACCACCAAGCAGCTATGTGAGGCATGAGTCAGGATTGCTACAATCCTCGGGCCTCTTCCTTGCCAAACCCCAAACCCAAGAATGGAAATGTACTTAAGGCTCCTACATTCTCTGGAAAGAAGCCCACCAAATAACTAATTCCCCTCATTGTCAGCTCATATCTTCGCCTAGAATACCGCATACGTTCGCGGATGCCTTTATCGTGGCAATGGACACCACAGCAATGCACTCTGAACCGGCATTGAAAACCAGAGGATCTCGGTATAAGAACATCAGAAGAGCCCTGCTGGATCCGACCAGTGGTCCGTCTAGTCCAGCCTCCTGTCTCACACAGAGGCCAACCAGTTCTTCTGCAAGGCCTACAACAGGGCACAGAGGCCGAGGCCTTCATAAGCACATTAGAAGAATCCTGCTGGATCAGACCAATGGTCCATCTAGTATGGCATCCTCTCTCACATGGTAGCAACTAGTTCCTCTGGAGGGCTGACAACAGGGCAAAGAGGCCAAGGCCTTCATAAGAACATCAGAAGAGCCTTGCTGGATCAGACCAATGGTCCATCTAGCCTAGCATTCTCTGTCACACAGTATCCAACCAGCTCTTCTGGAGGGCCAACAACAGGGCATCAAGGCCAAAGCCTTCATAAGAACATCAGAAGGGCCTTGCTGGATCAGACCAATGGTCCATCTAGTATGGCATCCTTTCTCACACAATGGCAACCAGTTCCTCTGCAGGGCCAGCAACAGGACACAGAGGGCAAGGCCTTCCACAATAAGAACATTAGATGAGCCCTGCTGGATCAGACCAGTGGTCTATCTAGTTCAGCATCCTGCCTCACCCAGAGGCCAACCAGTTCCTCTGGAGGGCTAACAACAGAGTGACTGAGGCCATCCCCTGACGTTGCCTCCTGGCTCTAGAATTCAATGGTTTAGTGCCTCTGAACATAGAGGTTCCTCTCAGTCTCCACGGCTAGTAGCCACCGAGAGACCTATCTTCCACAAATCTATCTAAAATCCTTTTAATGCTGATTGTTCCCATGGCCCTCACTATATCCTCTGGCAGGGAACTGCTCAATTTAATTCCTCTCTGTATAGAGGTATTTCCTTTGGCCTGTCCTGATTTTAATCTCAAGATCTGATCGCCTGGGACTCCCTAAGGGTGTTCCCTAGGGGTTGGGACTCTTCCAGAATGTTATGTGCAAACCAATGACTCTGCCTCAAACTGAACCAGAGCTTTGGTCGAACAAGGTCAGTATTAACCACTCCGACTGACAACTGCTGTCCACAGCCTCCGCACCACCTGCTGTGTTTAACTACATCAGCCTTTCTCCACTTTTTGTACTGTTGAAAAACCCCTGAAACATTCTTCAGGCTTTGAGAACTCCCCAAAGTAGCACAGTTGTGCAGAATATGGTTGGGAAGTATGGCTGTGGACACGCCCACCTGGGACCCCGCCCCTTCCCACCCCCTCCAGGCCCACCATTGGCCATTTGGGGAGGGGGTGGGTGGGTCAACATGACCATATATGGTCATCACCCGATAAACGTTGAACACACTTTAAAAAACATTTTAAAAATAATGAACAAATTCTCACCCATTCAGGAAACTCTTCCAGGGCCGTCAAGAAGCCCCAGGGTCTCATGGAACCCTGGCTGAGAAAACCTGAACTACATACAAGGTAGGCATGTCGAAGAGGAGGCCAACTTGTTCACTGCAGCTTTCGAGAAGGACAAGAAGTCATGGGTTCAAGTGATGGGACAGGAGGTTCCACTGAAATATAAGCCATCATTTTCTGACGGGGAGGGCTGTTCATAGACGGGATGGGCCACCTTGGAAGGGGGTGGAGTCTCTTTTGTTGGAGGTTTTTAGGTGGAGGTTGGATGAGCACCTGTCAGGAGGGGGTGCTTTTTAAGTCCCTGAGAAGGTGGGGGGGCTGGACTGGAGGGCCCTGGGTGGTCTCTGAATGATGCTGAGTGTTCCCAGTGTTGCTTGGGTACTGATATGGTCTGGGACCTGGCAGTTTGGTCCACTTTCCCACCCGTAGCTTTTATTTCTCTTCCTTGTCGGAAAAGACAAATCTCTTTTGCTCAGTGAGTGGGAGAGGCCGGTGCCTGCATGTGCCAAAGCCAACGTGATCCTACTTCTCCCTGCAGTCTGTACACAGTGAGCAGGCAGGCGGGCCCTGGGGAGGGGAAGAGGGGATGTAAACCTTCAACCCTCGCCTGGTTTAGCTGATCAAAGCCAGGCTTCCTGGACTGTTTTTAGCATTTCGATGGAGGCGAAGGGGGAAAGATCAAGGACACAGAGAACAGAAAGTTTTGGTGGAAACACAGCTGGTTCCATCATCCATGGGGCAGGGGAGGCCAAACTATACCTTTCCAGATGTCCATGGACTACAATTCCCATGAGCCCCTGCCCGCACAGAGAACAGAGTTTTGGTGGAAACACAGCTGCTTCCATCATCCCTGGAGCAGGGGTGGCCAAACTGTGGCTTTCCAGATGTCCACGGACTACAATTCCCATGAGCCCCTGCCAGGACAGAGAACAGAATTCTGGGGAAAACACAGCTGGTTCCATCATCCCTGTGGCTTTCCATATGCCCGTGGACTACAATTCCCATGAGCCAGCACCTGCCAGCGCATGGTACTTGTAGTCCATGGATGACTGGAGAGATATGGTTTGGCCACCCTGCCCCTCCTTTCCTTTAGACTCCGGGGCAGCCACGGCCACCACAACTGGGGTTAGCTTTCCTTGAATGGAGCTGGGAGAGCGGGAGCAGCATTTAAGGGAGGAGTTGGGGCCCCATGCTTGGCCTGTTGAAGGTCCCAAGTTCCATCCCTCTAAAACAGCAGTTTTCAACCTGGGGGTCGTGACCCCTTTGGGGGTCAAATGACCCTTTCACAGGGGTCGCGGCAGGGCAAGCAGCTTGGCCGGGAGAGGCGCCATCCACACAACAGCCTTGCGGGGTAGATCGAGATAGAGCATTCGTCTGTCTGGAGCAGTGGAAAAGAGCGAGATCAGCCTGGTGGGACAAGAGGCAGAACTGAACTGAGAAACCCCGGGGGGGGGGGGGGAACCAATTGATATACAATCATGAACCATGGATCTTCACGCCATGGGTCAGTTTCGGTTTAATTTCTGTGAAAGAACACTGGCATAATTGTATGATTGGGGGTCACCACAACATGAGGAACTGTATTAAAGGGTCGCGGCATTAGGAAGGTTGAGAACCACTCCTCTAAAAGGACCAGGCAGCAGCAGATGCGAAAAATCTCCACCTGACACCGTGGAGAGCCATGGACAGTTGAAGTGGGCGATGCTGACTTTGATGGACCAGCACCCTGATTCTGATTCTGAAGCAAACCATTTCAGCATTAAGCGGTAAAGATGAACCGGCCTTCTCCTCTTCAACACAGGTTTCATGGAGACTGTTATATTTTGTTTTATCTGTTGTAAGCCACCTCGGGCCGACCGTGTTGGGAGGGGCGGTGTATACATTAAATTATGAATGAATGAATGAATGAATGAATGAATGAATGAATGAATGAATGAATGAATGAATGAATGAATGAATGAGCCTAGTAGTGACTTATCCTCCATGAATCTGTCTGGTCTCCTTTCCAATGATGAAAACCAGTCAGCCGAAGAGTTCCAGCAAAGCAACAAACAAGCTGATTTCGAGGCTCAGAATAAGTTAGTCACCGTTTTTTTTTTTAAGCGACCAGTGCCAGAACGAGCCCCTGTGAATCACTCATTTTCAGAGAAGGAACTCTTCCTCAGTGGCTTCAATGCAAGGGAACTATGGATTCTGGGAACCAACGTAGGCAAATCCTGCTTTAGGATGCTTTGGGCTGATCCTGCGTTGAGCAGGGGGTTGGACTAGATGGCCTGTATGGCCCCTCCCAACTCTTCTATGATTCTATGATTCTAATGAAATGAAATTGTGACCTAACGGGCTCGGTGATATTTGTAGGTGATTGTAGATTTATTTATTATTTTATTTTTTATTTATTATATTTATATACCGCCCTCCCCGAAGGATCAGGGCGGTTGACATAGAACATAGAAACTATACAAGAAACAATCCTAGTATCGCTGGCCATTGCATGCTTGTTGCACATTGGAAATTGTTCGCCACCAAGTGATTGTGTGTGAGCCAGCCGGGCCAGTTGCCAGTGACTTTGCATGTCGCCAAGTGATGCGCAGACGCGGCCACGGCTTGCTGCCCTGTCTGGACCATTTGATTCCAGGGTCTCTCCTGCTACCAAGCTCTTTGAGCGACTTTTCACTCCCCCTCACAGTAGCTACTCGGGTGGGACGCTTTGGCTCATGGGAATTGTAGTCCGTGGACATCTGGAGGACCACAGGTTGACTACCCCTGCGGTAGATGGAAGGACGATTTTGAGCACCGAAGCCCGAGGCAGCCAGTGGCGAGCAGGGGACGGGTGATGGCAGCGTGACAGCCGGCGCCCATACGTTGGCACAGAGCTCTGCACCAGCATGCAGGCACCGGATGCCACCAGCGCCACCCTTCCACGGCGCTGGCTGGCTCTGGCTTCAATGCTTGCCGAACCGGCTGGAGCACACAACCCTGTTATTATTAAAGGTAAAGGTCTCCCCTGTGCAAGCACCGGGTCATGTCTGACCCTTGGGGTGACGCCCTCTAGCGTTTTCTTGGCAGACTCAATACGGAGTGGTTTGCCAGTGCCTTCCCCAGTCATGACCGTTTACCCCCCAGCAAGCTGGGTACTCATTTTACCGACCTCGGAAGGATGGAAGGCTGAGTCGACCTTGAGCCGGCTGCTGGGATCGAACTCCCAGCCTCATGGGCAGAGCTTTCAGACTGCATGTCTGCTGCCTTACCACTCTGCGCCACAAGAGGCTCTTAATCCATACATATAAATAACTATAACATTAATAATCTGAAGCAATTGGCTCGTAATTGCCACATTCACGCCACTGAGGAAGAATTCCTTCTCTGAAAATGAGCAATTCACCGGGGCTCATTCTGTGGCACTGATCATTTCTTTCTTTTCTTTTTTTCTCAGTTTGATTAAACTTATTTTGAGCCTTGAAGTCAACTTGCAGGTTTCTCCGCTAATCTCCTTCCCAAGCGGTTTGTTCCTATGGTCACCTTGCCCTCCTCTGGCACTGAATCCCTCAGTTGGATTGGACTGGGAGTACAGAGCTGATTTGGAGGGCACATTATGAAGAAAGGTTGGGGGAGCTTGGTCTGCTTAGCCTGGAGAGGAGACGACTGAGAGGGGATCTGATCACCATCTTCAAGTATTTAAAAGGCTGCCAGAGGATGGAGCAAAGTTGTTCTCTCTTGCCCCAGAGGGACGGACCAGAACCAATGGGATGAAATTAGTGCAAAAGAAATTCCATCTAAACTTCCGGAAAAAGTTCCTGACAGAGCAGTTCCTCAGTGGAACAAGCTTCTTCGGGAGGTGGTGGGTTCTCCATCTTTGGAGATTTTCAAGCAGAGGCTGGAGAGCCATCTGACGGAGAGGCTGATTCTGTGAAGGCTCAAGGGGGTGGCAGGTTACAGTGGATGAGCGATTGGGATGTAGTGCAGGGGGTTGGACTAGATGACCGCTGAGGCCCCTTCCAACTCTATGCTTCTATGATTCAAGGGCACAACACCCTCTGCCTTTGCCACCGGAGTCTCTCTGGCCTCTTCCCCTGATTCAGATTCAGGTGTGAGAAGCTCGGAGGAGGAGATGCTGCCAAGAACACGGGAGGGAGGCCCTTCCCTGCACCTGCGAGTGGCGGAGGAAATGTGGTTTGCCTTCTGATCAGATAAACAGCCCCCTTGCAGGTGCGCGTGTGGGGTGGGAGTGCCACACAGGACTGGGGGTTTTGCTTTACACTTTCTCCTCCGAGGCTTCCGGCTTCAGCGCTTTCCTTTAACCCTTAGGCCACCAAGAAGGCAGGGATGTAGCTGGTGACACCTTTGAAAAGATCCCTGCTGGGTCCATTTTCCCCATTTTTCCAGTTGTTGCCCATCAGCAAGGCCTCCCTCTCCCATATACCCCCATTTGAGTGAATCTCCTGGAGGTCCATGGTTGAAAGAAGCACGCCTTTTGTCCACCAGAGCCAGGGCCTTTTCCGTCCTGGCCCCAACCTGGTGGAAAGCCCTGCCGATTGAGATTCAGGCCCTGCGGGGCTTCTTGCAGTTTCACCAGGCCTGGAAAACCAAACTGTCCCACCAGATCTATGGCTGATACTGGACACCTTCCATTGTTGGCCCTCAGGTCTACCCCACTCCCCCCCCCCCCCAAAAAAGCTATCTATCCATAGATTGTGGGGTTGTATTTTAAATTTGAGGTTTTTCTAGTTTTTAAAAATTATTTTGGTTTTTTTAAAATGTTATTAGCCACCGTGAGCCCACTGAAAAGTGGACTGGGCAGCCTGTAAACTGAATTTATAAATATATTTCTGCTGTTCCCAGATTCTGGTATTTAGGGGTAGAGTGCGCTTGGAAATGGAAGATCCTCCCCACCTCCAGTGCCTTTAACGACTGCCTGGCACTCAACCAGGTTACATTGTGCTAGGAATCTGGGATCCCATGAAGCTGCGAGGAGGAGAAACAAAGGGAACGGCAGCCACCAAGCGGCATTTGTGCTTGGCACCGACCCAAACTGTTTCTCTTCTGAAATCGGAACACGCGTGAAACAGCGTGCTTCCAACACACTATGTATGTGGACCCAGTGGGGCTAAAATTGTACCGGGGGTAGTCAACCTGCGGTCTTCCAGATGTCCATGGACTACAATTCCCATGAGCCCCTGCCAGCAAACGCTGGCAGGGGCTCATGGGAATTGTAGTCCATGGACATCTGGAGGACCGCAGGTTGACTACCCCTGCTGTACACCATGCAAATGAGGAATCGTAAATCAACCAATCGTTGACTCTTACTAAAAGGGACCAATGAGTAGCCTGCGATAAGAACCAGTCAGGTTCTGTGAGGGGCCAGCCGAACTTTACATAAGTTTGGGACATTCCTGTGTTTCCCGTTCTAGTTGGTTCGGTATTGAATAAAAGAGCTGTTGTTTTTGAGGAGCTGTGTCTGTGTCTACCGAACCTGCAGACTTATTATAATCACAGAATCATAGAGCTGGAAGGGGCCAGACAGGCCATCTAGTCCAACCCCCTGCTCACCGCAGGATCAGCCCTAAGCATCCTAAGGCATCTACTACCAACACACTTTGCCAAGGGATTTTACTGTGTGAAATGGCAAAACACACTTGCAAGAAGTCACCGAAGTAGATTGAGACGGCATTATTTAGTAGGTGTGAAAGCACCCAGAGAGAGAGAGAGAGAGAGAGAGAGAGAGAGAGAGATCTGAATCTCTGCTGGCCCTCCTCCTCTATAGGCTCTGAAATTCTACAATTCTGGGTTTCAGCCCTTGGAAAACACAGCAAACGGTGTGCTATAATTATTATCATGTAATTTCAGGCTTGGAGGACAGGTGTGAGGGAACGAAGCAATGAAGCAGGTTACGCCCTGCTGCCCTTCTTATTCCTTTTGCTAAAGTCCCCCTCCCTTTCGAGAGGATCAGGGGTATATTTCCCCCCCACCGCCTCCATTAGGAGGGGCTTTCTTCCCCCCTCCTCCCACCCCCCTGAGCAAAACCCTCCTCCCTCCTCCTCCAATCAAGCATCTGTGGATTCTTGCCAATTTCCTGAAGGCTGTTGGGCCTTCCCCGTGGGGGGCACGGGGTCCCCCCTTCTCCCGCAGCTGTTCCTCATTTCCAGCGTTCCCCCCATCGAGCCTTCCTGTTTTGTTGGAATATTTGAATCTCCCCTCAAGGGCCTTGGGGAGGGGGGGGAAAGAGGGAGCAAGCAGCTGCACGGGCTTCTCCCCACATCCCCCCCTCCTCTCTCCTCCGCATGCCCCCTTTTTGCTATTTGGAACGGCTATATATAGCTCCTGGCAGGCCCGCAGCCTAGACCGTAACTGGGGTTAAGAGTCTGACGTGGAGATCGGCCCTCGCTGCTGCCTCCTGCAGCCAGGCTGTGATTTGACGGGGAAAGGGGAAGCCAGCCCAGGTGCCCTGGATTTTCGTGGGCCCCGGGCTGTGACGGGCAGCTTGGCAGAGCCAATTCCAGATTCTTTTTTCTTTTCGAGAAACAAACAAACAAACAAGCCAACGGGGATCATACCGTCAGCTGGAAATATTTCAGATATGTCAAGGGGTGGAAGGGAAGACATCGCCGGTGGGCCTTCTTCAGTAGGCACCCCTGCACCTTCAGGGCTTCGGGGTCCTTTATCCGCTTCCTCGAGAGTAAACCGTGTCGGATCCCGCAGAGCCACACCCTGGGCCGAGGGCCAGAGTGAACGGAACTTCCTTCACAAGGCTGACCTGGGCTTGAGAGGTTGCAGAAACAACAACTGCAGAGGCTCAGGGTACAGGTCCCTCTGGCTAGGGTTGCCAATCTCCAGGTAGTGGCTGGAGGTCTCCCGCTCTCCAGGCGACAGAGATCAGTTCACCTGGAGAAAATAGCGGCTTTGTTAGGGGGGCTCCGTGGCATTGTATACTGTTGAGGTGTTTCCCCTACCCAAACGCCACCTCCCCTAGGCTCTCTTTCGAAATCTCCAGGTATTTCCTAACCCAGTGATGGCAACCATACCCCCTGGCCACTGGACGAGGATGAGGGGTAGAACTGCCAGATCGAAGTTGGGAAACCCCTAGAGATTTGGGGATGGGACCTGGGGCGGGTAAGGGACCTCCTCAGGGGGTCACAGTACCATAATGCCCAGCTCCCCAGCAGCCCTTTTCTCCAGGGGAATTGGTTTCTGTACTCTGGAGTTTATTTATTATATTTATATACCGCCATCCCTGAAGGCTCAGGGCGGTTCACATAAAACAGAAGAGAAACAATACAGATAACTTAGATTAACAATAATGAATGAAGTGAAACAACTAGCAACGTGGAACAGTAGAAAAATGTGGGAAACATTAAATTAATTCATCCCGATAGCCCAGCGGGTTGGGCAGAATTATGGCGGGTGCCATAGGAGGGGGCTCAGAAGGAGGGCCCCTGGGAAGTGAAGACGCAAGTTGACCTCAACCAAATGCCTGGAGGAGGAGCTCCCTTTTGCAGGCCTTGCGGAACTGTTTAAGTTCCGCCATGGCCCTGATCTCCTCTGGGAGTTCGTTCCACCAGGCGGGGGCCAGGATGGAGAAAGCTCTGGCCCTGTTTGGGGTCAAGCGAGCTTCCCTGAGGCCAGGGGTCACCAGGAAGTTGGAAGTGCTAGAGCGTAAGGCTCTTTGGGGGGTGTAAGTTGAGCTATCATTCCGGGTGATCCCCAGGTCCCACCTGGAGGTTGGCAGGCTACACAGTCCTTTCCCCGTCTCTTCAAGAGTAAGCCCTATTGGGTCCCACTGATTAATGCATCGGGCCATGGACCAAACTAAAGGTGACTTTTCCTACAACTCCGTTCAAGGGCACATAATTCCACATAGCTGTTTTGTTTTATATAAATGTCTCAGATTTGCTATGGAAACATGCAATTAACATGCAGATTGAAATTCTGCTTCGTCAAATGCATCACTTCTTCATATCAGCCAAATGAGGAACAAGCCAAGATTTTAAGATTTCATGATTCCAGGAACGCACACATTTTTCCCAATAATGTCCTTCTTTTATTCGTTTTCCATCCAGCCCCCCCCCCCCCGTTTTTATAAGTCTGGGATCTTAGAACACCTGTCCATGGCATCTGAAACAATATTTATGCTTCTCTTTTCTGGCATCTTAAATTTACATTGCCCCGAGGACTGCTTACAGGGTGTTTATGTGAAGGAATTTTTTTTTCCTATTTCAACTCTCAAAAGCATCCGGCTTGAATACAACTGAATAATGTTTTTTATTTGGAAACAGATTGTTCTATGCTGAATGCACGAGTTTCCCTGTTCCTTATGCCCATCAGACATCAGTCGATCGAAGAAGAGTTGGTTCTTATATGCCGCTTTTCTCTATCCAGAGGCTCAACGCGGCTTACAAACTCCTTCCCTTTTCTCTCCCACAACAGACACCCTGTGAGGTGGATGAGGCTGAGAGAGCCCTGATATTACTGAAAAAGAAGAGTTGGTTCTTATATGCCACTTCTCTCTACCCAAAGGAGTCTCAAAGAGGCTTACAATAATCTTCCCATTCCTCTCCCCACAACAGACAGGGGGAGGTGAGGGAGGTGAGGCTGAGAGAGATCTGACAGAACTGCTCTGAGAGAATGGCTGTATCGGGGCTGTGACAAGCCGAAGGTCACTAAGCTGGCTGCATGAGGGGGAGCATAGATTCAACCTCGGCTTGCCAGATTAGAAGTCCGCACTCCTAACCACTATCCCAAGCAAACGGGATGCTGAAAAACTGGAAGCATGAGAGGGATGGCAGACCTCAAAGCAAACTGTCCACATACGTTCATTTGCAGTGGAGCAGCTAGAATTGGTGATCTGTGTCTGACCAAGGCAGCTTGACTCCCAAACACACCAGCTTGTTGTTGTAATTAAGAGTAGCTTGATTCCCCACTCCTCCACATGCAGCCAGCTGGGTGACCTTGGGCTAGTCACAGTCGTGATAGGGCTGTTCTCACGGAGCAGTTTTTTCAGCCCCACCTGACTGCCAGGGTGTCTGTTGTGGGTAGAGGAAAGGGCAGGGGATTGTAAGCTGCTTTGAGACCTCTTTGGGTAGAGAAAAGCGGCATTAAAGAACCAACTCTTCTTCTTCTTAATTTGTGCCCATTGTCAGGCAATGAAGCTGTTGCATGTTAATGGGCTAACCAGGATCTAGTCACTAATGAAAACACAAAACCTGGACACGGTCGTTACAGCAGAGTGCTAGAAAGAATTCCTGGAAACGTTCAGTCCCAACAATAACAGAAATGGTGGCCAAGCTGTACTTCTCCAGATGTCCATGAACAGTCAAGGCAGGGGCTTGTGGGAATTGTAGTCCATGAACATCTGCAGAGCCACAGTTTAGCCACTTCTGTATCAGCGTAGCAGGAGGGAGTGCCCCCCTGGAAGTTTCTGTGACAGTGATTTGATTGGTGGGAATGCCGTGGCTATGAAGACCCATCCATCAACAGGAGTGAAGTTCTACAGAGCCTTCTACTGGACACCCAGCCCCCATTTTCAGGAGCATCCATGAGTTTATTCCCACATTGAGCTTTGCCCTCCAAATGGCACCGGCTTAGATGATCTATTAGTTTGCGAACGGATATAATTGGCTCAAGCAAGGTGGGGTATCTCAAACAGATTGGCAGCTCTTGGATAAATTTATGTGCAACCAACAGGCACAGGCAAAGTGGGCAGGGCCCAGACAGGCCATCTAGCCCCACCCCCTGCTCAATGCAGGATTAGTCTAAGCATCCAGGAGAAGTCTCTGTCCAGCCGCTGCTTAGAATCATAGAATCATAGAGTTGGAAGGGTCAGAAAGGCCATCTAGTCCCACCCCAAGCTCAATGCAGGATCCGCCGAAAGCATCCATGATAAGTATCTGTCCAGATGTTGCTTGAAGTCAATGATACTAAACACCAGGAGCGCAAACGCGCATGTGTGGCAGGTCCGCGCATGCGTGTTTGTGCCGGGGCTGCCGCGCATGCGCGGGGCCCCGGATCCCCCCCCCCAGTTCGCAACCCAAAAAAGGTTGCAGACCACTGCTCTAAATGACAACCTTCCAGGTACTTCAAGAGAGCCATTAAGTCCCCCCATCTTCTCCAGGCTGAACATTCCCAAGTCCTTCAGCCTTTCCTCTCAGGGCTTGGTCCCCAAGCCCCGGATCAGCCTTGCTGGAGTTAGATTTAAATGGGCTATTTGACGCGGCTCCTTCCCCTTGCCTCAGGATTGCCCAGGCGGCACAGAGGCCGGTCTGTGTCTGTCCGCCAAGCCTTCGCATCTCTCTCCGAAAGCTCTGGTGAATCTGCTTATTTATTCCCCGCCAGCTCTTGCTGGGAGCCCCTCGGAGACATAACTCTTCTGCTGGAGACGCACAGCTTTGCTCCTTGCCTGCCTTCTATGGAGAGGCCCGGTCCTCGTGCCAGAACCCTGAATCGCAAACACCGCTGCTGCCAGACTGGGTCAAAGCGTGGGCCAGCCAGCCCTGTCTCTCGTCTCCCGCGAAAACCTTCAGATCCAAAGGGGGAAGAGAAGCCGTGAGAAGCCTGCGGGGCGGTTAATTTCTTGGCACTTGAACGGCAGGGTAGCTGCCGCCGCGGCCGTTGTTTTGCTTACCGCAGGGAACCTTAAAAGCGAAGCAGATGTCTTGTGGCATCAGCTTCCAGGGGCAGGCATGAATTCTCAGAAGGCAGGTATGTGCAGAAGGGGGAGGGGCTCTGAGGTCACAGGAATGCAATGCCATTGCCGCCTGTGACATTTCTAGGCGAGCTCTCTTCTGCCCTGGCAACGCAGGGGAAGTTGATTGGCGTCCAAAGGAGAAGGCTGCACATCAGAGGCTGCTTGGCCGGCACCAAGGGAGGTGGACTACAAGTCCCATGACCCCCTGCCAGCTTGTCCATGGGCATCTGGAGAGCCGGGGTCTGGCCAGAGGGGGTGGGGGAATAGAGCCTGTTCCTTTAAGAGAGGATTAATTCTTGGGGAAAGGGCATAGGAAACTTTGCACATCATGGAGGGAAATTACAAGAGCCAGCCTGGCCATAGGGGTTAGGAGCAGGGGCCTCGAATCTTCTCCTCCCCATGCAGGCTGCTGGGTAAATATGGACCAGTCACAGTTCTCTCAGAGCTCTCTCACCTACTTCACAGGGTGTTTGTTGTGGGGGGGAGGAGGGGGAGGTGATTGTATGCCCCTTTGAGAAACATGCGGCCTGCTGGGTGAACTTGTGCCTTTCACAGTTCTCCCAGAGCTCTCTCAGCCTCACCTACTTCACTGGGCGTCTGTTGTGGAGGGAGGAAGGAAGGCAATTGTAAGCCCCTTTGAGGGACATGAGACCTGCTGGGTGGCCTTGGGCCAGTCACAGTCCTGTCAGAGCTCTCTCTGCCCCATCTGCCTCACAGGGTGTCTGTTATGAAGAGAGGACGGGTAGGCGATTGTAAGCCACTTTGAGGCTTCGGAAAGCAAAAAGCAGGATACAAAAAGCCCAGCATTTCTTCTTACATTAATGCTTCACCTTTTCATCTAACCTGGAGAAGTGACTCCTGACTGACAACCACCCTGGTTGGCCGATGCTTGCCTTCACGTCATGACCCTGGTCTTCCTTCGTGGTCTCCCATCCAAATATAAGCCAGGGTCGAGCCTGCTTAGCTCCCAAGCTCTGACAAGATCAGACTAGCCCGGCTTACCCAGGTCAGGCCAACATCCCATTAAGCTCCCATTCAAGGGATAACGTTGAAGTGGCCAAACTGTAGATCTCCAGAGGTCCATGGACTACAATTCCCACGAGCCCTTGCCAGCTGTCAGGGGCTCATGGGAACTGTAGTCCACGGGCCTCTGGAGAGCCACCATTTGGCCACCCTTGGAGGGCATTCCCCTCGATTCCAGGCAAGCCAGCAAACATTTTTCGCACCCCGACGCCAACTGTGCCTTCTCAGTTCCGTGGCTGTTGCGCATGGGCCCCACTGCAACCGCGCATGAAGCCTAGCTATACCTGCCCCACTTCCTCCACACAGAGAAGGCGCAAAGCTGCCCCTGTCTGATCTCTGGCAACACAAAACCCTTTGAACACAAGATACCCCGGAAGGTAAGCCGAGCAGGGCCAGGGAAAAGCGCACAATGAGTCCGGGGGCAGAGCGGCTTTCGTCTCGGCTTGGAGCTGAAGCCAGGCCGGCTTTGTCCAACCTTCTTGTCTCGCAAATCTCTCTGCCAAATTATAAAAGAGAGAGGAAAGGGGAGGGGGCAAACGGGGAATCCCCCTGGGGTGTAAAGTAACACGCGGCTTCTTCCATTCTGTATTCATGGGGCTGCTCAAAGCCTCATTCATCCGTGAGAAATGGTCCTCGCCTGGGGTGGGGCAAGAGGTGAGGGAGGGGCGGCGAGTCCCGTATTGAGCACTGCCGCTTCTGTTCCAGGCCTGAATAGATTTCTCTCCGGTGCCCTTTTCCCATGAGAAGCTCTGACCTGTCTGGGGCGGTGTGGAGGGCCAGGGGGTGGGGCTGCCTGGACTTAGGCATCCCCTCTCATCGACAAGACCCCGGCGGAGCACAACAGACTTCAAGCAGCGGTTGGACAGAGACTGATCCTGGAGGTTTGAGGCTGATCCTGCATTGAGCAGGGGGTGGGACTAGATGGCCTCTCTGGCCCCTCCCAACTCTACGATTCTATGATTCTAGAATCATAGAATCATAGAGTTGGAAGGGGCCATACAGGCCATCTAGTCCAACCCCCTGCTCAACGCAGGATCTAAGCAGTGGCTGGACAGAGACTTCTCCTGGATGCTTGAGGCTGATCCTGCATACAGCACGGGGTGGGACCAGATGGCCTGTCTGGCCCCTTCCAACTCCATAATTCATGGATAAAACCCTCATAATTCATGGACTCAGGTTCTGCCCAGACATTACAAATCGATAGCTTATTCTGAATACAGAAGACTCAGTTACTCCAGAGTTGGGGGGAAAGTCCACATAAGACTTTGGTATGTATTTGCGAAATTCTGCCAGACCTGGCTGGTTGCTAGGATTGTACAGCCACCACACCTTTTGGGTCATTTGGGGAGCCTGGATGCCAACGCTGCCCTGCCACGCCAGCCGGAATCCTTCTCGTCGAATCCGCCTGGCAACCGGCAATAATATGACTCCGACCGACACGTAGCCTGTTATTAGAAATGCCAGAGGATAAAGATCTAAATCCTTTGGGGTCTAGTGCCTGTAAACAAGCGAAGCAATAACAGCCAACTCGTAGAACTGTCTCCAGCCGTCCATCCTCCTCACGAAGCATCTCTGAGATATAAATAAGACTGTTTCCACACTAGCGATAACGTTTGGATTTGCATTTTTAATGGGTCAAGTCTTTCGTCCATTTCCGTGCTAAAATTTGCTTCTTCAGGCGCACTCCTGAATTGCTCCCTCACTTTTCCTGGCAGCAAAGGAACCCCCAGAAAACCAGATTTTGTTTTTTCAAGAGGGGTCTGACGGGGTCTAATTCTGATGCGGAAATGCATGCAATCGGGTTTCGTAATCACCTTTAAGGCCATACGCGGTCTGGGCCCAGTATATCTAAGAGACCACCTCCCTGCCTATACTCCCAAAAGAGCCGTACGCTCCACCACCTCCAACTGGCTGCAGATCCCTGGTCCTAAAGAGGCATGTCGGACCTCAACAAGGGCCAGGGCCTTTTCAGTCCTGGCCCCCGCCTGGTGGAACGAGCTCCCCGAAGAGATCACGGCCCTGCCTGAACTTCCACAATTCCACAGGGCCTGCAAAAGGGAGCTCTTCCACCAGGCATTTGGTGAGGCCAACTGACTTAAAAACACCTACAGGTCCCCTCTCCCCCAGACTGAGAAGTCGAACCCACTGAGGGATTGTCAAAGTTGGTTTGTTGGAATGCTGTTCTAGTTGAAATGTTATTATTTGTTATATTGATATTGTTCTATGTAAATGTTCTTCAGTGTTTGATGTAAACCGCCCAGAGCCGTAAGGAAGGATCAAAATCTAAACAAACAAACAAAAAAATAAAATTGATCAATAATCAGTAAACCTTTAATGGCATGAATGATTAAAAAAACAGGGTAACAGTAGATCAGAATAGAATAGCGTATTGAAAAGGGGGAGGAAAACTCTAAAATGAGATAATTATCATCACACATATACATTTCAAGAAAAGATAGGCGAGAATTATCCAATTGGGTGTCGGCAGAGGGCTTTATGTAGGAAATCAGCTACGGCTTCTGAAATCAATGAATCTCCGTCTTCTATAAGAAATCTGAACTTCAGTTTTTTTCCCCACACCTCTCATTTTGAGTTATTTGTGAACATCCCTTTCCTCATCTCCTGAATGCGGAAACGCTAGCATCGACTCGCAGCATCTAAAGGAAATCCAACGCAGGACTCAAAGGGGGCGTATCTCCTCGTGCGGAAAGGGTCTGAACGAAAACATGAGGAGCCGTTCAGCTACTGACAGTGATGAGAATAGGAACGGGCACCATTTTATCTCTGTTTGTGTCCTTTTCGGGTTCGTTCTGCTGTCTTTCTTCTCCCTTTCGCCCTTGTTTGTTTTCTTTACGACAGCTTGGATCCGGCAGACGGATTTCCACGAACAAAACGGGTGGGGGGAAGCTATTTTTTTGGCAGTTCTCCTTCTGTGGCAGACATCCGAGCAAGGTTGCCAGCTCTGCGTTCACGAGTGCCTGGGAAGGGTGGGATTCAGGCGAAATATGGATGTCACTTCCAGGGGACAATCTTGGAATTTCTCATTATCTGTATGCTAAAGACCTTTCTTTCTTTCTTTCTTTCTTTCTTTCTTTCTTTCTTTCTTTCTTTCTTTCTTTCTTTCTTTCTTTCTTTCTTTCTTTCTTTCTTTCTTTCTTTCTTCCTTCCTTCCTTCCTTCCTTCCTTCCTTCCTTCCTTCCTTCCTTCCTCCCTCCCTCCCTCCCTCCCTCCCTCCCTCCCTCCCTCCCTCCTCCCTTCCTTCCTTCCTTCCGTCCTCCCTCCCTCCCTCCCTCCCTCCTTCCTTCCTTCCTTCCCTCCATCCTTCCCTCCATCCTTCCTTTTATCGTGGGTTACACGATAAAATCTGGAAATGCTGCAAAACGTTGACCTGATATCTAATACAAATTGAAGAAAGTAGGTTGATGGCTGGGGAGGGGAAAGTGGTGTGGAATATACTGATGTCAGTCAGATCTCAGAGTCAGGACTTGGACGGGAGACCACCAAGGAAAGCTGTACAGAGGAAGGCAATGGCTAACCCACCTTTGCTCATGTCTTGTCTTGCATTGCTTTCTGTCTTCCATATCTGTAGGCTTTAAACTGCAGGCTTTCATGCCGGACATAAACAGATGTAATATTGAATTGACCACTAGAGGGAGCAAAACATGTGCAGGACAGAACCCCCGCCTCCCCAAAGCAATAGAAATACACACATGAAGGAAATGTTGGATGCAGAAAAGCCATGCATTATTCTGGAGTAGATCCTAATGCAGCCATTCTCAACTTTTTTACCATTGAGAAACCTCTGAAACATTCTTCAGTCTTCGAGAACCTCCAGAACTGGTACAATGATGCAGAATAGGGTTGGGAAGCATAGTTGTGGGCCCCTTCCTTTTCCACCCCCTCCAGACCCATCATTGGCCATGGGGGGGACAGGTTGACATGACCACATAGTCATCAATCAATTAACTCCCACCCATTTGGGAAGCCCTTCCAGGGCCATCAAGAAACCCCAGGGTTTCACAAAACCCTGGTGGAGGAAGGCTGTCCTGCTGTATCCCCTTCTCCATTTAGCGAACAAGATGGTATAATGGTTAGAGCAGTGCATCATGATTTTTTTGGGGTTCTGACACATTCTCGTTGTTTTGATTTCAGGTGAGTAGCAGTGTTGGTCTGAAGGAGCAGGACAAAGTTTGTCCAGTGGCAACTTTAAGACCAACCAAGTTTTATTGAAGATATTAGGAGGAAAGCCACTTCCTTCTCCCTTCTTACCTTCTGCTGGCTCTAGGAAGTGCTAGGAAGCAGCACAGAAAGAGAGCCATGCTTGGAGACTGGACCGGGACTTAGAAGATTTAGATTTGAATTCCGACTCAGCCATGAATCGCTTTAGGCCAGGGGTAGTCAACCTGTGGTCCTCCAGATGTTCATGGACTACAATTCCCATTAGCCCCTGCCAGCGTTTGCTGGCAGGGGCTCATGGGAATTGTAGTCCATGACCATCTGGAGGACCACAAGTTGACTACCCCTGCTTTAGGCGATCTGTCACCAGTGACTCTCTCTGGCTGTCTCTCTCTCTTTAGGAGGGGGGGGGTTCAGAACCCCCCACCACCACAGGGAAGAGTTGGTCTTCATACCCCACTTTTCACTGCCTGAAGGAGTCTCAAAGAGGAGAAGTCGGTTCTTATATGCCGCCTTTCTCCACCCAAAGGAGTCTCAAAGCAGCTTACCATCTCCTTCCCTTCTTGCCCCCACAACAGACACCCTGTGAGGCAGGTGGGGCTGAGAGAGCTCTGACAGGACTGCTCTGTGACAGGACCAGCCTTATCAGGGCTGTGTCAAGCCCAAGGTCACCCAGCTGGCTGCATGTGGAGGAGAAGGGAATCAAACCCGTCGCTCTTAACCACTACACCATGCTGGCTCTGGAGGGATCCTTGGAGACTGAGCTGGATGAAACGTGTAACATAAGATAGCTAGATAAGTATGAGCCACTTCCATGTAGGCCTAAGTTTCAATTCCGCCGGAAGCTTGAGACTTGCTGCACGGGTGATCCTGGGCCAGATGCTGTCTCTCCCCCCTAGCCCAGGGGTAGTCGACCTGTGATCCTCCAGATGTCCATGGACTACAATTCCCATGAGCCCCTGCTAGCATTTGCTGGCAGGGGCTCATGGTAATTGTAGTCCATGGACATCTGGAGGACCACAGGCCGACTACCCCCTGCCCTAGCCTACCCCACAAGGTCCTTGTCAGGGTCAAGCGGAGAAAGAGCCAGGCGTTTCTTTGGCAAGACGGGAGAAACGCAATCGAGGCGGGCTCACCCATCCAGTGCCCTCTGGCGACAACATCCCTGCCCTCTGGTCCCGCCACCGTGTGCGCATTTTATTAGCTAATCCCTCTCCGATTCTGCATTCCAGATTGGTAACATTACGGTAACACATTGCTAACACTTGACTCACAAGGACTTGGAAGGGAGGGAGGGAAGGAGGGGGAGGGAGGGAGGGAGAGGGAGGGAGAAGGAAGGACGGGGGGGGGGGGGAGGGAGGGTGTGTTTGAGAAAGCGGCTTGGATTCCAGTCTGTACACACACTCTCCTCTCACTCACTTTGCTCCACTTTCCAGACGAACGCTTCCTCCCTTTTAGTCTTCCTCTTCTTCTTCTTAAAGGGACGGAGGTCATGTAAATGTTAGCTGCCTTGCGTAGGGCACAGGCGATGCCAGCGGCAAGCATCTCCTGCCAAGGGAGGGGACCAGAGCTGCTTAGCTAACTTTGTTCTTTCTTCGGGACATTTCCTTCTCTTCCCCCCCCCCCACCCGCCCCCTTGTTCCCAGGGTAAACTTGGCCAGCTTGGCTTTCTAGGTTTGATAAAGCATTTCCTTCTATTGTCATTCTATACGGCCTCTGGGCCCTTGCTTTCTCACAGCCCCTCCCCTTTCTGCCTTCCTCTCCCTTTCTCTCTCACTGAACCTCAGTCCCACTTGTGGCTTATGAAAGCCACTGCCTCCGCGAAGGAGAAAGAAAGACGGACAGAAAGAAAGAAGGATCTCCGGAACCATGAGCCACTGTCTTCTTGACTGAAGGCCGCCCGGATGCATGGATCTCATCAGGGTGAGCGGCCCGCAAAGGGCGTTTGTGTGCTTTGGAGCGGATTGCGGACGGGCAAAGGTTTTGGGGGATGTTGCTCTCTCCGCCGTGCGTTGGTGGCTCCCGTCTCATTTCTTGCAGCAGCCGACAGGCAGGATGTACGCCAGGGGGAGGTGAACGCTTCGGCTGAAGAAGCATGGCCTGTTGTCATGCTTGGGTGAGGGGGGGGGAAGCATCTCTTGAACTCAGGGGCCTGGTTTCTGGGCCAGTCCTGTGAAGCCTGGGACAAGAACAATGTAGATAGATAGATAGATAGATAGATAGATAGATAGATAGATAGATAGATAGATAGATAGATAGATAGATAGATAGATAGATAGATAGATAGATAGATAGATAGATAGATAGATAGATAGATAGATAGATAGATAGATAGATAGATAGATAGATAGGCAGGCAGGCAGGCAGGCAGGCAGGCAGGCAGGCAGGCAGGCAGGCAGGCAGGCAGGCAGGCAGGCAGACGTGAAAGGCGATTCCAGAGAGAAAGAAATGTAGCCAGCTGACCCCGCATGGCTATGGCACCACTGTAGTTCTTTAGCAATCGTTTGCAAGTGGATTGTCTTGTCTTGTCCGCACTAGAAAACCCAGTGACGAGGGGTCACCATAGTACAAGATCCAGGTTTGGGCAACTGAAAGCCCAACCAGTTGATTACGCCGTGCGCTCACCGGAGCCAGGTCCCACCTTGTCAGAAGTGTGATTGCTGCAGAACCCCCCAAAAGCAGGCGTCATCCCCAGCACCGAGCCTGTTGGATTGATCGGTCAACATAGAGCAGGGGTAGTCAAACGGCAGCCCTCCAGATGTCCATGGACTACAATTCCCATGAGCCCCTTTCGCTGGCAGGGGCTCATGGGAATTGTAGTCCATGGACATCTGGAGGGCTGCAGTTTGACTACCCCTGACTACCCCTGACATAGAGCATGACGAGGAACTCCTGTCGAACACTGAGCCCCTGCGGAACAGAAGTGATGCGGTTGATTCCGGTCACGTTTAATAGCTTTGGGGGTCTGCCGGTTTCGGAGTTAGACCGAATCCTTCCCTTGGGGGAAGCTGTCGTGGCAGGCTCCTGCCTGATGGAAGGGTTTTGTGGGAAAGTTTGGTTCTCTCGAGCGGCCAAGCCCCTGCCAGTGGATCGTCTTACCCTGCCAGACCGAACAATGACCAGAATAGGTGTTGTGCTCGTTTTTCCTTTCCTTTTCTTTACCGCCGGTATCAGCTGGATGGCTTTGGGGTTGTCCTTCTCAAAGGAAGGTGTAATCCTAGACGGGAAAGGGATCACAGATGGAGTGTGGGGCTGCACCCGGGAAGTCAATAAGCTCTTACGGGTTCTCTGGTTTTGTGCTTCACGCGCATCTCAGGCATGTTCACTCATTTCACTTCATTTGCATTCCTCCTGTCTCCCCAACGGAGAGCCAGAAGGGCTTCTGGCATTCACACAAGTTTTATTCACAGACGTTTTGTTCTCCCAAGCCCTCTGATTGGTCGATGAGGCTAAGAGCAGGTGGCTGTCGCAAGGTTGTCCAGCCAGCTTCCACCTCAGGGCAGGGACTCGAATCTGAGTCTCCTAGATCCTCGAGCAGTGGATCTCGACCTTCCTAATGCCACAACCCTTTAATCCAGTTCCTTGTGTTGTGGTGATCCCCAACCAGAAAATGATGAAAGTGTTCTTTCACAGAAATTAAACCAAAACTGACCAATGGCATGAAGATCCATTGTTCAGGATTGTACTTTTTTTTTTTTCCCGGGGTTTCTCAGTTCAGCTCTGCCTCTTGCCCCACCATGCCCATCTCGCTCTTTTCCGCTGCTCCAGACAGACGAACGCTCTATCTCGATCTACCCTGCAAGGCTGTTGTGTGGATGGTGTCAACAATGTGCTATTGAACTGAATGGGGCACACTCGTAAGACTTGGAAAGAGCCACACGGGCCATCTAGTCCAGGGGTAGTCAACCTGTGGTCCTCCAGATGTTCATGGACTACAATTACCATGAGCCCCTGCCAGCTTCATGGGAATTGTAGTCCATGAACATCTGGAGGACCACAGGTTAACTACCTCTGGTCTAGTCCATCCCCCCTGCTCAACGCCGGATCAGTCCCTACGCCCACAAGGGAAGGCTGGTATAAAAACGGAATTAATAAATAAGGCAATAAAACTCACTCCCTAGATTGCAGACTTAGGACCTAGCTCCAAATCAGATTTTATTTTTTACACGAATCCGTTCTAGGGCCCGTTAATGCACATGTGGGATAATGCACTTTCCGTGCACTTTAGAAGTCGGTTATCTTGTTCAGCACAGGAAAATCCAACGTGTGCTGAAAGGAGCCCAGGTCTGCACAGCCAGGTGTGTTTTGTGAGTCCCTGCCAGGAGCTGAATTCCTAGGCCAGCTTCCTGATGGGACATTAGACACAAGCAAAAACCAAACACAGTGCTGGTCTGCATGAAATGGATGGCAGTGCAATGCACACTTGCTTCACAAATAAAGCGCCAGCAATTTTGCACGTGATCTTTCCACTTCTAAGAAGAGCCAGTTTACCCAAGCAGCACATATAGCATGTGCTACGGGCCCTGCACTTCCAGGGGCCCCACGTAGTGCCTCCCCTGCATGGATCAGGGCCAGAGCCTCTTTCCTCTCCCCCTTTACCTCTTTAAGGACACTCAATGTGACACTGCTTTCCACTGTGTGTTTGTGTGTGTGGGGAGGGGGGTCCTCTGCCCACAATCCGGCTGCTCCTGCCACCACTGTACTCGGCTAGGGCCCCACGAATCCTTCAACCACTCCTGATTCTGAGTGAATTAAAGTCCTCACGCAGACCTCCCGAGGGACCTTGAGTAAGCTGTGAAAGATAGAGTCACCCAAGCAGATGCTGACAGGCTCCCGGTTCGTTATCCCTGTTTCACAAGCGACTTCTTCAGACACCAGTCGACGAAAGTGGATACGTCACATGCAATCCATGCAACGTGCAGCCTTCAGACTGATAGGGCAGAGGGGCGCGTTTTTAAAGCAAAGACCTACATGCGGAAGCTCTCTTCTCAGGAGGGGCCTTGAGATCCCCCAAAATTCTAGCCCATCTCCCAGAGATCGGTTCCTCTGGAGGAAATGGGAGCTTTCGGGGGAGGGCTCTGGGGCATCATAGCCCACTGGGCCCTGTCCTCCCCAGGCTCTGCCCCCAGTTCTCCAGGGTCCACCCCAAATCTCCAGGAGTTCCTCAACCTGGAACTGGCAACCCAATCCCCCTCCCCCTCCGGCAGTGCCCAGGGGAAGCCGGCAACCCTAATTCCTGGGCACACACAAACCTCATTTGGATTGGGACCGTGATAGAGGAAGAGAATGGGGTTAGGCCTTTAATTCTTTGCCGCATTCGTCTGGATGTCCCTCCCCTCCTTGATCCGTTGATTGCTCACTTTTGTCACCCGCTGTCATATAATCTTGGGAAAGTTCCCCTTCCGTATTTATTTTGACCGACAGCCCAATCCGCCCAGCAATCCCAGGGCAGGTGACGACTCGTGTTTCGTCGGCTTTGCGGAATCGGTTCGGTCGAAGCCTTTCGAGCGGCGAAATCGAACCAGATGACAGAAGTGAGAGGCCAGCAGGATTCGTGGATGGGCAGGGTCCTTGGAACATGTGCGAGGTGTCACAATGAAGGCAGGGGGCTCTGCGTGTCACGTGGCTGTCGTGTCTCTGCCTGCGAGGGGGGAAAGGGGGATTGTTGTGAAAAGGAAAGTGGGGTTTGCATCGGATGATTGCTCACAGTGCACGGTGCGCGGCATCTGCGTGACCCCTGCCGGAGCTGAAATAAAATTGTGCGTAAATTTGAAGCAGGGGAGGGCAGGGGAGGAGACTCTGAATCTAACCTTGGAAATATTGATGGTTTGGGTTTGTTTTTGTTTTTTTAATGGCTTTCTAGACCTTTTTGTATTCAAAAGAAAAAATCCAACTTTCTTTATCGGCCTGGTTGACGAGCTTGGCAAATCGCTTATCTCTTATCCGTTGTTTTCCCCAAAGAAATTCCACTCTGGCATCAGCGTGTCAGAATTCGGGGGACAAAAATAAAATCTGAGGGAGGGAAAGAAGTGTGCTGGTTCTTTTTCAGGCGAAGCAGCCGGGGAATTTGCCTCTCGGACTCATTTCTGCTGCAAAGTCTTGCAGACGGGTCTTGCAGACGTGCGTCGGGCTGGAGGGATACAAATGACTCTTCCCTGGAGATAGTCGATGGGGCCGCATACGTCAGCATGGGCTGCGGTGGGGCAGCTGCCGGGGCCCGGGGTTTCTGGGGAGGCCCATGGCCACGGAGCTTCGCAACCACGTGCTCCTCGGGAGGGACGCACAGCTGGTGTACAACGTCAGCACTCCTGGCAGGCACAGCGGTGGTGGTCCATGCACCACCCAGCATCAGGAGGGAAAGGACATGCGTCAGTCAGAACAGCCAGTCAGAGGCGGAAATAGATGGGCTGGAGGGGAAGGCATGTGTGGGGGTCTTGATGACAGTCAGAGGAGGGCAGGAAGGCACTGCCTTCCAGGGACCTCCCAAAACCCTGATTGTTAAAGGCTAGTGACCAGAACCTACTTCAGATCCCTGGCCCCAAGGAGATCAAACTGGCCTTAATCAGGACCAGGGCCTTCTTGGGGCTGGCCTCAGCCTGGTGGAGAGACCTTGGTAGGGTATAATGCCATGACACCCACCTACCAGAGCGGCCATTCTCTCCAGGAGACGTGAATTAAATATATTTTAAATAAATCCATTAAAGAAATAAGTGATTTATGCAGTCCGGAGAACAACTGTGATTCCAGGAGATCTCCAGGTCACCCCCAAAGTTGGCAACTGCAGTAGGACTGCATGATCAGCAGCCCGGAATGACAGCTTATCTGCAGACTACAGCAATCCGTCTCCCTGGAGAGAACAGAGTACAAATGGTGGACTCTATGACCATGGGTTCCTCCTTTCCCTTCCCCCAACCCCTGTCCTTCCCAGGCTCCACCCCCAAATCTCTACCTCCATACTTGGCAACATTCGTGCGTTATGAAAGGCAGAAGACGACAGAAACCAGTTCTGTTTCCAGCCACTCACTCACAAGCATCGTTTTCGGGGTGGTTGATGGTAGTTTCACAGGGATGGGAATTGTTTGTCCTTACATGCCAAGGCTTTCCCTTGTCCGGTTTCTAGCTTAGTGAATTCTTTGTGGGGTCAGCCCCGAAGAAAGGAAGCCACACAAAAAGGAGGAGGATGTTTATGTCTGCCTACCTTTGTCCTCTGTTTCCTGATGGGCCTCTAGGCTCACTCTCGCCACGTCCCCGAAGAGAGGCTGGCGGCCACGCTCTGTGCTGGAGGAGGCACCCTGTAGCACGAAAGCTGCACGTGGAAAGGTCCTTACGTGGCCGCTGACGGCCTACGGTTGTTCTCAAGCAACCAGTCGGCAAAAAGACCACATGTCACTGCATTTGTGTGGAATTGGTGCATGGGGTTTCGTTGTTGCAGGACTATAGTGGTTACATTGACTGGAGGATTTTGTTGGGGGTCTCCATTGACATCGTTGTGCCTGTGGGCGCTTTTGGAATTTTTGAGGCTAAAGGGCCCTGAACTTGCTGGGTCTGAGAGGGGGAAAGATCTCGGGGTCGTAGTGGACAGCTCATTGAAAGTGCCACTATGGCAAAAAAAAAAAAAGGCAAACTCTAGGTTGGGGTAGATACAAATGGGAAGCCATAAAATCAGAGTCCAGCAGCACTTTTAAGACCAACCAAGATTTATTCAGGGCGTGAGCTTTCGAGTGCAAGCACCCTTCCTCAGACTATGATCTTCTGACATGATCTTAAGATCATAGTGTGACAAAGAGTGCTTGCACTCGAAAGCTCACGCCCTGAATCTGTTGGTCTTAAAGGTGCTGCTGGACTCTGATTCTATGCTGGGGATTGTTAGGAAAGGGACAGAGAATAAAACAGCCAGGATTGTGTGGCCATGGTATAGATCTTTGGTGCGGCCTCATTTGGAATACTGTGCACAATTCCGGTCACTGTATCTCCAAAAGGACACGGCAGAGCTGGGGAAAAAATACCGAGGAGGGCAACCAAGACGATGCGGGTATAGCAGCATCTTCCCTCTGAGGAAGGGCTGAAGAGACCAGGACTTTTCCATTTACAAAAGAGTGGGAGGATACGATAGAGGAAGGATTCTCAACTACGGTCCACAGACCCCCCCCCCAAGAGGTCCGTGGGTGCTTGGGGGGGGGGATCTGCAGCCTTTCTCCTCTTGCCTTAATCAACCTGGCCACAAGCTAGGGATTTGGCCCCTTCCATCACACCCCCTCCCAAGTGAGAGTTTTTCTCCCTTTTGAAAATGTTTGAACCAGAAGGCCTCTGTGCCCTGTTGCTGGCCCTCCAGAAGAACTGGTTGGCCACCAGGTGAGACAGGATGCTGGTCTAGATGGACCCCTGGTCTGACCTAGCAGGATTCTTCTAATGTTCTTTTGGAGCACATCCTCCTCCTATGAAGATAGGTTGAGGGACTTGGGAATGTTCAGCCTGGAGAAAAGGAGGCTGAGAGGGGACATGATAGCCCTCTTTAAGTATTTGAAAGGTTGTCACTTGGAGGAGGGCAGGATGCTGTTTCTGTTGGCTGCAGAGGAGAGGACACGCAGTAATGGGTTTAAACTACAAGTACAACAATATAGGCTAGATATCAGGAAAAAAATTTCACAGTCAGAGTAGTTCAGCAGTGGAATAGGCTGCCTAAGGAGGTGGTGAGCTCCCCCTCACTGGCAGTCTTCAATCAAAGGTTGGATACACACTTTTCTTGGATGCTTTAGGATGCTTAGGGCTGATCCTGCGTTTAGCAGGGGGTTGGACTAGATGGCCTGTATGGCCCCTTCCAACTCTATGATTCTATGATTCTATGATTCTTCTATGAAATGGCCAAATGTGTGTTTTGCTCTGTGCTTTGAGAAAGTAGACTCACCACCTTCTGGTCTTCTAGAATCGTAACTTAACTCCAGCCTGCAGAGATCAGTTCCCCCAGAGAAAATGGAACCTTTGGAGGGTGAGAATGATGGCATTGTCCCCAGCTGAGATCTGTCCCCTCCCCAAATCTCACCCTCGCATTCGAGCCGGTCACATTGCACGCATATGATGAGGAGAGCTCTGATTCACAGAAGCTTCTGCCCAAATAAACGTGTTACCCTTGAATATACCACGGGTCCCTTGGTTATTGTGGCAGCAGTGGACTAACACACTTCTCCCTCTGCAGAGGCTTAGAGAGGGCAGCATGTCAGGCAGAGTAATATTACAACAGCATCTCATTGGCTTTTTGCCTGCAGTCCGAGGCTGCATCGTTGCATCGCTGGGTCCCGTGCTACCATTGCTCTGCAGCAATCGTTTGCAAGCGCTTTGACTTGTCCACACAGGAAAAATCCAGTCGTGAAGGTCGGCTGTAGGGAAGAGATAACAGAAATAACAACCCAGTAGAGTAAAGCACAGTCCGCGGCAAAACCCTGGCACATATCTACTGGCGCAGCTCCGCCATTCCTGTTTGCGGTTTCGGCAGATTCCCACCACCCTACAGACTCCACTTTGGCCTTGTATTCTTGGCACTGGTCCTTTCTCTGGGGTTGCCAACCTCCAGGTGGGACCTGCAGATCTCCCAGAATTACAACTCATCTCCAGACTACAGAGATCAGTTCCCCTGGGGG
Organism: Paroedura picta; assembly: GCF_049243985.1. Classification (NCBI taxonomy): domain Eukaryota; kingdom Metazoa; phylum Chordata; class Lepidosauria; order Squamata; family Gekkonidae; genus Paroedura; species Paroedura picta. The sequence goes on along the minus strand of NC_135371.1, from coordinate 166,819,348 downwards.
AAATGGCTACTTGGGAGGGGGAACTCCATAGCATTAGACTCCCCTGAGGCCCCTCCCTGCCCCAAATCCCGCCCACTCCTGGCTCCACCCCCAAAGTCTCCAGGTCTTCCCCAACCCAGAGCTGGCCACCCTCTCTAGACTACAGAGATCAGTTCCCCTGGAGAAAAGGGCTGCTTGGGAAGGTGGACTCTCTCACATGCTGAAGTCCCTGCTCTCTCCAAACCCTACCGTTTGCAGGTTCCACCCCCAAAATCTCTGGGAATTCTCTAGCTCTGAACTGGTAATCCTACATCGGAACAACACCGACGGGGACAAGAGTGTGTTCTAGAAGGAAGGAAGGAAGGAAGGAAGGAAGGAAGGAAGGAAGGAAGGAAGGAGGGAGGGAGGGAGGGAGGGAGGGAGGAAGGAAGGAAGGAAGACAGACAGACAGACAGACAGACAAGAAAGAAAGAAAGAAAGAAAGAAAGAAAGAAAGAAAGAAAGAAAGAAAGAAAGAAAGAACATAATCAGTGAGTTGAATATTAGAGATGCGTGTCTCCAGCTAGAGTTATGGTTGCCAACCTCCAGGTGGGGGCCTGGAGACCTCCCAATGTTAGAACAGCTGACCTCCAGGCGCCAGAGGTCACTTCCCCCTGGAGAAAATGGCTGCTTTGGAGGGTGGACTCAATGGCCTTGTACCTGCCAAGCACCCTCCCCGGCCTCCAGGCCCCATATCCAGTTATTTCCCCATATCAAGCCGGCAGCCCTAGCCAGAATAGTCTGTCAGAACCAAGAGGCTTGGAATTTTCCCAGTCGTGTCTTTCAAAGTCCCTCACTGTGTTTCACTTGCTCCAAATTTTGCTGGCCCTTCTGCTACACATACGTTCAATCTTCTGATCTTTACATGGAGTATTTCAGATTCCTTCAGGATTAGTCAATCTGCGGCCCTCCAGATGTCTATGGACCATTCCCTGCGGTCGCTGGCAGGGGCTCATGGGAATTGTAGTCCGTAGACATCTGGAGGGCCGCAGTTTGACTAACCAGACCAGTTTGGTGTCGTGGTTAGGAGTGCGGACTTCTAATCTGGCATGCCAGGTTCGATTCTGCACTCCCCCACATGCAACCAGCTGGGTGACCTTGGGCTCGCCACGGCACTGATAAAACTGTTCTGACCCAGCACTGATATCAGGGGTCTCTCAGCCTCACTCACCCCACAGGGTGTCTGTTGTGGGGAGAGGAATGGGAAGGCGACTGTAAGGCGCTTTGAGCCTCCTTCGGGTAGGGAAAAGCAGCATATAAGAACCAACTCTTCTTCTTCTAACTCTGTTTTAAACTGTGGGGCACTGGGTTGCGGGGAGGAGCTGTGGACTGGAGAGCTTGCCCCGAGCAAAGCAAAGACTGTTTCCTCCCAAAGGAGAATCACGAGGCCTGCTCTGCTCCCATTTTACTTTTGAAATCTGAAAGCCTGACGACATTTGTGAGGCTCGGCTTGCCCTCTTGCTTTGTCCTCTCTAACCAAATTGTGGCTGTGAGCAGAAGGCACGAAGAGGTGCGAAAGAAAACAATGCCCTGGGCTTCCCTCTCTCAATTCTTTGTTGTCAACATGAATTTTGGGCTGGGCCCGTGATTTAAACCAATACCCTTTTGGGATATGAGAATAAACCTGCCTGGTAGCCTTTAGGCTTCACAGAATCCCAGGGAAATTTTTGCCTAGAGACCACCTTGCTGCATCAGTTGGTTTTAAATTTAGTGTCAGAATCATAGAAGAGAATCATAAATAATAGAGTTGGAATGGACCTCCTGGGTCATCGAGTTCAACACCCTCTCTTTCCTGGAAAGAATCATTTTGTTTTCTTTCAAATAACCATTCAACCAGCTTACTTTCTTGGATTCATCGTTTTGGTTCCAAGCGGTTCAGTGGCAAAGGAAAGAAAGACTCCGTCCCACAGGCACTGACTGAACGAAATTTGGATGAGAACACCCCTCTTTTGTCGCTGTAACTCCCTGAGACCCTCCTTCTCTCTCAGGCACACAGGGACAGAGGATACCCTCATCGGCTGACGGAAAGAGCCAGGGAACTGACCAAACTGACAGAAACTGGTAGAACCATCACCGTTAGAGATTCTCCCATCATGCACTGCTCCTCCCTTCAATATGAAGAGCACTTTTAGGCAAGGATGTAAAATCCCATGTTCTTCGCCAACAGGTGCTGCAGACCATATGACCACTTTCTTAGGCATGATCCTGACAGAATAAAATGCGACTTACTTCTGTTAAACATCCTGAGGATCTTAGGACTACTGTGTGCAGTTCTGGAGGCCTCACTTCAAGAAGGGCGTGGATAAAATTGAAAGGGTACAGAGGAGAGTGACAAGGATGATCTGGGGCCAAGGGACCAAGCCCTATGAAGATAGGTTGAGGGACTTGGGAATGTTCAGCCTGGAGAAAAGGAGGTTGAGAGGGGACATGATAGCCCTCTTTCAGTATTTGAAAGGTTGTCCCTTGGAGGAGGGCAGGATGCTGTTCCCGTTGGCTGCAGAGGAAAGGACACGCAGTAATGGGTTTAAACTACAAGTACAACGATATAGGCTAGATATCAGGAAAAAAATTTCACAGTTAGAGTAGTTCAGCAGTGGAATAGGCTGCCTAAGGAGGTGGTGAGCTCCCTCTCACTGGCAGTCTTCAAGCAAAGGTTGGATACACACTTTTCTTGGATGCTTTAGGATGCTCAGGGCTGATCCTGTGTTGAGCAGGGGGTTGGACTAGATGGCCTGTATGGCCCCTTCCAACTCTAAGATTCTATGATTCTATGATTCTAGGATCAGTTGGGGGCAGGAGATGTCCTGGAGTTATAACTGATCTCCAGAGGACATGGATCAGTTCCCTTGGACAAAATGGCTGCGCTGGAGGGTTAACGGAATTTCAAGATGCCCAGTGGATAGCATTGCCTGCTCTAGGCTGGGAATACCTGGAGATTTTTGGTGGTGCAGCCTCAGGAGGTTGCAGTTGGGGGGACACAGATTATTAAAGACACGGGAACATAGTTTGATTAATAAAATTGCTTTATTTGAATGCCTTCCGCCGATCCTGTTTTTCATTCTCCTGTTTTGTCGGACTGGCTTGTTTTTGTATTTCCTTTCTCCCCTGCAGGTTGGCAACCCTATCTGCCACCCTCCTAGTAACTCCTTAGCCCATGTTAACCTTTGCCTCAAAAATCAAAGCACAAATGTAAAAAGATAACCTTAAAGGACTGTCGAACTGTACTTGTGCCTATGTGGCACGAACTTGCAGGGTGATGTCCAAGGCATTGCTCAGATTTTCTTGGAAGAAAGTCTCTCTCTGCTCCTTCTTCCAGGATCTGAACCTGTTTGTTATCACAGCTCTTCCCAGCCGGCTCTTGAAGTACCCGGTTCTTTAATCTCTCCTCCTATCTCAGCCCCTCCAGCTGCCTGTTCGGTTCTGAAGCTCCCCTCTGAACTTCCGCCAATTTTATTCGTCTGCTGATAAGACAATGCCCAGAGCCAAAGGTTTATTGCAAGCGTGCTCTTTTTTAGGACAGAAGCCTGACCTGCAGGAAATGTTGACATTCAACAGCTTTTTTTTTTCTTTCTTCTTTTCCATTTTACGTGCTTACTCAGAACAAAAATGGAGAGAACCCTTAAAGCTTGAGAGGTGGAAATGTCAAATGCCCTTGGTTGGGTAGGTCGCAACAGGACAGAACATCTTGACATTTAGAATAAGAGCAGGCACGTTGGACCACATTGTGGCTATCTAACTTTTGGTATTACCTAAATGAGTTTACGGCCGCTGTTTGATAACAATGCTTTAAATCTCAGTATGACTCCAGACTGCGGATCAAAACATCCACACAATGGGGCCATGTACAGTTAGGGGACGTTGTTCTGGAATCCCAAGTATGTGAAAGAAAAAGAAGATAGCTTGAGGGTATGTCTCAAGATCTTTGCTGCCATTTGGGGGATCGTCTAGCAAGAAAAGCAGGCAGACAGGCAGCAAGGAGCTTGTTGCAGGTGGGTGGGGGAGGAGACGCTGGTGGCACGTGTTAAAGGGCAGCAAGGGAACCCACCATGTGCTCCTCCAGGAGAAGAAGTGGGGAGGAAGAGGAAGGTGGCTGGCAAATGGGATTTATACCCCCCCACACAAGTCCTTGGAGATCCTCCTCTCATAAACATATCATGGTGTTCTCCTGATGATCATATTCAACTTCTTGGATTTTCAGTGAACAGTTCATAGGTTCACTGACCAGTTTGGCCTGTTCACAGTGTTGCTTCACCCTATTCCTCCCTAAAATGCAGCTTTTTGTCCATGCGCCATTCTTACACAAGGCACCATTCTGCCATTCCAACACGGTTCAAACCATGTAAGTCTGTTATAGATAAATGCTTGGCTTACAAAAATTGTACCATTTGGTATTCATCTAAGTCAGGGATGGCCAAACTGTGGCTCTCCAGATGTGCATGGATTACAGTTCCCATGAGCCTCTGCCATGCACACCTGGAGAGCCACAGTTTGGCCACCCCTGACCTAAGTAGTCCTTAATGATGCCAGTGGCTGTCCAGGTCAGCCATGTTTTTGTGTACATGCGCAAGAGTTTCATGGTATAAGTTGTTGAGAATCAAAGCTCCCTTGGCTTATAACTTAGTGAACAACCAGATTCAAGTTTAGTGACACATTAGAGATCACCTTGGACAGAGTTGACTCTTGAAAGCTCATACCCCAAAATCTCATTGGTCTCTAAGGGGCTAATGAAACAGAGGTCCATCAGTGGCTATTAGCCACAAGGCATAGATGAAATGCGCTGTCTGGGCTCAGTGATGTTCTGAATTCTCGGTGCTTCATGAACAATATTGGAAGGGCTTCTGGAATTCTGGGACTGCTGGTAGACCTTTGGGTGGAACCAAGATGGCTTCTCTTATGTTCTTAAAGCCACAGGGGAACCTCCTGATGGCACCTGGGTTTTGGCCACTGTGTGACACAGAGTGTTGGATTGGATGGGCCATTGGCCTGACCCAACATGGCTTCTCTTATGTTCTTAAAGCCACAGGGGAACCTCCTGATGGCACCTGGATTTGGGCCACTGTGTGGCCCCGAGTGTTGGACTGGATGGGCCATTGGCCTGACCCAACATGTCTTCTCTTATGTTCTTAAAGCCCCTGGTGGGCCTCCTGATGACATTTGGGCTTGAGCCACTTTGTGACACAGAGCACTGAAGTGGAAGAGCCACTGTCCTGATCCAACATGGCTTCTCTTATGCTTGTACGTCCTTATGCTGCTGCACTCAAATCTAGTTATTTGACTGCAGGCCAACACCGCTGCCCTCTGAGATGTGATTATCAAAACAAATATTTTCACTTGGGCATGAGCAAAGACAGCAACCCTCTTGACAAAGCCCATGGCCATTTTGAGAGAGTTCATTCTTGGGCTGGATATTGTGGGCGGGTCCTTCAGAGGTATTCCGGCCTTGGTGTTTAGCCCCCACATACAAAACATGCATATATCGGTTCTACTGAGTCATTTAAGAAGGATGCACGTCTATGCAAATCACTGTTTTTCTCCTGAAAGTGCACCTTGGAGGGGCCCGTCCTTGTTTACAGAGACATGTTAAAGGGGAGAGGAGCCTTTGATATCTGATAGGCCGTGTGTGCATTTCTGTATTTGGTTACCCAAGTTACCGGCCGTTACTCAAGATAAATGAAGACATGGCAAAAAGGAAAAAGTGAGTGGGAAGACAGGAGAGGTTTCGCAAAACACAGTGGAAAGAAGAGAGCGACCAGACCAGTGAAGACCTGCTGAGCATCTGGAAAGATGTTCTCGAATCTCAAAGGCGTCAGAAGAGATAACGCTGGATTGCTGAGTAGCTTTGGGGTTTTTTGAAAAAGGGGTCATCGGATTTTTTTTTTAAAGATAACTTTAAAAAAGCTATATAGACTGGGAGGTATTAATTAAACCATAATGTAGCTTTCTGTTGGGGGGGGGTGTTAGATGAAACTGAATGTAGCTGTAAAGTGCCATCAAGCCCCAATTGACTTCTGGTGACCCCCAGCAAGGGGCTTTCAAAGCAAGGGAGAAGCAGAGGTGGTTGGCCATAGCCTTCCTCTGCAGAGTCTTCCTTGGTGGTCCCCCATCCAAGAACCAACCTTGCTTAGCTTCCAACTTGTGGTGACCCCAGCCCAATCAAGGCAAGTGAGAAGCAGGGGGGGGGGAATTGGCCATAGCCTTCCTCTGCAGAGCCTTCCTTGGTGGTCTCTCATCCAGGCCTTATGGTGACCCCAGCAAGGGGCTTTCAAGGCAAGGGAGAAGCATGGGTGGTTGGCCATAGCCTTCCTCTGCAGAGCCTTCCTTGGTGGTCTCTCATCCAACCTTATGGTGACTCTAGCAAGGGACTTTCAAGGCAAGGGAGAAGCACGGGTGGTTGGCCATAGCCTTCCTCTGCAGAGTCTTCCTTGGTGGTCTCTCATTCAAGTACCCACCTTGCTTAGCTTCCGAGACATGACAGGATCGGGCTATATCATTCCACCTTCCCTCCAAAGAGTGTGGCAATATATTTATTAAAAGAAATAGAAGCCTGTTCAATTTATTATTATTATTTTCATGTACACTCTGCTGAATTTAGCTTGGAAACGGAATCTGTAACAAAAGCTGAACGGTGATCTGTCAAGGGTAGAATAATAAGACAGGAGTGAAACGGAAAGGGTGAAGGCCCTCCTCGGCAACTGGTTATATTTTCCTACCTAAGAAAAGCTGTTTTTCCTGACACAGAGGAATAAAGTATTTTTAACATTGCAAAAAGCAATGGACTCCGTAAATACACCTGGGGCTCTCCCCAAATCGTTGTGTTAGGACATCAAGGGAAATATTAAAGCGGGGAGTCATCAGTAGAACAGCATCAAGGTCCAAAGGGGACCCCCCTAAGCTGGGTCCAAAACCGGAGCCGATAAGCCCCGAAAACTGTTTGATAAGGGGAAATACAAAAGGGGGAAAGGATTGGAGCAACATGGCCCGAAAGTCCAAGGAAACGCCGACTGAAAAGTCACAGCTTGCCTATGCTCTGCTCAAACGTCACTGGAGCAGAAATGATTCTATTTATATTAAAATTTATATTTATATGCCGCCCTCCCCTGAGGCTCAGAGCAGTTTACATAAAATGTAGAAACGATACATAGAACTAAGTTTACGTAACAACTTTCATACAACTGTGACACAGGTGCAAAATGCAACAATGCGAACAGGTCCAGAGCAGAACCCATGAGTGGATTTTTTTAGGAGGGAAGGAGCAGGGGCCCTGCAGATGTTGCTGGTCACTCGGTCTCAACCCAATGCCTGGTGGAGGAGCTCCTTTTTGCAGGCCCAGCGGAACTGTTTTAGCTCCGTCAGGGCCCTGATCTCTTCCAGGAGCTCATTCCACCAGGTGGGGGCCAGGACCGAGAAGGCTCTGGCCCTGGTTGCATTGCTGCAGTGAAGGAGGGGCATCAGCAACACTCACATGGTTCTTTCCCCTCCACTTTCTTTGCCCCAGCTCCCCCCCCCCCAGCTGTCTTCCCCTGTGTCCCAATGGAGAGCTTTTTTTGGCTTTCAAAAATTCAGTCATTGAAGCATCGCTATAGCACTTTATGTCAATTAGCTTAAAAAAAAAGCGTGAGAAAGCTCTTTGGTACTGCAGAGGGAAGACTAGGGGCCACAGGGGACAGAGGAAAGAAAAGTGACACCGACGTGGGCAAGACCAGCAACGATGCCCACCTTCTCATCTTGGCAGCACGCATGTCCCTTCCAAACTGTACCAAACCCACATTGAGGAGCAATTATCGCAAAGAAACAGACGGTAGACGAAGAAGAGCTTGGTTTTTTTTGTACCCTGCTTTTTACTAACCTAAGTAGTCCCAAAGGGTCTGACCATCGGCTTCCCTTCCTCTCCCTGCAAGAGGGACCTTCTTAGGTAGGTGCGGCTGAGAGAGCTCTGAGAGAACTGTGATGGGCCCAAGGTCACCCAGAAGGCCTCGCGTGTTTACAGTCGCCTTCCCTTTCTCTAACCACAACACACACTCGATGGCGCAGGTGAGGCTGTGAGAGCTCTGAGAGAACTGTGACAGGCCCAAGGTTGCCCAGCTGGCTGCATGTGGAGGATGAGTCGGGAATCAAATCCACCTCCCCAGATTTGAGGCCATTGTTCCTAACCAGTGCACCAAGCTGGCTCTTAGGAGAAAATTAGGAAATATCGTGTGAGGGTTTCCCGCTCCAAAAAACAACACAAACACCTCTTTACCCATGGATTGGAGGCAGCTTCCATGTTGAAGCAGCTTCAGAGAACCACAGGGAATGCAGGAAGAGAACAGAAGCATCCACCTCTCGGACAGGGGATCCCCTGGAATTCCTGCTCATCTCCAGGCAACAGAGATCTGTTCTCTCGGAGACCATGGCTGCTGAGGAGGTGGACGCTATGGCATTATACCCCATTGAAGTCCCTCCCCTGCACAAACCCCGCCCTCTGCAGGCTCCACCTCCACAGTCTCCAGGTTCTTCCCGATCCAGAGCTGGCCACTTTACACGGGATTGATAGGTACAGCAGCCAATTCCAGTTTGGGATGGTGCAAACCAACAGAACTGGAGATCAAGGAGCGACTGAGAAGCCCCTTCTAATGGGCCCAGTTGGACACCACACTGGTTGAGCCGGCTGTGATACAGACCCTGCCAAGCAATCCTTTGAGTCGGAATTAAGCCTCAGCTGTTGCAGCTGGTCCCGGCTTCCCCCCAAGAATTCACAGCCATTAAAATGCCGGTGGTTATGCTAGCCTCCTGTCTTCCTCCCTGCCCCACCCCGCAATGCCTCCAAGAAAGCCATGCTGTGATCCTGATTCTGAGAGCCGTCCGTCACCACACAGTCTGAGTCCATGAGGGTCGATGAAGCAGCAGCGATGGGTTGTCCAAATGCCAAACTCCCCGCAGGACTGTGGCCAAAGTCCCATGAATGAATGTTAGAAACATATGAAACAGGAAGTGGGAAGCGCTTGTCGAATCCACCCACTGCCATAACTGGCATGCTGAAGTTAGACGAATGGTTGTTGATTCCGCACAACAGGTTTGCTCTGCCTTTGTTCCCACACCGGAATGGGCTTTCTCTGGACACGATGCCACAGGAGGTACCTGTGTAATATCCCCCTAGAAAACAGATGGGAAAGAGAGAAATAATCCTGCCCTAGAAATCAGTTCGAAGGGTTGCACGAGATCTCTTTAAAAGGAAGACAATGTGTTGGGTCTGAATATAAAACAAGGGCTGAATCTGCACGGAGTTTTTATTCCAATTCCAGGTCCATTCAATCCCTGCCATCTACACTGAATATGATTTCCATTTTGTTTCTGGATGATTTAAATTTTCCCTTTGCAACAAGCAAGACGGATCTGGAGTGACCCTACCTTTCCCCTGCAATATCCTGGAGTGGATATAACCCTCAATATTTGAAAAAACAGCATGAGTAAACCTGGTGCAGTAAAGGCGCAGCTCTCTGCTGCCTGGAGCCTCCAACATTGTAGAAAAGCCCTGATTGGCCAGGGCATCAGTTCAAATACTTCCTCGCTCCAAGGTTGCAAGGCTTCCCTTAAAGAGGAAGCCCTAACTTCTCTTGGCAGAGATTTTCCGCTTGAATTTATTTTCCCTCCTTTGCTGTCTCCAATCCTCTCCCCCCCCCTTCAAGAAAAAAAAGAGGCTCTTGTTGTGCTTGACTCCCCCCTCTTTCTGAGCTTCCCTAATCACGTGCAGAACACTTTTCTGTTTTGGGGGAGGGGGGATAGAGGAAGACCTGAGTTCAAATTGATCTGAATTCAGCAGGATCCACAACGGAATAAACAAAGTAAGTGCAGATTCAGCCATGTTGCAGATTCAGATTAAACACCTTTAAGTCCGCATGGGTTCAGCAATGAAGCTGTTCTTGTTCTTTGTGATGCTTGGTTATTATGTTGTGGTAGAAAGGCAGGAAGGTAGCCACTTCGTGCAACCTGCGTGTCTGTTTCTTTAATTGTAACTAGTAGTGGCAGAGTTACTTCCAGCTCTTTGCACCTGTTTGAGGGATTACTTTAGACCAGGGGTAGTCAAACTGCGGCCCTCCAGATGTCCATGGACTACAATTCCCAGGAGCCCCTGCCAGCATTTGCTGGCAGGGGCTCCTGGGAATTGTAGTCCATGAACATCTGGAGGGCCGCAGTTTGACTACCCCTGCTTTAGACGGCCCAACCCTGGAAGAGCCCTGTTTCACAATCAGCTTTTGGATGCTGGTAAAAACGGTTTCCTACAATCTCTGATATATATATATATGAATGATAAGTGAGATTTTTATTTTTAATGTGTTTAATTTCTAAATATAGATGTAGATTCTGATGCAGAGTTCTCTTGAAAACAGTTTATGCCTGATAGTGGAGTTCTTACAACAACTGGCTATTTGGAGTTTTTGTGAGGATTTTTGGAACCAATGCTTCCCCTCTTCATTGTATTTAGGAACGAGAAGGATACTCCTGGATGAGTCTCTATTAATCCTGGTTGATTATTAGTTTTGATTCTGCTCTTTCTCTTTTTGGAAAGCAGAGTATTAAATATTGTTACTCTTGGTCTCTCATCGTTAACTCTTTTTTCTTACCTACACGACCCATTGATTCTCAAGCACCTGGAATTAGTTGTTCTCGAGACAAGTGAGATTAATGTTTATTATTTATTGCTTCTGATATACCACCCCTCCCCATGAGCAGGCTCGGGGCAGTTCGCAACTTGCATATACATCATTCATAAAATCACAGTTATAACAGCATTAAAACTAAGAGCGCTCTGTTGTTTCCCCTCTTGGCTCATTGATCCATCCCTCATCCATTTTAATCGGGTTCCGGTTTAGTGGAAGGAATAAGCCGGTGATAAATGGAAGGAGGCCCGTCGGTTTTCTTGGATGCAGGCTTGTTCAGGCCTCAAGCAAAGGCCTGGTGGAAGAGCGCTGTTTTGCAGGCCCTGCGGAACTTAGGTAGCTTGTTCCACCAAGCTGGGGCCACGACCGAAAAGGCCCCGGTTGAGGCCAGGCACACAATTTTTAATTTTTAATTTTTAATTTTTAATTTTTAATTTTTAATTTTTAATTTTTAATTTTTAATTTTTAATTTTTAATTTTTAATTTTTAATTTTTAATTTTTAATTTTTAATTTTTAATTTTAAATTTTTTAAATTTTTTAAATTTTTTAAATTTTTTAAATTTTGTAATTTTTTTAAATTTTTTAAATTTTTTAAATTTTTTAAATTTTTATTATTTTTTTGTTTTTTTATTTTTTATTTTTTATTTTTTATTTATTTGGGTTTTTATACCGCCCATTCTTTGCAGCTCTGGGCGGTTTTCATTGAAATATTATCTAACTTCTCGTGGAACATATGAACAACTTTCAAACAACTTTCAAAACATTACAACAGTTCCGTTATCCACAACCATCTTAATAATCTATAGGAACTTTAGTAGAATAAATAACAACGTTGGGAGGATGCAGCCATGGGAGGGTGTCTGGAGGGACCAGCAGGTGTTCCGAGAAGGTCGGCCTCAAGCAAATGCCTGGTGGAGGAGATGCGGGTTCAAAGCAACTGGACGCAAACTATTTTGAGTGGCTTGTGTTGAATGTTAAGGGTAGGAAGCAATTCCAGAGGACTGCAGGAGACACAGATGAGAGGAAGGTGGAGTCTATAAGAAGAAGGGTGGTCACAGTCTGGAAAGACCATAAGGAGAAGATGCTGTGGCCAGTAAGTGGGCAGTGGTCCAAGAACTAACAGAAGATTTCTTGTCCAGTGTCCGCCTTCTGTCCCCTCTGCCACCTTAAAATTTGGCCTCTTGGGTCTCAAAACACGTATTTCTTACCATCCAAGTACAGGCATTTTAAAGTGCTTCTGGTGGCAACCCAGGAGAGGCGGTCCCTTAGATATGCTGGAGGAAATGGGTGCTTTGAACCGTGGATAGCTGAGGCCCCGCCCCTTCCCAAACCCACTCATTACTTGGCTCAGGCCCTAAATCTCCAGTCATTTCACAACCTAGAGTGGGCAATCCCACTTGAGGAAGTGAAGGCCCTTGGGCCAACTTTTTTATTTGAGCGCCAAAGTGTTCTGCCCAAGATGCACTGTTGGTCCTTATCCCCCTCACTTGAAGGGTGTGTTTTTTCTTCTGACGACAACAACAAGTACTTCTGTATTCAACAACACAAGCAGCTGCAGCTGCAACCACGGGCGGGCCAGAAGGTTAAGAGTCCAAATTCAGCTTCTAGGAGAGGAAGGCAAGCGTCCAACCCTGGCTATTGCACAATCCACAGAGTTATTTATATTGGTGCAACGTTGATCACAAAACCTGGTTTCCTCTTTTCACGCTGGCCTGGGTCATAGATTAGTGGGGACGTGATTTCTCTCCCGCATTGTGTGGCCCGCTGCCCCTCCTGCAGCCGCCATATTGTGACTGCACTAGAGTTGCCAACCTCCAGGGGGTGACTGGAGATCTCTATTAAATCTGATCTCCAGGCAACAGCGATCAGGTCCTCTGGATAAAAAATGGCTGTTTGGGAAGGGGACTCTCTGGCATTATTCCGTGCACAGGTCCTATCCATCTCAAACCCAGCCCTCCTCAGGCTCCCCCGTCCCAGGACCTGAATCAAGTATCTGTCCAGTTTTTGCTTAGAATCATAGAATCATAGAGTTGGGAGGGGCCTAAAGGCCATCTAGGATCAGCCAAAAGCATCCAGGGGAAGTACCTGTCCAGCCACTGCTTAGAACCATAGAGTTGGGAGGGGCCTACAGGCCATCTAGTCCAACCCCCTGCTCAGTGCAGGATCGGCCTAAAGCATCCAGGAGAAGGATCTCTCCATCTGCTGCTTGGAAACCTTAGGCAGCCGATTCCACTGCTGAACTATTCTGAGTGTGGGAAAAAAAAATTCTTGATACCTAGCTGGTACCGTTCTCCACATAGTTCAAACCATTTACTGTGGGTCCTGTCCTCTGCTGCCAACAGGAACCATTCCCTGCCCTCCTCCCAGTGACAACCTTTCAAATACTTAAAGAGAGCAATTGTGTCCCTTCTCAACCTTCTCTTCTCCAGGATGAACATTCCCAGGTTCCTCAGCCTTTCCTGCTAGGGCTTGGTCCCCAGGCCCTGAATCAATCTCGTCGCTCTCCTCTGCCCCCTCTCCATTTTGCCCACATCCTTTTTGAAGCGAGGCCTCCTGAACTGCACACGGTAACTCCAGGTCGGTTCTGACCAATGCAGAATACAGCGGGACTAGGACATCTTGTGATTTGGATGTGAGGCCTCTAATGTTACAGCCCCAGACAGTGCTCCCCTTCTTCACAGTCCACAAGTATCCTACGATGCTGTTCACACAGACTGCTACCCAGCAGTACGATCCCATTCTCATACCTCCTTGTACCTCATCAGCCCCTGTATTCCCCCCACCCCCCGCTCGGCTGTTGGCCAACCCTGCTGGCTTGCAGGCCCTCCTGGCTAGTGCATGACGGAAGACTTTGGAGCAAGACCTACCATGTTTCCCCGCCTCCCTCAGCAGCTGGTGTTCAAATCATGCACTCTAAGAATAGCCGCTTAAGCAAATGATCGCATTCAAATGAGGAGGCGGTTGTGAGTTCCTATCATCGGGCATCGCGAACCATGTGGACTGGCAGAAAAGTGCCCCTCCACACACACACTCTCTAAAATTAGAAGTCATTTGGGCAAAGGAGGGATGCTTTGGATCTTATCCCCTCCATTGGGTTTGTTTGGGAAGCATTACAGCCCAAAGACAGAAATTAAGGCCAAGCGTAGCCATCACGAACCAGCGGAAAACCCCTCTTGGGACCCCAGCCATCTCTCTGTGCACTTTGAGGGTTTTTGTAAGAGGGGCTCTAACGGAGTAACCAAACATCTCACCAAACTACGACCGCCAGAAGTCTTTGGGGGATTGTAACAACAGCCAACTAAAGCGTAAGGTCGCGAAAGGCCTAGATCGGCCTTTCTCCACTTTTTGACTGTTGAGAAACCTCTGAAACATTCTTCAGGCTTGGAGAGACCCCGGACGTGGTGCGATCGTGCAGAATAGGGTTGGGAAGCATCGCTGTGGACATACCCACCCAGGACCCCTCCCCTCCCCACCCTCTCCAGACTCGTCATTAGCCATTTTGGGAAGGGGAGGGTGAGTTGAAATGACCATATATGGTCCTATCACCCGATAAACATTGAACAAATTTTTAAAATGTTTTAAAAATTAATTGACTCCCACCCATTGGGGAAACCCGTCAAGAAACCTTAGGGTTGCACGAAACCCTGGTTGAGAAAGCCTGGCCTACAGCAAAAAGATCCTGTCCCTTTAATTAGGGTAGCCTGCTCTGGGTTGGGAAATAGCTGGATATGTAGGGGGTGGAGCCTAAAAAGGGCGGGGTTTGAGAAGGAAAGGGACATTATTAGGCCACAGAGTCGATTTTCTCCGGGGGAATCGATTTTGGTCCTTTGGAGATCAATTGTATCACCATGGGTTCTCAAGATGCCGCCTGGAGGCTGGGTAAAATTACCTACCTTCATGCCATGAAACTTGTCAGCTGCTGATTTCCATACATAAAATCATTCTTAAAAGGACAGGACATTCCCCTGCCCCCCCCCTCCAGTTTGTCAATAACCCTATTAAAGCTGTATACACCCAATTTTATTTTTAAAAACCATTAGAGGCAGTACAATTGCCTATCAGGGATTTTTGGGCATCAGGGATTGGCATGGAGAAGATGGCATTGACAAAGGAAAAGATTCCTCCGTTAAAAGTTTTCTATTTAGTCTAGGAATGTCCGGAAAACACCCCTGGGCAGAACTGTTTTCTTGAGCTGGGCTGCTTCAGAATGCTCCAGTCAGATGGAAGGAGGAAGATGGGACATCTTGGCCCTCTGACCGAATGCAAGTTGCTGGTTCATGCTGCCTCAATTTGCCTCGGGATGCTAGAAAAGTTTAACCCTTCATTTCCCGCTTAATTTCACTGTTTGGAAACCAGCTCCCTTACTATGCTTGGGAGCATAAACACAACGTGTTTTTTTAAAGGACAGTTTACGATCGGCATTTTATGAAGAGACCAGGACCTGTGGTCATTGCCTCGGCCCTTCGAGCCCATTGAGGTCCGTGCTGGTATGAAATTTGGCCGCCTTGACAAACAAACTTTATGCTGTCGATACTGCGAAGGGAAATGGAAGCAAAGACAGGAAACGGGATAAGGGAAGTATCCCCCCCCCCATACAAGAATCCAAGCTTGGTGTTTTTGATTTTATTTTGGGCCTCGTTTCCCTAACCCTGGTGTTGACCCAAGCCTCAATGCCGGACACATTTCAGGCCCCGTTGTTTGTTTAATCAAAGTGGTGTTTGTTTTCTGATCCTAGCTAGGCCTTAGATAGGACCCAGCATGCTTTGCAAGCAGGAAACAGGGGCTTCCTGATCACTCTCCCCATCGCAGGAAGCCGGGCCGTGCTGAGCATTCACTTTTCAAAGGAGAATATGTTGTTGCTAGAGGGATGTTTTTGGCAGCGGGAGGGGGGGATTCTTGGTGTTTGTGTCCACGGCAATTTTGTTTTCTCTTTCCTCCCCTCCGAATCAAGTTTTGCAATTGTTCAGACTGCCCCCGGGGGAATGATAAGCAAATGACGGCAACCAAACAGCATTTTGGAAGTCTCGGGGATGGGGGGTTGGGGAAACCCTAGCAACCCTCCCCAAATATTTACCATCCCTCTGGAAACCTTCTGCTAAGATTTATGCCTTCGGCCGAAGGGAAAGACAAGAGTTCTGGGGTTTGCAGAGAGTCTTTTTCTCTCTCTAGATCTTCTGCTTTGAGATATGCGGAGGAACGAACCACAGAAAGACAAAGTGTCCACCTGTCATGGGCGGTTGAGAGATCCTTGCCCTGCTGCCATCATTCACAACTGACCGGGATTGTCTACACAGCCGCGACAACAGTGTCACATCTCACTCTGGGTAGAAGCAGGTTCTGGACCAGCCTTTCTCAACCTTTTTACCTTTTTACTCACTTCAAGAAGGACGTAGATAGAATTGAAAGGGTACAGAGGAGAGCGGCGAGGATGATCTGGGGCCAAGGGACCAAGCCCTAAGAAGATAGGCTGAGGGACTTGGGAATGTTCAGCCTGGAGAAAAGGAGGTTGAGAGGGGACATGATAGCCCTCTTTAAGTATTTGAAAGGGTGTCACTTGGAGGAGGGCAGGATGCTGTTTCCGTTGGCTGCAGAGGAGAGGACACGCAGTAATGGGTTTAAACTTCAAGTACAACGATATAGGCTAGATATCAGGGAAAAAAATTTTCACAGTCAGAGTAGTTCAGCAGTGGAATAGGCTGCCTAAGGAGGTGGTGAGCTCCCCCTCACTGGCAGTCTTCAAGCAAAGGTTGGATACACACTTTTCTTGGATGCTTTAGGATGCTTAGGGCTGATCCTGCGTTGAGCAGGGGGTTGGACTAGATGGCCTGTATGGCCCCTTCCAACTCTAGGATTCTATGAGAAACAACCTTCAGGCTTTGAGAAAGCCCAGAAGTGGTGCGATTGTGCAGAATAGGGTTGGGAAGCATCGCTGTGGACACTCCCACAGGGGTCTAGACTCTAGTGTTATAGAGTCTGCCCTCCACAGCATCCATGTTCTTCAGGGGAACTGATTTCCATTGTCTGGAGATGAGCTGTAATGCCACCTGGAGGCTGGCACCCCTAATATGGCATCCTGGTCTGGTCCCTCCCTACACTCCCCCTTCCTTAACCTCTACCTCCAAGCTCCAGGAAATTTCTATCACAGAGCTGGCAACCCAACCCTGCCCAGACCTCACCTGGAGTTTGGCAACCTGAGGTGCTGGAGGGTGGTGACCAGCTAGATGGAAGAACGTGGATTTACTCCCGCTCCCAGCAACTGTGACATCTCCTGAGGTCCATGGACTACAACTCCCATGAGCCCCTGCCAGGGAATGCTGGCAGGGGGTCATGGAAATTGTAGTCCATGGACCTCTGGAGAGCCACAGTTTGACCAGTCCCCTATTGCATAATCCAAGAAGTCCCCAACCTCAAGAGAGAACAGGGGATTCCTTGCCAAGCTACCTTGAGTTATTGCATCCAGCTAGATATGCCAGCCTCCAGGTGGGACATGGGGATACCCCGGAATTAGAGTTCATCTCCAGGCAACAGAGATCATAGAATCACAGAATCATGGAATCATAGAATTGGAGGGACCTCCTGGGTCATCTAGTCCAACCCCCTGCACTTTGCAGGACACACACAATCCTATCGCTCATCCACTGTCACCTGCCACTCCCTTGAACCTTCACAGAATCAGCCTCTCCGTCAGATGGCTCTCCAGCCTCTGTTTTAAAATCTTCAAAGATGGAGAACCCACCACCTCCCAAGGAAGCCTGTTCCACCACTCTGTCAAGAACTTCTTCCAGATGTTTAGACAGAATTTCTTTTGAATTAATTTCATCACATTGGTTCTGGTCCGTCCCTCTGGGGCAAGAGAGAACAACTCAGCTCCATCCTCTCCATGGCAGCCTTTGAAATACTTGAAGATGGTTATCAGATCCCCTCTCAGTCGTCTCCTCTCCAGGCTAAACAGACTAAGCTCCCCCAACGTTTCCTCATATGTCTTGTTCTCCAAACCCCTCACCGTCTTTGTTGCCCTCCTCTGGACACGCCCCAGTTTGTCAACATCCCTCTTCAAAGAAGAAGAAGAAGAAGATGAAGAAGAAGAAGAAGAAGAGTTGGTTCTTAAATGCCACTTTTCTCTACCCGAAGGAGGCTCAAAGCGGCTTACAGTCGCCTTCCCTTTCCTCTCCCCACAACAGACACCCTGTGGGGTGGGTGAGGCTGAGAGAGCCCTGATATTCCTGCTCGGTCAGAACGGTTTTATCAGTGCTGTGGGGAGCCCAAGGCCACCCAACTGGCTGCATGTGGGGGAGCGCAGAATCGAACCCGGCATGCCAGATTAGAAGTCCACCCTCCTAACCACTACACCAAACTGGCTCTCAACCGAGGTGCCCAAAACTGAACACAAGTACTCTAACCAGAGCAGAGCAAAGATCGGTTCCCCTGGGAAAAAGGTGCGCTTAGAAGGTAGACCGTATGGCTTTTTACCCCACTGACATCCCTCCCCTCCCCAAACCCGGCCCTCTACCTCCCCCACCCCCAAAACCTCCAGGTTTTTCCCACCCCGGAGCTGGCAACCTGAAGCCCAGCATCCTTTCTCTCCCCTTTGGCCTGGCTAGGGTAACTCTAGGATGAGATGCACGCTGGAGGGAGCCCAAATTGGCTGCGGGAAGCAGCCTCCTCCGTCTCTCCAAAACTCACCATGGGTCACGCAGCCTGAGACGTTTGCGTCATCTCCACGCCGAACGGCTTCAACCGGCCTCATTCCCAGCCCGGACGATCTTTTGCCCAAGCAGGTTCCACAGCTGGGGCTCCCTGGTTCTCCGCTTTCCAAGGAAAACAGCTCGGGTGGGCCGGGCTCCGCGCCGGCCTGCGCTACTCTTCCGCGGAAAGGCTGACCGTATCCCTGGCCAGCTTGGGTCTCCCCCCTCTCCTCCTCCTCCTCCTCCTCCACCCCTTTGCTGAGGAAGGACGCCCACTCCTCCAGGCCTCCCCCAGGATTGTTGGTTTGGGCCCGCTCACGGCCAGTTGCTATGGGGAGCCGAGGAGGTCCGCAAACATGACCCGGCCGATGGTCTCATCCCCCAACAGGGAGGAGGAGAGGGACCTTCCAGACGCACACAGTTGTTTTCGTGGGACAGCTTTGTAAGGCAACAGAACTGGCCAAAGGCAGGGCCAGAAACTCTTCTGCCAGGGCATGCTGCAGATTGGCCTGGGAAGAGATGTTCGGGGGCCGGACCTGCCCAGCAGCACGGGAGGGTGACACGGTGCATTTAGGGTTGCCAACCCCCATTTGGGAAACTTCTGGAAACTGAGGGATCTCAGAACCTTGCTCCAAGGAATCTGCTTGCTCCAGGGGATCTGATCGCTGTAGGCTGGAGGTCGGTGGTAGTTCTGGGAGATCTCCATCCCTAAGAGCATTCGTCCAAGCTTAAGGAAACTTTCTCCAGCTTCTTTCGCGGGAAGAATCGCTACATTTGGAGAAAGGCGCCGCAGGCTTCAAACAAGGGGTGCCAACCTCCAGGTGGGACCTGGGGATTTCCCCCCCCCCCCCAATGGCTTCTCCAAATTGCAGAGATCCGTTCCCCTGGAGAAAATGCATGCTTAGAGAGGTGGATTCTGTGGCATTGTACCCATTGAGGCCCCTGTTCTCCCCAGGCTCCATCATCAAATTTCCAGCAGATTCCCAACCTGGATTTGGCAACCCCATCAGCCATCGGTGGCTAGTGGAGATCTGACAACCTTACTGCAACCTTGACTGAGCTGCAGGTTTGCCAGCTCTGGCCTGGGGAATACCTGGAGAATTTGGGGGTGGAGCTGGGAGTGGGCGGGATTTGGGGCAGGGAAGGACCTCAGGGGAGTCCAATGCTATGGAATCCCGGAATTGATCTCTGTTGCCTGGAGACGCTATAAAATCAGGGACTCTCCAGATCTCACCTGAGGACGGGCTTCCCTACTGAGCAGAGTGGCAGGAAACATGCAGATGCCTCTGAGCATGCATAAGGTGTTTCCCCCTCAACTATGGGTAACCACAGCCAATTCACACATCTGGGTTAGAGGGGCAGTATCCTTAATCAGGAGGTGTGACGTCCCAGCCTTCAAAAGGGTTGCTGAGGGCTTCATCCTTATACACCGGTGGTAATTATCTATCTCATGTGAGAGCCGGCTTGGTGTAGTGGTTAGGAGTGCGGACTTGTGAGCTGAGTTTGATTCCCTGCTCCCCCACATGCAGCCAGCTGGGTGACCTTGGGCTCGCCACAGCACTGATAAAGCTGTTCTGACCGAGCAGTAATATCAGGGCTCTCTCAGCCTCACCCACGTCACAGGGTGTCTGTTGTGGGGAGAGGAAAGGGAAGGTGATGGTAAGCCGCTTAGAGCCTCCTCCAGGGAGAAAAAAGCAGCATATAAGAACCAACTCTTCTTCTTCTTCTGTAATATCTCAGCCTCCCCTCCCTCACAGGGTGTCTGTTGTGGGGAGAGGAAAGGGAAGGCGAATGTAAGCTGCCTTGAGACTCCTTTGGGTAGAGAAAAGCAGCATATAAGAACCAACTCTTCTTCGTCTTCATGTTAAAACATCAGCTTCATTTTCTACCTGTGTGCTTTTCTTCTAAGCAGCTTAGGCCAGTTTCTCCCTCTGCCTTTCAGATTCACGTCAGCCCCATGGGAGAGAAGACCAATGTGTTGGTGGGGTTTCTGGGTTTCATGACCTCTTTGTGAAGGACAAGTCATCACTTGACATTAGGGTCATCAAGCGATGGATGTGTGACCGGGGCAGTTGCCCTGAAATTAAACTGCAGAGCAGACAAAATCATCTCCCTAAAATTTATGACTCAGGGTATAGCTATGATTTGTTCCACGCTGATTTTAGCCTATTTTCCCTCTCTGGGGAAACAAAAAAAAATAAAAAATAAAAAATCACTTTCTCATTGGAAAAAAGAATCTGAGCTGCCTTTACTCTCACTGGGGAGAGAAGAAAACGAAGAATATGAGTTCTCCCCAGTATGTGTGTTGGCGTGGGGGGGGGAGCTAATCAGGGGTCTTTTTGCCAACAGGGGGCAAAAAGGTTTATGCTTACGCTCCCCAGGATATTCTTCTCTGTGATAAAGCCAAACACCAAGAATACAGAGCATCTCTGCCCCATCAATACCTTGTTGCTAATAGCCACTGATGGATCTCTGCCCTTCAGAACAGAAGAGAAGCCATGTTGGGTCAGGCCAATGGCCGATCCATTCCAACTCTCTGTGCCACACAGTGGCCCAAACACTGGGGCCACCAGGAGGTCCACCAGTGGCTTTAAGAACATAAGAGAAGCCATGTTGGATCAGGCCAAGGGCCCATCCAGTCCAATACTCTGTGTCACACAGTGGCCCAAACACAGGGGCCATCAGGATGTCCACCAGCAGCTTTAAGAACATAAGAGAAGCCATGTTGGATCAGGCCAAGGGCCCATCCAGTCCAATACTCTGTGTCACACAGTGGCCCAAACACAGGGGCCATCAGGATGTCCACCAGCAGCTTTAAGAACATAAGAGAAGCCATGTTGGATCAGGCCTAGGGCCCATCCAGTCCAATACTCTGTGTCACACAGTGGCCCAAACCCAAGGGCCATCAGGAGGTCCACCAGTGGCTTTAAGAACATAAGAGAAGCCATGTTGGATCAGGCCAATGGCCCATCCATTACAACCCTCTGTGCCACACAGTGGCCCAAACCCAGGTGCCATCAAGGAGGTCCACGAGCATCTTTAAGAACATAAGAGAAGACATGTTGGATCAGGCCAAGGGCCCATCCAGTCCAACACTCTGTGTCACACAGTGGCCCACACCCAGGTCCCATCAGGAGGTCCACCAGCATCTTTAAGAACATAAGAGAAGCCATGTTGGATCAGGCCAATGGCCCATCCAGTCCATCACTCTGTGTCACACAGTGGCCCACACCCAGGTCCCATCAGGAGGTCCACCAGCAGGGCCAGACCTCCAGAAGCCCTCCCACTCTTGCTCCCCCAGCACCAAGGCTAGAGAGCATCACTGACTTAGGCATGCTCCTGATTTTGCCCTTTTGTCCTGGGAGTCACCGACTGAACTCGAACACGCACACTAGCTACGGAGGAGAGCTCTCAAAGGATTCTTTCCTCGCCTC
Source organism: Paroedura picta (assembly GCF_049243985.1). Lineage (NCBI taxonomy): Eukaryota > Metazoa > Chordata > Lepidosauria > Squamata > Gekkonidae > Paroedura > Paroedura picta. Next base: position 166,797,573 of record NC_135371.1, on the reverse strand, counting down.
GGGGAAACGCGGCACTATTTGCAAAGCTGTGACCTTCAGAAGGTTGGCTAGGGAGTCTTGCGTGGACGTCTGCATGCCATCACCATCTCTCCCGAGCGCTCCAACGAGGTGTGGCTCGTTCGGGGTCACTGGTTATCCGAGAAGGCCCCTGCCAAAGGGGCCTGCTGATGGAACGTCACAATCATTTTTTAAAAGTTCTGCAGTTCCAAGTGGGCTTTGGCTGCTATCGGGCTCCCTTATGGGATGGGAGGAGACCTCCTCACTTGGCTCAGGGCAGCCCTGGTTGGACGGGGGTTAGGAAACAAGTACTCAAAAACAGCCCTCCTCCCCCGGGCCCGAAGGTTGCCAGGATGCTTGGAAAACGCTCTCTTCTAAAAGAAAGAATCTGCAAAAGGTGCTAAGCGGTCCAGCCAGCTCCATCTGACAATGGGGTGGCTCTCGTGTTCTCTCGCTCGCCCTGCCCCGCGGATCTTAATGACAGCCAGATGCGGGGGGATGAGAGCCCTCCCCCGCTTGTCTCTCCACGCTCGGAACCGTGCGGCTGTCTCGGATCTGTGTGCCGCACACTGCGGCTGGAGAAAACAGGAGACCCAGCCTGGTTTGGAATTGGATTCCAAACCTGACCAAGATAGCCCACGCTAGCCAGAACTCGGAAGCTAAGCAGGGTCGGCCCTAGCCAGTATTTGGATGGGAGGCCTCCGAAAATCACCAGGGTCGTTATGCAGAGACAGGCAGTGGCAAAGCGACTGGAAACGACTCTTGATTTGACAGCCCTACATTACAGGGGTAGTCAAGCTGTGGGCCTCCAGATGTCCATGGACTACAATTCCCATGAGCCCCTGCCAGCAAACGCTGGCAGGGGCTCATGGGAATTGTAGTCCATGGACATCTGGAGGGCCACAGCTTGACTACCCCTGCCCTACAGGGTCAGAATGACAGAATGGGAATCACTCAGAGCCGGAAGAGACCACCAGGGGCCATCCAGTCCAGCCCCGTACCTTCCAGGGGACTTAAAAATCACACCTTCCTGACAGGTGCTCATCCAATCTCCTCCTAAGAACCTCCCACGAAGAAGACTCCACCACCTTCCAAAACATATATTTATGCCATCTACGAGGAGACCGCTCCTTACCGGCTTAGGCCTCTCCATCACAAGGATCACCAAGGCCATCCTGTTGCGTGTAGGTACCAAACAGAGGTTCACGTTGATTCCTGAAACATAGAATCATAGAATCATAGAGTTGGAAGGGACCTCCTGGGTCATCTAGTCCAACCCCCTGCACTGTGCAGGACACTCACAACCCATTCGCTCCTCCCCTGTCATCTGCCACCCCCTTGAACCTTCACAGAATCAGCATCTTTGGACATTTCTAAAGATGGAGAACCCACCATCTCCTGCGGAAGCCTGTTTCACGGAGAAACTGCTCTGTCAGGAACTACTTCCGGGTGTTTAGATAGAATTTTGAATCATAGAATAACAGAGTTGGAAGGGACCTCTTGGGTCATCTAGTCCAACCCCCTGCACTCTGCAGGATACAACCCTATAGGCCAATCAGAAGCCTTGCTGGATAAAAGCCCTATCTGGACATGCCCATTTAAAAAAAATTGGTGGGCACCATGAAACATGCCAGCTAGCACCACGGCACTCACGGACAAGACGGTGAGGACCCCCACTCTACCTGGTGCAATACCTTGTGCACGAATCAGACATAATTCTAACTCTGTAAAGAAAATCAAGCTAAACTTTGTTAAAATGATATCCTTATATAAGTTTTGTCTTTAAAGCAGGGGGATTGGCTTGGAAGGATGCAAAACACCCTGATAAACGACAGCAGACGTGGGGAGGGAGAGAGACAGATCTGTCCCGGGGGGCCACAATCCACCCGACGTTCCCATCGAAATGGAATGTGCAAACTGTCTTACCCTTCAGTGGGACATTTACGAGACAGCTTCCCGCCGGGCTGTGCCCCGTTCGGTTTCGCGAGAATTTGGGATTTCTTACGCCAGGCACCGAAATGTCTGGAGCTGCCCCTGGAAGAGTGCCCAGTTTGGCTTGTCCATCTCAGAGTTGCATTATGGAGAACATGTTTCCTACCTAGCCGTGCTGTCGGTCAGGGAAAGGGCCGGTCCTGAGGGTTCCTGCGTTAATCCTAGAGTTCTGGTCTTTGCCTCTTGCGGCGCTCTGGGTAGATGTTATAAGGATGCAAATATTATGTCACAGGGAGAAGATAGCTGTTGCAAGATAGAGTGGTAAGGCAGCCGACACGCTGTCTGAAGCTCTGCCCATGAGGCTGGGAGTTCGATCCCAGCAGCCGGCTCAAGGTTGACTCAGCCTTCCATCCTTCTGAGGTCGGTAAAATGAGGACCCAGCTTGCTGGGGGGTAAACGGTCATGACTGGGGAAGGCACTGGCAAACCACCCTGTATTGAGTCTCCCATGAAAACGCTAGAGGGCGTCACCCCAAGGGTCAGACATGACTCAGTGCTTGCACAGGGGATACCTTTACCTTAACATCTATCTATCCATCCACCTACCTACCTACCAACCTACCTACCTACCTACTAACCTACCACCTTCCCCGAAGTCTCAACAATCCCTACATATAAATAGCTATAATATTACTAACAGATGACAATTATAACAGTGGTAACAGTGCAACACTACAAACAGTATAACAGTACAAACAGGTCCAGGAGCAGAGCACATTGATGGATTTCTGGGGGACAGGGACCCTGCAGAGGCCCTGCAGATGTTGTTGGTTGTGCCTGGTCTCAGCCGAATGCCTGGTGGAAGAGCTCCCTTTTGCAGGCCCTGCGGAACTGTTTAAGCTCCGTCAGGGCCCTGATCTCCTACGGGAGCTTGTTCCACTAGGTGGGGGCCAGGATAGAGAAGGCTCTGGCCCTGGTTGAGGCCAGGCGGGCTTCTTTAGGGCCAGGGATCATTAGCCGGTTGGTGGTGGCAGAGCATAGAGCTCTTTGGGAGGCATATGCAGGGAGGTGGTCCCTCAGGTACACTGGGCCTTGACCGCGTATGGCCTTGAAGGTGATTACCAGACCCTTTAGCCTGATCTTCTTATTGGTACACACACACACAGGTAGGTACACATAATCACACCTGCAAGACGTACGTGGGTGTTGCTATTGCTGGTGGACCATTCTTTCTGCTTGGTGATGGTTTATCTGGGGCAACCCACTTTGCGGTGAAATAGAGATGTCTGCGTTTCTCTCCCCTGCTCGGGCAAACGCATTAGTCTCCATCTTTTGGGACCAACCAAGAACTTCTTCTTCATCTTCCTCTCCTTTTCCTTCTCCTTCTTCTTTAGCTTGTAAGCCACCCCTCTGCACAAACGGGGAACGGGCTCCAGGCGGTTCACAGCAGTAGGATAAAATAATCCTTCAGTTGGATAAAACAATCAAAACAGCATAAAAACATGCTAAAATTAACAGCTAGTTGACGGCAATTAACAGAGCCCCAAGCCCTCCTCCACCTGGCCTGCAGGGTCGTGGAAAGAGCTGCCAGCAGAGACTTGGGCCCTGGCGGAACTAACAAAAGTTCCGCAGGGCCTGGAAAACAGCATTCTTCCGCCAGGCCTATGGATGAAATGAAGAACTATGGGCCTCCCTCCATGGCTTGTCCCTTTCTTTATGCCCTCCCTTTTCTTTTCCACACCCCCCCCCATGCCTATGGATTTCCATCCTGCCTGTAATGAGTTGATGAAGAAGGCACGGAAGACTGCGGAAGTGCTATAGAAATGAATTTTAAAATTGTTTTCTATTTCTGATGAGATGGCTCTGTCTGCTTAAGACCAATGAGGTTACTGGGTGGAGAGATCCGTTTGTTCAGGATCTGTATTTATCGGGGTGAGGTTGGAGAACTCAGTTCGGTGTGTTTTGCTTGGGTCCATAAAGAGTTGAAACGAACTCTGAATGTCCTGTCTGAATCCATGGATTTAACACAGCCTGCCTTCCGAAACAGCCGTTTTCTCCAGAGGAACCGATCTCTCTTGTCTGGAGATCAGGCGTAATAGTGGGAGATCTCCAGGAAAAAAAAAGGGGGGGGGGCTGTGTAACAGTGGCTTGAACTCTACAGTAAATAATACCTCCCCAAAGTGCAAAATAGTCATTTTTAAAGCATAGTGGAGACAATCACCCGTGATAAACCACACAAGACCCCAAATCTGTATACACTAATACATGTGCAATATGAAAAATAGTTTGGGCAAAATTCCAACAGGTTAGTTTCAAGTTAGTTGGCAACCCTAAGACCCAGGAATCGTGCTCTCTGTCTCTGTCTCTGTCTCTGTCTCTGTCTCGTCTCTGTCTCTGTCTCTGTCTCTGTCTCTCCACACACGCCCCCCCTCAAGATTTGCTTCAGCTTCGTTTTTCATTCTTGCAACACCAAGGGGAGAGGAGTTGGGAGATGGGCAGCCCACTGCCTTCTCAAGCAGGCCGTGGGTGTTTGAGGGTTAAAAATAGACAGACCAGCTTTCGGTTAGCAAATGTGGAGGCAGGAAAAGCAGCAGCTGGACTGTTTACTAGAGACCGTGCTTTCCCCCACAGATGCCGAAATTAGTCAGACCCGAAGGTCGGCGCATAACTGTGCGCATACGTGGTGTTTTCGGCTCTGGGGACTCCGATATCACAGGCGTTCCGCTGTGCCGTTGGCCTCGGGGACGGCCAAAGCATCCAGGGCAAGGGAGAGGTTTGGTGGGGAGGGGCTTGAAAGAGCTTTGCCCCATTTCTAGATGCAGAGCATCACGCAAAAGATTCTCAAGGCCCCGCCCCAGGGTTACCTCTTTTGGGTTCGGAAATTCCTGGAGATTTGGGAGTGGAGGGTTTGGGGAAAGGATCTCAGCGGGGGACAGGGCCAGACTGTTCACCAATCCGTCTTGGTTCGAGAGCAGTCCTAACTCCAGGCGGTCTGCAGTTCCCACCTGGAGGTTGACTACCCTATCTAACACAGGATTTGTCCGAGACAGAATGACTCCAGAGGCAGAACACTATCCTGGAATTCTCAAGGGATGTCAACTTCAAGGCGGGGCCTGGATTTCACCTGGAGTTCCTGCTGCCCTCCAGGCTACAGCAGTTTCCTCTGGACCTTTTCCGCACTGGGGAAACCAGAGGAATGGCTCTCTTATAGTGCTCCACGGAAGTACCAGCTTTCCACACAAAAATCTCGGGATTCAAGTGCAGCGCCGAATGCGTTTCCCGTCTGCTGCGCGTTTGGGAAATGCTGCTAAAACTGGTTGCCCCACCTCTACCCTAATCCCCTGGGAAGGAGAAAATGGCAACTTCTCAGGCTGGAGTTGTAGGGGTGAGGCTCTCCGCAGCCCAGGCATTGGGAGAAGGGCAGACAGGTTGTCCTCCCTGCCCCCTTACACATTTTTAAAAATCTCACCTCTCTTCCAGGAGGCTCAGGACAATGTAGACAGTCTTCTCTGCCCTCCCCCCCCCCCACCATAGTTGAATCGTCACAACCACCCTGCGAGGTAGGTCAGGCTGAGAGCAACTGGCTCAAGTGAACGGAGAAGGGATTTGAACTTGGCTGTCTCTAGCCTCTCCTTGTCCAACGTTTTAACTATGATGCCAGACCCGCAGTGACTAGGAATGGGTTCAGCAGCATTTCACAAGTATATAATTAACTGAGAATCCATTAAATTAATTGATGCAGAACACATGCCTCCACAAGAAGCATTAACGGCCCCGTGCTTTAGATGGCCTTCAGAATAAAAAATAATGGGCATACACAGGTGCTGTCAAGTCACAGCTGACCTGCGGTGACCCCAGCAGGGGCATTCAAGACCTGTGAGAAGCAGACATGGTGGGCCATCACCTTCCTCTGTAGAGGCTTCCTTGGTGGTCTCCCATTCAAATATCAGCCTTGTTTAGCTTCTGAAGAGATTGGGCTACACTCTGCCACCAGCCCTCTCTGGGGGAAAAGAATTAGACAGCATCAAGGAGCTATGATACCTAGATGGTGCCTCCAGAGTCAGAGGTAGTGTATCTGCCGCAGACCAGATGTTGGGGATTGGGGACGTCCGCTTTTCTGTCATGCTCTGATTTGCAAACTCTCAAGGCTATCTTGCAAGCCGCCCAGATGGACTCGGGTTGCCGGCTCCGTGTTGGAAAATACCTGGAGATTTTGGGGGGTGCGGCCTGAGGAGACGGGGTTTGGGAAGAGTCCCTGGTCTACTTTCCAAAGTGGCTGCTATCTCCCGGGGGGCTGCTCTCTGCCGCCTGAAGATCAGCTGTAACCCCAAGAGATCTGTGAACTGCCGCAAGCCAGCTTGCTGGGAGCAGCGGTATACAAATGTTAAATAAATAAATAAATAAATAAATAAATAAATAAATAAATAAATAAACAAACAAACAAACAAACAAACAAACAAACAAACAAACAAACAAATAAATAAATAAATAAATAAATAAATATCAATCCCCGGCCGCCCCCTGAATGTATTCCTTACACAGTTGGATATATTATTTCAAAGATTTAATGATCTGATTTCCAAGTCAATGAAATTTGACAGTAAAAAGAAATAATTATTTTTACAGGCATGTGTTCGCTCGAGATACAAATTGGTTTTGTGAGTTGTTGGGTTGTGAAACGGCCTCCGGTTGTAAGCTGTTTGCAAAACTCACCTCTTCGTCAGAACCTGATTATTTATCATCCATCGAAAGAAGCATTTTCATTCTCACCCAGCACCCACGACAACAATTATTCCTGTTTACTATAAAATGTCATATATTTTGGGAAACATCTCTACAGCCGAGACCCTTCTTAAGTTTTGTAAGTGTTTGAAACTCGGCTGTTTGTTTCCTTGGAGAGAGGATCGTTAAATATTTGAACAAATACCGTCAGCTATTTTTGCCTCTTAGAATCATAGAATCATAGAATCATAGAATCATAGAATCATAGAATCATAGAATCATAGAATGATAGACTTGGGCGGGACCTCATGGGTCATCTAGTCCAACCCCCTGCTCCATGCAGGACACCCACACTCATCTACACCCTCTCACTCATCTACTGGAACCTGCCACCCCCTTGAGCCGCCAAGAAGAGTTTTCTCCCCATACTGTGTGACCCATTCATTTCATGACCCCCCTGGAGGTTAGCAATCCGACAGACAAACCCTCGCCACATTTTAACGAACGTGGCTTTTCTGTTTTCGAGAGCCCGTCACCGTGGTAGACCCAACCATGGCCATTATTGTTCTGTTGGTGGTCAGGTGCAGGTAGCCAAACACGCAACCGTTGTCACGTCTCCGTATGTGCAGAATGGAGCGGAATCATTTTGCTCCCTTGTCCGGTTCTGGCTGCTGGCAAACCTAAGGTGACCAGATTTCAAAATTGGTAAAGTGGGACAACATTGACCAGGGGGGTTCTTGATTAAAAATTGGGTCTATATGGAGCAACAAAAAGTTTCATAGAATGCACAGAACGCCGGCCTGCTGAGGCCTGGGGAGCAGCCGTGGCTGTCCAGACTTGTCCGAGGCTTTCTGTGGTGCGCGAGAGAAACTTCCTGCCTGACTCCCCCAGGCCAGCCACCGTCTCTGTTTGTTTGTAGCGAGCTGAATGGGGCTGTTAGTAATTAAAGCACATGGGGTTCCCAGAAAGCGGCTCAGACCGGATATCCTTCATCAAAATACCCTAGGCATGACTGCCTAAAAATAACTCTGGCAGAACAGAAACTAAATAAACAGAGCGAGAGAAAGGCCCAGCGCCAACTGCACAAACTCATTTCCTGGGACAGGGTGTGGTGGCAGCCGGGGTGCTGTGGGGAAGAGGAGAGGCGGGAGGAAGGGGGAAGATCCTGGGTGAAAGAGCACGGGCCCCCACGCACGTGTGCCCACAGGCAGGGACGGTGTGCGATTCGGAGCGCGAAAAGGAATGCTTATATAACCGCTTGCAGGGCACGCACACACGCACAGATCCCAAAGAGCACACCCCTGCATCGGTGGCCCGAAAGGGTGAAGGGTAAGACCGATGCAGGGTAAAAAAGGAACTTGAGGTAGGTCCCTTTGTTACGGGTCAGCCCGTCTTTCGCCCAGCTTTTGCAGCTGAAATGAAGGGCGATGAGAGTGCTGGCTCAGTCACCCCTCCGGTCCCGTCATTCAGGTAAGAGGTCCAATTGGACTCTGATCTGGAGAACCGGGTTTGATTCCCCACTCCTCCTCCACATGCAGCCAGCTGGGTGACCGTGGGCCAGTCATAGTTCAGAGCTCTCTCGGCCTCCCCTAACTCACAGGGTGTTTTGGGGGTGGGAAGGGAAGGTGATGGTAAAGCACGTCGGAACACATGAGCCCTGCTGGGCGACCTTGGGCCAGTCACAGAGTTCTCTCAGAGCTCTCTCAGCCTCACCTATCTCAACAGGATTTCTGTTGTAGGGAAAGGAAGGGAAGGCAGCTGTAAGTCACTTTGAGGCACATGAGGCCTGCTGAGTGACCTTGGGCCAGTCCCGGTTCTGTCAGAGCTCTCTCAGCCCCACCTCCCTCACAGGGTGTCTGTTGTGGGGAGAGGAAAGGGAAGATGATTGGAAGCCTCTTTGAGCCTCCTTCAGGCAGAGAAAAGCAGCATATAAGAACCAACTCTTAGGGCCATTTCGCACGGCTTCAAAGTAGCAGAATGGTTGCTATTTGGAAACGCTACTAATTTGACATAACCCACGACGTCGTAGACAATCTGCAACAATCCTGAAACCAATCAGCAAAAAGCGCTTCGTTGTGGCGCTTTCAGGGGAATCCAGAAAAGTGGATTCACCCTCCGGATAGCGATACACTCCTGCAACCAATCTGCAACAGTAGCGCTAAAGACCTGTGCGTTACCATTGTTGCTGGTTCTTCAAAGTCCCTCCCCCTGGCTCTCTCCTCCAAACTTCCGGCGAAGCGATCGCCATTTTTTTTTCTCCGAGCGAGCGGGGATAAACGCACCGGCGAGCCTCTTTCTGTTTAGAGGCTTCCCTGGCTTCAGTCCTTCACCTTTAGTCACTAAGCACAAACAACTGAAAAGCCCGTTTGCTGAAATAAAGTCCCTTTATTTTTTACAAATAAATTCAGCCGAAAATCGTGCCCGTGAGAGGGGGGGGGGATTTTTTTTTTAATCACTCGAGGCAGCGTGCAAATGATCATACAATCAAACGACAGCTCACATTAGGCAGCTGGATGGGTCTCTCCGTAGCAACGAATCTACCTAGATTCATTGCTATTGGTCGTTTTTTTTTTTTTTTAAACCTTTCTTAAAGGGAAAGGGGCTGTTTGGGAGCATGCTAACGGCTGCCCATTGGCTGCTTGACGGCCAGGGGCGGGACGAGCTTGGCAATAGCGCTTCCTTTCTAGCGATTTCTGCCGAGACCGGAAGCCTGTGGGAAACGCTAAAAAACGCAACTGATTCCACTACAAAGGCAGGTATGCATAACGACGAATTCCACTATTTTAAATGGCGATTTTTCATTCCGCAAACAATTTGCAACAAAGATCCCTGTGCGAAAAGGCCCTTCTTCTTCTTCAGTAATATCAGGGCTCTCTCAGTCCCACCTCCCTCACAGGGTGTCCGTTGTGGGGAGAGGAAAGGGAAGGCGATTGGAAGCTGTTTTTGGACTCCTCCGGGTAGTGAAAAGCAGCAGAGAAGAAGTATTGCAGGAAGTATTGCATCTTGTGAGGTTTGCGAAACTCACAGCCACAGGAAGTTGTGATGGCCACCTTGTTTGGCCAGCTTTAGAAAGGGGGAAGGGCTGGACAGATTTATGGAGGATTGATTATTGCCAGCTGAAGTAATTGAATGGGAGCAGTTAGCAAAGGGGAAATGTTGTATTCAGCCCCTGGTTGTGTAATTTTGCAGGACGTCTGGCCATCCACCATTGGAAACAGCATGCTGGGCTGTATGTACTGTCAGTCTGATCCAGCAGAAAACCTCATTTCTTTTCCTGAAAATGTGTCGCAAAACGAACACCCTCTTCCCATTGAGATTAGGGTTGCCAGCTCCGGGTTTCGAAGTCTCAGGAGAACTGGGAGATGGAGCCTGAGGGCAGAGTTTGGGGGAAAGAAAGACTTCAATGGGGTCTATTGCCTTAGAGTCCAGCTTCCAAAACGGCCATTCCCCCCCCCAGGGAAACTGATCTCTTTTGCCTGGTGATCCATTGTAATAGTGGGAGATCTCCAGCCACCACCTGGAGATTGGCCACCCTACATCAAGATCCATATGGGACATGTAGGTTTATGGAGAGCATGTCGTGCCTGATTTTCTCATTGTGAAAACTCATATAGGGTTGCCAGCTCATTGGAGCCTCAGGGGTAGAGAGTTGAAGGAGGGGAAAAAGGATCTCAATGGAGTCTCAATCTCAAAGAATCCACCCTCTAAAGCTGCAACACTCTCCAGGGGATCCAGTCTCTGTCATCTGCAGATAAGATTGAATTCCCTGACATGTCTAAGCTCCAGCAGGAGGCTGGCCTGATATGGTTCTAAAGCACCCCCCACAGTGGCATACAGTTTAAAAATGAATCCTAACATAATAGCTCCATAAGATTTGTTATGTTGTTAGGTGCAAAGTCGTGTCCGACCCATCGCGACCCCATGGACAAGGATCCTCCAGGCCTTCCTGTCCTCTACCATTCCCCGGAGTCCATTTAAGTTCGCACCGACTGCTTCAGTGACTCCATCCAGCCACCTCTTTCTCTGTCGTGCCCTTCTTCTTTTGCCCTCGATCGCTCCCAGCATTAGGCTCTTCTCCAGGGAGTCCTTCCTTCTCATGAGGTGGCCAAAGTATTTGAGTTTCATCTTCAGGATCTGGCCTTCTAAGGAGCAGTCAGGGCTGATCTCCTCTAGGACTGACCGGTTTGTTCGCCTTGCAGTCCAAGGGACTCACAAGAGTCTTCCATAACACGAAAAAAGGAAGGTTCACAACAGAATATCAACAGAAAAACAAGGAACCTCTCCAAGGCAATACTCTTGTTCTAACAACATATATTCAATTTTAATACAATTTTTATATACATAAAGAATCTACCGTAACAGTTTCTAGATAATTTCCATTTTCAATCTCTTTTCTTCAGGGCTTGAGTCCTCCAATATAAGATGGTTGTATGGTTCATGTATATAAAAAACATTGAATGGGAATATAATAACTCCAACAACAACAACAACAACAATAACAACAACAACAACAACAATTGTATTCTTATAACCCACCCTTCCCTGGCCGGGTCAGGATGGGCAACAGAAAGTTTTAAAAACAATCAATACAAATTTATATCAAAACAGTCATAGGGGACATTCATCAGAATTCATCAAAACATTGCAGTGCCTTTGGAAGCAGTACAGTCAAGGGTTGTTTGTTGGTTTCCAAATTGCCTGGCCGGGGTGAGAAAAGATGCATCTGTCTAGATCAGGGGTAGTCAAACTGCGGCCCTCCAGATGTCCATGGACTACAATTCCCAGGAGCCCTTGCCAGCATTCGCTGGCGAATGCTGGCAAGGGCTCCTGGGAATTGTAGTCCATGGACATCTGGACGGCCGCGGTTTGACTACCCGTGGTCTAGATCCTGCCTGGTATAGAACTATCAAAGGAGAGTCACCCTTTCGTGCTCATCCCAGGTCTCTTTTGCCCGTGTGTTCTCTTGGCTTTGTGCCTCCCTGGGCCCTGATACGTTACTAGCCTCGGTGGCACCTACCGGTGATGGAGAAGGAGTTTCCTACTTGGCTCACGACACCAAGTGCAGAATGTCTGGCCATGTGCAGGACACCTGATAGGACCGAGATACCAAAGTCCGCTGTGGAGCCATTAGCTTGATTAACCAGCGCAGCACGGCCTGAGACGAACATGCCGGGCAGGCCGGTCCTTGAGATCCAATCATGGATGCCTCAGCAGGTAAGAAACCTGTGGGGCAAGGGAAAGGTAGCAATGGGAGGGCTGTGTGAGGAACTGAGGGGTGACGGACAGGAAGGGATGCCTGTCCGTGGTATTATTCCCTTTTCTTCTGTGCAGAACTCTGCAGGGACTCAATAAACAAGACTGAGCGAGCTCCTTTGTGCGTCAATTGAACTATTTACTTTATTTGAAGTATTCGTATTGAAGGTTTCGAACAGTAAATGAAAAAGCCTGGGCAGCCTCCATTTGCCTTGGGGCCACGCAGGGAAGGGAGAGTCAGTTTAATCCCGCCTTTCTGGGCTTTTCGACCATTGAGAAGCCCCTGAAACGTTCTTCAGGCTTGGGGAAACCTCAGAAACGGTGTGATCGTGCAGGATTGGGTTGGATCTGCACACGTCTGCTGTTTGCATTTGATTGGCAGGGCGAGATGTCACTCTTGGAGCCCTAAGAGGACTATAGGAGATTGGATCCGATGGACTTCCACAGCAGGAAATATCCAAAAGGAACGGAGCCACTTCATGGACGATGTTCTGTCAGTAGACCAGGTCTCCCAGAAGAGATTTCAAATTACGGAACTGTCTCTTTAGGATTGGAGAATGTTAGGGATAGAGCTGGCAGTTGAGTTTAATGCTCTGGAGTCCCCCCTCCCAAGCAGCCCTTTCCTCCAGGGAAACTGATCTCTGTAGTCTGGATGGGGTTGCCAACTCTGGGTTGGGGAATACCTGGAGACTTTGGGGGTGGAGCCAGGAGTGGGCGGGATTTGGGGCAGGGAGGGACCTCAGTGGAGTCTGATGCTCTGGAGTCCTCCCTCCCAAGCAGCCCTTTTCTCCAGGGGAACTGATCTCTGTAGTCTGGGGTTGCCAGCTCTGGGCTGGGGAATACCTGGAGACTTTGGGGGTTGGAGTCAGGAGTGGGCGGGATTTGGGGCAGGGAGGGACCTCAGTGGAGTCTGATGCTATGGACCCCACCCTCCCAAGCAGCCATTTTCTCCAGAGGAACCGATCTCTGTCGCCTTGAGAGGAGCTACAATGGGGATCCCCAGGTCCCACTTCTGGACTGGCATCCCTAGTTATAAATCTTGGAGATCTCCATGTTTCTCCTGTAGATTAGCAATCCCAGGGGAACAGAATTGCACTTGCTTGCCAGCCTGCCCCAGAAGAAACCCTGGCTATGCCAAGACAATGTTCACAGCCCCACACCCGCCATTCTGATGTGTAGACCTGCCTTGATGGCCCTGACCTCACCCACCCACAGGCCCTCCGGAGAACCAGCCCCGAAGGGCACTTGGTAGCGAGGCTGAGTGCTGTCATTCTGAAACCAGCCTTGGAAATTATGCTTGATGTCACCCTGCAGAATAGAGACCACACGAGGGGAGAATATGAGACAACCGGGGTGGGAGGCCCCGATGAGAGACAGAGAGCAGAGCAGATGATTCAGGCTTCCTGCGTCACTGATTAGGGGCTTGGGCACCCATTGCACCAAATTAGGTTTCTGTTTCTCCGCATCCTTAAGGATCCCCTGGGGGGGATTTCTGGTCTGCGGACCGTTAAATAAGGTCGCTAGGCCCCTGCTAGGAGCGGGGGATGCCCTACTACAGCTCAGCTAGCCAGGGTAGATGGGAGCAGCACCAAAATCAAGGGGGCACCAAAAGTGCACCTACCAGGGACATTCAGACAGAGCTAAACCATAGAGTTTTACCCAAATCCTAGAGCATCCCTGGCTTTGCTGGCAACTCAAAGACATGCGAAGCAGCCATTTTCCCCAGGGGAATTGGCCTCTATCGTCTGGAGTTCAGTTGTAGTTCTGGGAGATCTCCAGGCCCCACCTGGAGATTACAAAGAATCCTGAACAGGGGGTGCATAAAAGACAGGAAATGTAAATAGCAAACCAGTGTGGGAAAAAGATGATTCGTCTCTGTTTTCCTTTTTCCTGATTTATTTGGAGTCTTCACCAAAGCACCAAACCGCTTTCAAAATACCGTCTTCGGTGGCAAAAGTTAAATCCAAAGTGAAGACCTCTTATAATACAGTTCTTAAATTGGGATTCGCCTTGGTCATATTTATTTAGATTTTTATACCACCCTTCCATATGGCTCTGGGTGGTTTATTAACTTTATTGAATGGCCTATGCCACCGAGGATGGTATTTTGAAAGCGGTTGTTACCGGACGGCGCTTTGGTGAAGCCTCCAAATAAATTAGGAACAAGAAAAACAGAGAAGAAGCATCCTTCTCCCATAGTTTTTTTCTATTTACATGTTGTATTTTATTCAGACCCTGTGCGGGACTCTGTGCTTCCCATCTGGAGGTTGGCAACTCCACCCCCAAACTCATGAGCAGATGGATTCCTTGACAGTGCTTTGAGACCTGGGGGAGACAGATGGGCAGGAGTGGGGGGGGCAGAGTTATATTCATTCATTCATTCATTCATTCATTCATTCATTCATTCATTCATTCATTCTTTGATTTATATACCGCCGCTCTCAAAGACTTGCGACGGTTTACAATAAAATGGTAAAAACACAGAACCCTTAAAATCCCCCGCACATTAAAACACATTAAAGATGGCTATCGGTTGGAGTGAACCCCCCATCTCCTCCCCTCACCCCTGTCCAGCTAGCAGTCCGGAGCTTTTTCCTTAGGAGCGGGGGACCTGATCTCACCAGCTCTAGCGGATCCTCCGATGGTAACTCCAGGACCTCAGCCTGACCTCAACCATATGCCTGGTGGAAGAGCTCCATCCTACAGACCCTGCGGAAAGCTGATAACTCCAGCTGGTCCCTTCGCTCTTCCACTAGGCTTTCTGACCGCCTTTAGCAGGAGCCTGCTCAAGTGGTGGGCTTCCTTCATTGCAGGACTCAAAGCTCATCCAGATACGGTGCTCATCCAGATCCAACCGACCCAGATACGGTGTGACCCCCCAAGTGAGCTGAATGTGGCAGGTGTGGGAAGCCGACACGGTTAGCATTTTCCAGGGTCTTCCCGACCCTCCTCCATCCCTGTTGACCTGGCTGCCAGGGAAAGATTCTCGACGTAGCGTGTGGCAAGCGGCCAATGAAATGATCCGCGTCGCTCAGGAAATTGACTTGCGTCAGTCCCGCCTTCCGCCCGAGACGGCTTGCTGTGTTGCTCTGTTGGTTTTTGGCAGGTCTCTGTTTGGTTTGCTTCTCCTTGCTGAATCGAGGGAAAGATGACACGGGCTGGCGGGCCTGGGGGGGGGGGAACGTCCCCCGCTGCGTTGACAGGGTAACTTTTCCAAACCTGGCCAAACAAGACTTGGGACCTGATTCGGAGGTAAATGTTTGGCATCGGTTAGGCCCGGTTTCGAAGGGACCAGATGCACACCAAGGGGAAATCCATGGACGTCTCCCCAAAACTGCAGCTTAGATATACATTCCTTGCTGTGCATGTTCAAAGGCTGACCCAGGGACAAATTATTAGAGACAGTCAGTTATAATATCACACTGGAAGACTGAGAAAGTTTTCCGCTCGGGAGTTCTGGAATGCCGAAGAATACACAGGAAATAGGTAAGGTTGCCAGCTCCAGGATGGGAAATACGTGGAGATTTGGGAGGTGGAGCCTGAAGAGGGTGTGGTTGGTGGAGGGGAGGGAAGGGCTTTAATGGGGTATAGTGCTAGAGTCCTCCTTCCAAAGCAGCCATTTTCTCCAGCTGAGCTGATTTCTGTTGCCTGAGGCTGTAGAGCAGGGGTGAGCAAACTGGCTCTCCAGATGTACACAGACTACAATTCCCACAAGCCCCTGGGGCTTGCACCTGCCCATCCCCCAGGCCTTCCTAGGTAATTTGGACAACAGCTACTTGCACATTTCCCGTTCTATGTCTGCAACGAAAAGGGCTAGAGAGGTACTTAAAAAAAATTAAAGGAATGTTGGGAATTCAGAGGTGGGGCATGACCTGTTTGAGAGGGGATAGATCCTGAATGCGCATTTCCTCCCCCCCCCAAAAAAACTTAAAGGCCTGTTATGATCCATATCTGAGAGCAACACAGAGTGCTAGGTCTTATCTTTAAAGCCCTAACTGCCCTGAGACCAGAGTCTCTAAAAACTCCCTGTTTTCACAGGAAATGGCCCAAGCATTTAGATTCTTATCAGAGCCCCTTCTGTACGTGCTGCCATCCTCCAGACGAAACTGGGTGCCAATCAGAGGCAGCGTTTTCCAGAGCTGTAGCAGCTCCACTGTGGGCCTGCCCCTTCCTCTGTTCTCCAGGGTCTGTTCTGTGTTAGATTTTTTTTTAAGTTCCTGTTTCCCTAGACCTTTTGGGATAAATAATGGATGAACATTTTCTTTCCTCTTCTCTTGTTTTGATTTTATTTTTTTCTTTTTGCTGCCCCCTCTGCTTTTTTTAGACTTAGCTGTTTCTTAGTCCTGATTACGTGCGCCCTTCTTAGCTTTTCTTAGAATGAACCTTTGTCCATCGAATACAGTTTTATTCCATGCTTCCTCCCAAGAGCTCGGGGCCGCTGACGTGGTTCCCCTTTCCTCTACTTGTTCTTAAAACTTGAAATCCGTTCAACGAACTGTCAAAAGATTTCACAGCTGGAGTCCACTGGTTGTTGGGGGTCTTCCAGGCTGCCTGGCTGTGGTCCGGTAGTTTTAGCACCTGACATTTCGTCGGTAGCTGTGACAGGCATCTTCAGACTTAGGACACTTTAGGATGCTTTGGGCTGATCCTGCGTTGAGCAGGGGGTTGGACTAGATGGCCTCCATGGCCCCTTCCAACTCTTCTAAGATTCTATGATTCTGTGATACTATGACACGGCAGGGCAGGGATCTTGGGGGTGGAGAAGATTCCTATCTTGCTGTGTCCTGCCTCTGAAGGTATCAGCCACAGTTATTGGCAAAACATCAGGGACTAAATCTATCAGACCACGGCCGCACAGCCTGGAAACCTCACTACTGGATGAGATCGGAGACAGAGAGAGAGAGAGAGAGGGAGTGAGAGAGGAGACGCACAACTGGCCCAAAGTTAGTCATCCAGTTCCATAGAATCATAGAGTTGGTAGGTTCCAGAGAGGCCATCTAGTCCCACCCCTTGTTCAATGCAGGATCAGCCTAAAGCATCCAGGAGAAGTATCTGCCCAGCCGCTGCTTAGAATCATAGAATCGGAAGGGGCCAGAAAAGCTATCTAGTCCCACCCCCTGCTCAATACAGGATCAGGCCAAGGCATCCATGACAATTGTCTGTCTAGCTGCTGCTTGAAGACTGCCGGTGAAGGGGAGCTCAGCACCTCCTTAGGCAGCCGATTCCACTGCTGAGCTACTCTGCCTGGGAAATTCTTTTCCTGATATCTAGTCGATATCGTTCCACACATAGTTTAAAACAGTGGTCCCCAACCTTTTTTCGGCTGGGGACCGGCAGACGATGGCCACGCCCACACATCGCGGGAAATGTCGTTGAGTGGCAGGCCACTTACAGCGGCCCCCGTAGGGTGTTCAAGGCAAGAGGCGTTCGGAGGTGGTTGGCTGCTGACTTCCTCTTTGCAGGGGCCCTGAGCATCCTTGGTGGTCTCCCATCCAAATGTTAAGCAGGGCCGAGTCTGCTAAGCTCCTGAGATCTGACTAGGGCAAGCTCCAGGGCCCTCCAGGCCAGGCCAGGCTAAAGATCTAACACATCATATTTCCACCACCTGTAGGGGGAGCTCTTTCCCCATCCTAATACTTTCACTCCCTGCATCTGTGCAAGGTGTATGTCGGAAAAGGAGAGAGAGGGGGAGAGAGAAAGAGATGGTAGCTCTACCAGATGACATTGCCAACTCCTGGCTGGGTAATACTAGGAGATTTGCGGGGCATGGCCAGGGAAGAGGGGAGTATGGGGAGGGCAGTATGAAGTCCCCCTTCCAAAGCAGCTATTCTCTCCCTCTGTCCCCTGGAGGACGGTTATAATTCAAGGAGGTCTCCAGGCTCTACCTGGTGGTTGGCAACCCTCGTTTCCAAGGTCAGTATTGCTATTAGCGTGAGTCCGAGATTGTAAAAACAGTGTGTGTGTGTGTGTGTGTGTGTGTGTGTGTGTGTGTGTGTGTGTGTGTGTGTGTAATCCCCCTTCCCAAGCAGCCATTTCCTCCGGGGGAATCGGCCTCTGCCGCCTGGAGAGGAGCTCTAATTCCAGGGGGTCCCCAAGTCCCACCTAGAGGAGAACACCAGGGGGGAAATACCCAGGAAAAAAAGGGAGCTGTGTAATCGTGACTCTGAAACGATAGTAAACAGTGCTTCAGAAACTGCAAAATAGTCATTTGCAAAGTATCATCAAGACAATCCTCATAACCAAACAATACTGACAATTGGTGTACAGCGATGCAACAATTCAACCAGCGCGATACAAAAAAATAATTCAGGCAACAGTTCAACCGTTCCGCAGTTCAGGCAACAGAATTGTTATGTTGTCAGATATATATTTACAGTATTGTGTGTTGGTTACGGTTGTCTTTATGATCCTTTACAAATGACTGTTTTGCACTTTTGGAAGCACTGTTGACGCTCATTTCAGAGTCACGATTTCACAGTTCCCCTTTTTGCCTGGTTTTCTTCTTCTCCCCTGGTATTTTCCATTTCCTGTGTCCCCGTTTTTCGCTTGTGGTCGTCCCAGCTTAGAGGTGGGCATGCCTAGCCTGTGATTTTATTTTTGTTATTTTTTGGATTTTTATACCACTGTTCCTAGCGAACTGGCTCGCTGGCGGTTTACAGCAGTGTAGTAAAAACAATATACAATAATAAAAAATTATACCAACCTGATTGATAAAAGTTAGCACTCCCCTCCAACAACAACAACAACAAATAAAAAGGCAGTCCAGAAAAACTCCTCTCTCTGCAAACGAACCGCTGGAATCGGTCAAAAGGACAATATGGCTATTAAAATAAAATCAAAAAATAACAAGGGGCCATCCGCCAATGGTTCATGGCACTGCCCAGTACTTTGCACTAGAGCCTGGGGGCGAAGACAGGTGGGGATCTGATCTTATACCCCGAGAACTTCCACCTGGCCTTAACCAAAGGCCTGGCGGAAGCGCTCCGTTTTGCAGGTCCCGCAAGCCACAAAGTCCACCCTCCAGGGCAGCCAAATGGCTGGAGATTTTGGGGGTCTGTAGTCAGGAGGCCAGAGAGCCTCTTGTGGCGCAGAGTGGTAAGGCAGCAGACATGCAGTCTGAAGCTCTGCCCATGTATGGCCCCTTCCGACTCTATGATTCTGTGATTCTGTGATTCTGTGCGTGGTCCCTGCCTTGGACAATGGGACAAAAAAAATCATAGGAGTACAGATAGAAGGAGAAAGTAAATTAGTAGCAAATTAGTAAACAGCCTCTTGTGGCGCAGAGTGGTAAGGCAGCAGACACGCAGTCTGAAAGCTTTGCCCATGTGGCTGGGAGTTCGATCCCAGCAGCTGGCTCAAGGTCGACTCAGCTTTCCATCCTTCCGAGGTTGGTAAAATGAGTACCCAGCTTGCTGGGGGGTAAACGGTAATGACTGGGGAAGGCACTGGCAAACCACCCCGTATTGAGTCTGCCATGAAAACGCTGGAGGGCGTCACCCCAAGGGTCAGACATGACCCGGTGCTTGCACAGGGGATACCTTTACCTTTACCTTTTAGTCAGGAGGCCAGTGAAAATTCCTGGAAAGCTGAAATTAGCAATCCTATATGTGTGTGTGTCCTTGGCGGTCTCCCATTCAAAGAGTTATCAGATCTGACCCTGCTTAGCAGCTGAGATCTGACAAGATCAGGCCACCTGTCTCTGACAGGTCTTTGACATCAGCTCCTGTCTGCAAAATGGCCCTTGAGCTAGTTGGGGTCCGAACTCTGGAGCCAGACAAGGACTCCACAGAGGATATATGAAGTGGTTGTTATTTAGCGCTCTGGTAATGCCCTGCTGGGGTTTTGAACTTATAGATTTCTGTTCTTTCTGGCACATGCACCCTTTGGGGGAGGGTGAACAGAAGTATCGCTTTTGTGTGTTTTTTCACACTGCACCCGGTTAGACACCGTGGAACTGCCAGGATTGCACAATCCCGCCTTGCCCTTTAAATCCCTTTTTGGCTCTGTGGAGGCTCCCTTGGCGAAACTTGACGTGAGGCTTTAAGGATCACTTGGTGTAAGAAACAGCAAAAGCTGGCAAAGAGCTGCTTGGTGGGAGCCAGCCAGACTGCAGAAGATGCCTTATGGAGGAAACCGGATCGTTGGTAGACCTGTTGGGTCATCCAAATGGAGGATATTGTATATTTTATTGGTTGCTTTTAGGGCCAGCTGCCCCTGACCCAACTTAGCTGTTCGTCTTTTAAAAACAGATAAATTGTCCCGCTGGATTAGATTGTAGCCCATCTAGTCCAACGGTGGCCAAACTGTGATTCTCCAGATGTCCATGGATTACAATTACCATGAGCCCCTGCCAGCTGGCAGGGGCTCATGGTAATTGTAGTCCATGGACAACTGGAGAGCCAAAGTTGCCCCCCGCAGTCTAGTTGGGCATGCTCCTCAGCAGCTGGCCAGGTATTTGCTGATTTCAATTCGGAAATAGCTTTCTCCTGTTTTACTCCCCCCAGCCTCTTCTAGACGGAGGAATATTGCCCTTGAACATGGAGGTTCCATTGAATGCTCAGGGCTCTTAGCTGTTGATCGACCTGCCTCCATTAGATTTTTGAAAGCCAGCAGCCCCTGACTATTGCTGACAGGGTTTAGATATGCAAAGGGTGGCGAAGCGCCAAGCTGCTTAAAAGAGTAAAATAGTTTTATTTGAAGATAAACAAGTTTTGTGAAGTGGAGGAGAGAGAGAGAGAGAGAGAGAACCCTAACTGTCTAACTGTTATTCTCTGTTCATTCTGTCTGTTCTGGAGACAAGCAGACAGAAAGTGTGCTCAAAGGAGCAGGAAGTCTCCAGATGAGCCAATCAGGACATAGAGCTAGCATGGCATAGTGGATAAAAGCAGCGGCCTCTCATCTGGAAAGCCAAGCTTGTTTCCCTATGCCTCCACATGCAACCATGTGACTGTGGGCTAGTCACAGTCCTGTTAGAGCTGTTCTCATAGAGCAATTTCTCTCAGGGCTCTCTGAGCCTTACCTACCTCCCAGGGTGTCTGTTGTGGGGAGAGGAAGGGAAGGTGGTTGTAAGCTGCTTGGAGTGGGGTAGTGAAAAGAGGGGTACAAAAACCAACTCTTCTTCTTCTTCTTCTTCTTCTTCTTCTTCTTCTTCTTCTTCACAGATTATCTGAAAAATATCAGAAAAATCTTGATCTAACTATGCTAAATATAAATCCCCTCCGATGCCCCTGGTAGGGCAGCACACTTGCCTCCTTTCATAGGCCAGCTTTAAAAGATGTACTGACATTGATGTTGATTTCTGCTTGGACGACATCCCGCACCCCTTGTCCGTGGCTCATGCTGCAAAACAGGTAACCGCATCTCCTTGCATTGCAAATCATCTACGAGCTTTGGATACAAGCTGGTAGGGAAATCCAGCCCAGGAAAAGTGCAGGTGTGTGGCGGCTTCTCGTCTCCTTCTATGCCCTTCAGTTTCTACCCGGCTACGTAGAGGGGGGCATTTAAACCCCCTGGCGAAAGGGGGAAAGTATCGCTCTGTCCATGCAAATGGATTGAGGCAGATGGTCTCGAATGCGATCATGATGTGCCTTTTGAATAAGTGTTCGATTTGCATGGGACTGAGCAGCTCCCCTGGTGATGTTCTGTTAAAGAAGACCTATGTCCTAATACTGAATTCCATTTTGCTGTCTTCCATAAGCAGACGAGGTGGGGTGAGGTGGGGGAAAATAGGTGTGTGATGCTAAGCACCCATATTGGCTAACCCAGATCTTTTCTCCAGAAGTGAATAAGTGCTTAAAATAAACCAATAAACAAGATGGTGAGGGGTTTGGAGACCAGGACGTATGAGGAAAGGTTGGGGGAGCTTGGTCTGTTTAGCCTAGAGAGGAGACGACTGAGAGGGGATCTGATCACCATCTTCAAGTATTGAAAAGGGTGCCATGTAGAGGATGGAGCAGAGTTGTTCTCTCTTGCCCCGGAGGGATGGACCAGAATGAATGGGATGAAATGAATGCAAAAGAAATTCCGTCTAAACATCCGGAAGAAGTTCCTGACAGTCAGAGCAGTTTCTCAGTGGAACAGGCTTCCTCGGGAGGTGGTGGGTTCTCCATCTTTGGAGATGTTTAAACAGAGACTGGAGAGCCATCTGACGGAGAGGCTGATTCTGTGAAGGCTCAAGGGGGTGGCAGGTGACATTGGATGAGCGATTGGGATGTGAGTGTCCTGCACAGTGCAGGGGGTTGGACTAGATGACCCAGGAGGTCCCTTCCAACTCTATTATTCTATCATTTTATTCTAAGCATAGATTCAGGTGGGTAGCCATGTTTGAGTCCAGGAGTCCCTTTAAAACCAACCAAGTTTTATTCTAGGGGTGGGCTTTCGTGTGCAACTGGAAATCATCGAGATATTCGGAGGGAGTGAATTAGCTGTCAATGAGTAAATGTTACACCAGAAGTGATGTTGCACATTGGTGCCATGCCAAAAAAACCCGTCTTTGTGGAAGACTTCTCCTCTGCTGGCTTGTTAAACGCTAGGGGGGGGATGGGGGCACAGCCTTGGGCCAGTCGCTCGCTTCCGACCTAACCTACCTCGCAGGGTTATTGTTGGGAGGATACAAGGGAGGACGGGAGAGCGCCACGTAAGCCACTTTGGGTCCCCAGTGGGGAGAAAAGCAGGATATAAACTTCACAAAAACGTGGCGTTCGGCGCTTTTGGCAAGATGGGTTAGCAAATACGCTGAGAATGCAAAGAACGGCTTAAAGGATTTGCTCTGCTTTGCTCCGAAATCAGCCCTTTCTAGCTTCTTTCATCCTTATCGGTTGTTGTCGTTTTTCAATCTCTGGCAGGGCAGAGAGAACGTGAATGAATCCGGGGGGTGGGAGTGGGAATCGCGGCCAAGCAGGCGGCCGCTGCCCCCGCCATCTCAGCCTGCCGGTTAATCGGCAGGCCCAGCTTAATTGCCGGTTCGAGCCGGAGTGGATTTCCCAGCCCGTTCGGCAGATGTGCCAGGGCTGCCCGTGCAAACAACAGATCAGCTCGCTTAGCCAGAAGAGCTGCTTCTCAAGACCCACAGGGATTAGATCCAAATCTGAACTCTTATCGCGCAAATGCGTTTTTAAAAGGCACACGAGTTGGAGGGTTATCACCACCATCACGTATTGAGTTGTGTGTAGGCCTGGTCCGATTCTGACATTTCTGCTGATCCCCACCCCCATCTATCAGGCTGCCTTGCTAAGGGAGAATGGCCACCCTACAGGTGGTATCTGGAGGCCTCCTGTTTTTCCAATCCATCTCCAGACAACCAAGATCAGTTCCCCTACGGCAGGGGTAGTCAACCTGTGGTCCTCCAGATGTCCATGGACTACAATTCCCACGAGCCCCTGCCAGCATTTGCTGGCAGGGGCTCGTGGGAATTGTAGTCCATGGACATCTGGAGGACCATAGGTTGCCTACCCCTGCCCTAAATGACAAAGGCTGCTTTGCTGTGTGGACTCTACAGCTCTCCCCAAACCCTGCTCTCCTCCAGGTCCAATCCCCAAATCTCTAGGTATTTCCCAAGTCCAAACTGGCAGCCCTGTGCAAAGGTTCCATATGAACCCTCCTCAACAATATTTTTATCCCACCCTTCTTGAGCCTCAAAGAGGCCTCAGGGTGTCATACTCAGTCCTCCCCTTCTCCCATTCCACTCCCCTTCTCCCCCTGCAGAAGGCCAGCTGCTTGCCCAATGAGCTGGGCTAAAAAAGGCCTAGGCCAAGAGTGAGCTAATGATCCTTGATGTACATAGTGTGCGGCTTCCTGCTTTTTGCGAATTAACGCCCTTCTCCATGCCTGGTAGCAAAGCAATCTTCCCTGATTGGCCGGGGTGTCGTTTCAAAGACTTCCCGGTTCCCGGTTGCAAGGCTTGTCTTCAAGTGACTGCGCTCCAGAAGCCCTAACTTCTCTCAGCAGAGATTTGCCTCTTGGATTCATTCCACCAATCCTCTCCCCCACCTCTGTTCAAGAAAAGAGACTCCCCTCCCCACTGAGCTTCCCCAATCAAGTGCAGAACACATTCTGTTTCAGTGGGACGGGGATAGAGGAAGACCCGAGTTCAAATCCATCTGAATTCAGGATCCACAACGGAAAAAACCGAGTGCAGAATCGGTCTAGGCATCTGATATCACTCTGTGAGTTTCATGGTTGGGTAGGGAATTCATTGTGTCCAACCATTTTGACCTGTTCCATCACCCTGGCTCTTAGCGTTAGAATGTTGAGCGCATTCCGTGACCTCCCAACAGCTGAGCCAATGGCTTTTCCATAAAGGCAGGTTTTCGTTCCAGGATTCTGTGACATCACAGAAGCTGTAGCTGTGAGTTTTCTGCATTCTGCAGGGGGTTGGACTAGATGACCTTGGAGGTCCTTTCCCACACAATCATTCTACAGCAGTACAGCCAAAACCAAAGAAGGCAGGGTGTTCGCTTCCAGTGGGCAAACTTCTTTTTAACTATATTTTAGAAGTTCCTTTGGCCCTTTTTATTTTGGGGGGGGGAGGGGGGACAAATTAGAACATTAGCAAAGGAACTTTGCCAGCAAACGCATCGGCTTCACTTTGGCATCTTCTTTATGCCTTTTCAGCTGTGCTAAACACCCTAAGAGCTTGCGGTTTGGCCTTCGCTATGAGTTATCGGGATTTTTAAAAAAATTATCCAGGGAGGTGGTTGGATGGATGTTGTTTTCCACGCTCTGTAGTCAAATCAAGGACAATTAGGAACCCTTTGAAGAAAGCCGTCCCTTCTGCAAACCAGTTTGTCTGGAAGGCTCCGGCACACTGGCACACCGGTTTGCCTGCAAGGTGCCCGGCACAGCTGGTGCTGCTTCGAGCCGGAGTCGCCCTTTCCCATCCAGCCCGGACAGTCCACTGCTGCGGCATTCCGATCCGGGCGGCTCACTCGGCCGGCGTTCCGAGCAAATGTTTTTCATATCCCTCTGCTCGTCTTCTGCCAGGCGTTTTGTGGTTTTACGATCATATTTTCCCATTTGCGCGACAGGGGAGGGGGGCGGGGGGGGGGGGAGAGAAATAAGGTGTTTTTCTGTCTCCTGCAGTCGTGGGAAAGAGAAACTCGAGCACCAGGGGAAAAAGTGACAGCAGGTGATGTGGCGAGGGGCGGCGGCTGCCAAAAAGCCGAAGGGCGACGGGCCAAATCATAAAACTTCCAGCCCTGGCCTAGTTGCTGCCATCCCTGCAAATGCACAGTGCCTACTTCAAGCGCATGTGTATGCCAAGCGGAGGACTACAATTACCATGAGCCCCTGCCAGACTGCCAGCTCTGGGTTGGGAGGTACCTGGAGGCTTTGGGGGTGGAGCCGGGAATGAACAGGATTTGGGGCAGGGAGGGACCTCAGGGGAGTCTAAGGCTATGGAGTATGGCCCCCAAAGTAGCTATAATTCCAGGGGGTCCCCAGGTCCCATCTGGGGACTGGGATCCTTATTTTGGCCACCCCCTGGCCCTAGATGGAACCTTCCATGATCTGCCACCTGCCCTGGAGTAGAGTTTCCCTAGTTATGGGGCATGGAGATCTCTTAGACTATATAACTCACCTTCAGGCTGCAGCTATGGCATGATCCCCAGTGGACGTCCCTCTCCTCCCCAAAGCCTGCCTTCTACAGGCTCCGTATCTCCAGGAATGTCATGACCTGAAGCTGGCAAGTCTGTGCTGATGGAGTGTGGTATGTGGGGAGGGTGCTGTAGAATATGCCCTCTGAAGCCGGACTCTCCTCCAGAAGAACTGATCTCTTTTGGATGGGGATTGGTTGTCATGCCGGGGATTCTCCTGGCCCCTACCTGGAGTTTGGCAACCCAGATTGCCACTGAGTCCTTGACCAAGGTAGATGGAGAAAAAGGACAAAGCACACAGTTAACCCTTCGCCTCTGCAGCAGGTGAAAATGACCTTTTTCTGTCCCCAGCCTGGGCATAAAAGTAATATATCCTCCCCATCGTCTACAAGCCAAGAGACTTGTAGGCATATTGTGGCCTTTCTCTCCATCCACCCCCTGTAGCACCTCCTTCAAAGGACACCAGGCGAAACATCTGCATATACATGCATATCCCCAGAACAGAGGATGGTATAGCAAGCAAACAGGACCCTATTACTTATATCATGCAGGCCATGCATTTACGAAAGCCGTCCCCAATAACTGACAGGAATTAGAAATGCTGTGTGAAAAAACATGGAGCTCTTGTCTGGGGCCAGCCTCCATTAACTCTTTTGGTTGGAAAACGCCCCTGTCAGTTAAGATCTCGGCTAAGTCACTGTCGTCCATTGCCTCTCCTCCCACTTCCCTTCCTTTGCCTCGAGTTGCTGTAACAAGCAGCCAGTGGTGTGCCAGTCCTATCCGAAGAATTTTTGGGAAGATTACAAATGTTATCCTTTTTGAGGTTACTATATAAACTACAGGAAGGCCTGGAAGATCATTGTCCATGGGGTTGCGATGGGTCGGACACGACTTTGCACCTAACAACAACAACAAATATAAACTACATTTTTAAAAAATCCCCTAAGATTTCGTTCAGATGTTGTTAATCGCCGAAGGCCCATCCGAATGCAAAATGTGTCCTGGCTGCCACCGGGAGGGCGATACACATCACTTGAATGTCACCCTGTCCAATTCTTGCTTCAGAGGTGTCTTTTTTCCCAGGAATGCAGCTGTGCCCAGCCTCCCTCTGGATGATTAGAACAGCATCTGTTTGCAGATGAATTTGGTGTTGCAAGTAGGGTGTAGGGGTGGGGGGAGGTCCCGGGTTTTGTGTGTGTGAATTCTACGGCTGGTAAACAAGCCCTGCCCAGCCCTGCGTCCCTCCTGGCATGCATTGTGCAAGGCATAGCATGCAATTTCTGCTTTGACGGCTCTCCCGCACCGCACTCACACCAAAGCATCAGAAAAAGCACCAGCCAACGGCCTGGACTCCAACCAGCAAGCTGCCCACATGTCTGACAAGCCAACCTGATCTGAGCGGCATTGGGAAAGCACTCAGACATCCTGGAGGGAGGTAAATGGAGAGCCAGGGCGTAATGGAGAGCGCACAAGGGCCGTCACAGGTCTGGGGAGTTGTGCTTTTCACAAGCTAAGAGACGCACCAGTTGGTCTGGGGGCACAGCCTGTGAAAGATGGCATGCCCTCCTGCAGGAGCTGAGATTTCTCTTTCATTCTCATGCCTGATTAGGATCGGGCAGGTGGGAAAGGGCTTCAAGGAAAAACCAGGCATATGCTGTACGCGGGTTGTCCTCGCGTTCCCCATAACTTGTGACCAAGGCTGGCGTAGATGTTTGGGGAATCGCCCTCTCGGCTCTCGAATACAGAACCCGGTAGCTGCTGTCAAGCTGTGAGAACCGGAATCTATGCTTGGCAGAAGCTAATATGCACGTGGGAACATAGATGCAAGCTGTATACTTGGGCAGGTGAGCGGAATCCCTCTCGGCTCCCTCGCAAGGCTGTTGTGCATGTAAAATGCATCCTCTCCTGAGCTCGTTGTAGGGGAAGGATGCCTTTTACGTGCCCAACAGCCTTGCAAGAGAGCCGAGATGTCATTAACCAAGGAGCCAATACATCGGTAGGTGACCTCGTTTCAGCCTGTGTCGCTCCCGGAAAGTCCCCGACGCTCACCGTAACGCCCGGACTGCTCGTAACAGTGACTGACTTCGAGAGGCTTTTGTGGTCTTTGCAGAGCTGATGTCTGGAGCCGCGGTGACGTCCGAAGCGGCCGGCTCAGCACGCACCACGAGATGCCAAGTCAAGCGCTGTTGGCCAGGTGTCGATGGTTAGCTTTGAACACCAGTCTGAAATCTAAAGGAAAGCTATGCCTTCTCCAAGGGGATAGAGAGAGCAAGAAGGACGTCACGTTCAGCCCTATGTGGGGATGAGAAATGGGCAGTGTGGGGCTAGGAATCTTCACACGTGCAGATGTTGGTTTGGTGAGACGTGCAGCGGGGGTTGCCAATCTCCAGGCGGCAGCTGGAGAGCTCCTGGGATTACAACTGATTTCCAGGATACCTGTTCCCCAGGAGAAAACGGCTGCCTTGGAAAGGTAGACTCCATGGCATTATGCCCTCCATGGCATTATGCCCTCTCCGGAAGCCCCGCCCTCCTCAGGCTCCGCCCCCCCAAATCTCCCAACCCAGAGCTGGCAACCTCAAGCAGGGAGTCTGCCCTCAAATACACACTATGCTAGCAGCTGCCCAACCATGATCGCTGGAGCTTATGTTTGGTAGGCGCTAGGCAAGTTTCAAGTCCTCATGGAGGAAGTTTCAGCCCAAATGCTAAATTGGTGTGTGTGTGGGGGGGGGAGCATCTCTGCAGAGCGCACGGCCTCACACTGGAGTGTTTTGGTCCACTCTGAAGGGTCTCGGACAGGGGTAGTCAACCTGTGGTCCTCCAGATGTCCGTGGACTACAATTCCCATGAGCCCCTGCCAGCGTTTGCTCACGGGAATTGTAGTCCACGGACATCTGGAGGACCACAGGTTGACTACCCCTGGTCTAGGAATCAACATCTTGAACACACATGTGGAAGGAGGCAGGGAAGTAGAATTCTGCATTTTTAAAACATGGGGCCCTAGAAAGAGTGAGGCCAGAGGAGGGACCACCTCACCTGGAAATGCAGAAGCTGGGGAGGAACTGAGGAAACCTAACTGCATTTCCGTACGAAGTCCTAATCCCCCGGCCATCTTGCTTTCAAGCACTTGACCGAGATGCATTTAAAGAAAACTACAATTTAGAGCAGGGCGGCCAAACTGTAGCTCTCCAGGCGTCCATGGACTACCATTCCCATGAGCCCCTGCCCAGGAATTCCCCCAAATCCATATGGTTTTACCATAAAGAACTGGGAGGGGAGGGGATGGCTGTGATGTCACTTCCTGGTTTTCACCGGAAACGATGCTGCAATGCACGCAGGGCCAGATTTATTTTTTAATGTCCTTTCCCCCCACAAATCTCCTACTATTTGCAGGTGCGGAACTGGCAAATCTTGCCAAGAAGGGTGTAACGTTGTTTAGGATGCGCTTCAACCCTTTCTGTTCCCACCATCCCTTTCGTCCTCCTCCTTCTCAGGCAGAGATATCGTGTTTGCACCTCGCAATCCTTACGCTCCGTTTAAGGCACGGGACACACCTCATTTCTCACTGGCATCCTTCAAGCTGCCGCTGCTATTGCTGTGACAGAATCTGACCTACATCGCGTGCTCTGCCCCCTCAAGCCCTCCCTCTGCCAGCCCTTCCCAGGCTCTTAGAACATCAGCCGAGGACCGTTGGAGTCGGCCTTAATCCAGATGCCAGCGGGCAGAGCCGAGGAGTACGCCCGGCTTTGCAAATGCAGCCCACATGGCCCAAGGAGGGCAGCGTTCTCTGTGTGGGCAGAGTTTGAATGTGCAAAAGGCGCAAAGCACCAAGCTGCTTAAAAGAATCCAAGGGACACCCCTGCTCTGAAACCAAATTGCAGAGTGCGTGTGTTTTTGTAGTTTGCTGAACCATTTGGATTGGCAGCATTTTCATGCGTGTGGTGCGCAACAGCCAGAGTGGGGTTGTGGTTAAAAGCAGTGGCCTCTAATCTGGAGAACCTGGTTTGATTCCCCACATGCAGCCAGCTGCGTGATCAGTCGCAGCTCTCTCGGAGCTCTCTCAGCCTCACCCACCTCACAGGGTGTCTGTTGTCTGGAGAGGAAGGGAAGGGCGATTGTAAGCTGCTTTGAGACACATGCAGCCAGATGGGTGATCTTGGGCCTGTCCCAGTTCTCTCAGAGCTCTCTAGCCCAACCTACCACACAGGGTGTCTGTCGTGTGGACAGGAAGAGTAGGCAATTGTAAGCCACTTTGAGACACATGCAGCCAGCTGGGTGACCTTGAGCCTGTCACAATCCTGTTAGAGCTGTTCTCAGACAGCAGTTCTGTCAGAGCTTTCTCAGCCTCACCCACCTCACAGGGTGTCTGTTGTTGGGAGAGGAAGGGAAGCTGCTCTGGGACACATGCAGCCAGCTGGGTGACCTTGGGCCAATCTCATTTCTCTCAACGCTCTCTCAGCCTCATCTGCTTCATGGGGAGAGGAAGGTAGGGAAGCCATGTTGGTCTGAATCAAGAGGGCCAAATTTGAGTCCAGAGGCACCTTTAAGTTTAATTCTGGGAGTAAGTGCTTGTGCGCAGGCAACTTAAGAGTGTATCAGAAGTGTCGTGTGCACAGAAAAACTTCTCGTCATAATTAAACATCACTGGTGTTGTGGTAATGAGCGTGTTGTGGTTAAGAGCGGCCAACTCTAATATGGAGAAGTGGGGATCTCCCAAGCCAGCTGGGGACCTTGGACTAGTCACAGTTCTCTCAGAGCTGTCCTCGCAGAGCAGTTCTCGCAGAACTCTCTCCGCCCCACCTACCTCAGAGGGTGTCTGTTGGGGGGAGAGGAAAGGAAAGCTGTTTGCGAGCTGCTTTGGGACTCCTTTGGGGACAGGAGGCAGGGTTGGCGCTCTTTTAAGAGGGGTCATTTGAATGCACACAAAGCCTTGCACCCAGAATGAAACTTTGCTGGCCTCAAAGGCGCTCCTGGACTCAAACTCGCTTCTGTGGAATGCTTAGGGCTGTGATGCTTAGGGCTGATCCTGTGTTGAGCAGGGGGTTGGACTAGATGGCCTGTGTGGCCCCTTCCAACTCTATGATTCTGTGATTCTATGAAATAGTGGAAGACAGTCTCAATCACTTGTCCAGCTTTGCTCTTCGGTTGCCAACTGGGCCTCTTTCTATCACATCCTTCCCCCCCCTACCCCCCACCCAAAACTTGTGGCTTGCAGCCTAGAGATTGCACAACCATCCCACGAGTGAGTCACATTCCTTATTCCCCGCTTAAAAATAGACCGGTGGCTTTCACAATCTTGCTGTACCGCCTCGCAGGGCTGGGCTCTCCGCTCTTCCCCCACCAACCGCTGCGTGTCTCTAGCGGGCCTGCTAAAACCAGCCCCCCTGCCCCCAATACGGTCCTTTATCCAAGCCCTGCAGGGGGGAAAGCCCCCTTTATGGTGGTGACTTTCGTGCAGAGAAGCGAAACTGGGCCCTTTGGAAATACGGGGTTTGGAATAAGCGGACGGGGGTGACCCCAAGAGCGGCTGCCATTTCCGCTTTGGCAAGCCGAGAGGGCAGAGGCGGGCTCCCTAGGAGCGTTCCCCTGTTTATCTTCAAATCTTGGCACTGCCCGGTCTTAATCGGGCGACTGTCTCTCCGATAAGCCAGGTGGAACGCTCCCCACAAAAGATGCGAGGGTGGTAGGCGGGCAGATTGGCCCCCTGTTTCCTGGCCCCGTTGCAGGGTGGCCTGAGAACCGTGCAAAGTCAGGGTTGCCAACTCCGGGATCGGGATTCCTGGAGATATGGGGGTGGAGCCTGGGGAAGGGCCTCGGGGGGGTATAATGCCCTAGACCAGGGGTAGTCAAACTGCGGCCCTCCAGATGTCCATGGACTACAATTCCCAGGAGCCCCCTGCCAGCGCTGGCAGGGGGCTCCTGGGAATTGTAGTCCATGGACATCTGGAGGGCCGCAGTTTGACTACCCCTGCCCTAGACTCGCAGGGGTGGCCAAACTGTGGCTCTCCAGATGTCCATGGACTACAATTCCCACGAGCCTCTGAAGCTGCTGTCTCTATCGTTTGGAGATGTAATTCTGGGAAGTCTCCAGGCCCCACCTGGAGGCTGGCAAACCTATGCAGTATAGTGGCTAAAGAATGGGAGTTTGGTTAAAATCCCATGAATCTTACTGGGTGACTTCAGGCCAACTGTCTTTTCCGCTGGACCTACCTCGTAGGGTTGTTGTGAGAATTAAGTTTGTGAGGGAAGAATTTGTGACCGTGGGCTGGCTTAGCCTAGCTTACCACAGAAGTTGGTTGTGAAGATAAAATGGAGGAGGTGAAGTTTGACTATTGTTCTTTCCTCCAACCAAGCTTACCTCACAGGGCTGATGTGTAGATAAAGCAGTAGAGGAAAGAACTGGGTGACTTTGGGCCAGTCAATCTCTCTCCCCCAGCCTAGCCTACCTGATAGTACTGTGGTGAAGATAAAATGGATGAATTACTAGCTGACCTTTGACTGGTCTTCCTCTCTTAGTCAAACCTACCTTGCAGGATTGTTTACCGATTGCACAGAGGAGAAAGCACCTGTTGGCATGACCCTAAACTCCTCAAAGGAATGGTAGGATAAAAATGTGGTGAACGACAGGCAGAAATTCAACCAATAAAGCTTTCCCTGCCGCACTGAGGCAAAGCTAAACAAAGGGCCCATCCAGTCCAACACTCTGTGTCCCACATTGGCCCAAACCCAGGGGCCATCAGGAGGTCCACCAGCAGCTTTAAGAACATAAGAGAAGCCATGTTGGGTCAGGCCAATGGCCCATCCAGTCCAACACTCTGTGTCACACAGTGGCCCAAATCCAGGTGCCACCAGGAGGTCCACCAGAGGCTTTAAGAACATAAGAGAAGCCATGTTGGATCAGGCCAAGGGCCCATCCAGTCCAACACTCTGTGTCACACAGTGGCCCAAACCCAGGGGCCATCAGGAGGTCCACCAGCAGCTTTAAGAACATAAGAGAAGCCATGTTGGGTCAGGCCAATGGCCCATCCAGTCCAACACTCTGTGTCACACAGTGGCCCAAATCCAGGTGCCACCAGGAGGTCCACCAGAGGCTTTAAGAACATAAGAGAAGCCATGTTGGATCAGGCCAGTGGCCCATTCAGTCCAACACTCTGTGTCACACAATGGCCAAAACCCAGGCGCCATCAGGAGGTCCACCAGCAGCTTTAAGAACATAAGAGAAGCCCTGTTGGGTCAGAAAAGCCCTGTGGCTCAAATGTAGGTGCCATCAGGCGGTCCACCATCAGGGTCAGAAACCCGGACAAATGTTTTGGCAGGAGACTTGGGGGTGGGCAGGGCTAGTTTACAGAGGGGAGGGAGTTTGGTCAGAACATCTTACCATAGTCCACCCTCCAAAACTGCTAATTCCTCCTGGTGGACTGATCTCTGGAGATCAGGTGTACTTCTGGGAGGCCTCCAGATCCCACTTGGAGCTTGGTCACCCTATTTGTGAGTGGCTGTGGGAGGAAAAGCCTGGCAGGGTGTCCCTCCCATCCAAGAAAAAGCACATGGGACCTTGGGTGATTGGCGCACCCAGGAAATCACCTTGCTTCTCATCGATGACCTCTCCCTTTGGGAGACGGCTCTCTGTCTTACCCACCGTGTGCTCTGCCAGTTGCCAGGACGAGTGAAAAGTGCTATAATGCATAATGGTTTAAGTAGCTGGCTTTTAGGGGTGGAAGGAGAACTCCGTATTCTTTTCACAAGCACCACTGGCTTATCCAATAAAGGACGGGGTTGCCCAGCTCTGTAACAGAACACACAAGCTGTCGTTTTTTATTCCCCTCAGTTATTATGATGCAAACAAAATAAAACACTTATACGGCCTATACTTAGGTTTAACTGTAAGGTTTCCGAATGCAAGTTAGGATATTCCTGGAGATTTCAAGATGGAGCGAACTTTGAGGAAGGGGGAAACTTTGCAGGGTATAATTCTCCCCCCCCCCCCAATCCTCTGAAGCAGCCATTTTCTCCAGGGGAATTGATCTCCATCTTCTGAACATTCCAGATCTGCAGGCAAAGAGGCGGCCCTCCAGATGTCCATGGACTACAATTCCCAGGAGCCCCTGCCAGCGAATGCTGGCAGGGGCTCCTGGGAATTGTAGTCCATGGACATCTGGAGGGCTGCAGTTTGACTACCCCTGTAGAGGGTTGCCAGCTCTGGGTTGGGGAATCCCTGGAGGCTTTGGGGACAGAGCTGGGAGTGGGAGAGATTTGGGGCA
The DNA here is from genome assembly GCF_049243985.1 of Paroedura picta. Lineage (NCBI taxonomy): Eukaryota > Metazoa > Chordata > Lepidosauria > Squamata > Gekkonidae > Paroedura > Paroedura picta. The sequence continues at coordinate 166,763,820 of NC_135371.1, read as the reverse complement.
GGGAGGGGCCTCAGGGGAGTCTAATGCTATGGAGTCCCCCAACCACTGGCTGCCATCTCTATATCCAGGACCCATCCTTCAAAGCAGCCATTTTATTCATTGGCACAGACTTCTGTCACCAGGTGTTATCCTAATCCGGGGTAGTCAAACTGCAGCCCTCCAGATGTCCATGGACTAGCGTTTGCTGGCAGGGGCTCATGGGAATTGTAGTCCATGGACATCTGGAGGGCCGCAGTTTGACTATCCCTGTCCTAATCTCAGGAGATCTCCAGACCCTACCGGGAGGTTGGCAACCTTCCCCCCCCCCCCAGGCAGGGACCAAACTCCTGTTTTTAGGGCCACTGTTAACGCCACCGGCCCCCTGCCTGGATGGTGAATGAGATCAGCATTCTATTCCTGAAAGGAAGGCCGGACGCAGGGCTGGCTATTTATTTGCTGGGCCCACTTCTGCTCCGAATGGGAGCTGCCGCCAGAAGGCCGCACAAAACCGGCTCTGGGAAACGGCTGGCGTTCCATGCGCGCGCTGACTTTCCCCAGAAAGTGCCAGTGGCCATAAAAAGGGAACAGCGAAAAGGGGCCACGGCTTGGTTTATATTGTTTGGGGCGTGCGTTAACGTCTCTGTCAGTAAATGATCTCGAAAGTAGGTCAGAGGCCTTAACTATAACCAGACAGGCCGAGGGAAACGGGGCTCTTGCCGAGAGCTAGCTCTTAACAGCCACCCTGGGACGGTTTTATAGTCTTTTTCTCCCCCTTCTGTCCCTTCCGCTGGACGTCAGAGGAGCACCGTTTTTTAAAGACGCTCTGAAGGGAGGAGACAGGGCCTGCCTTGATGTTCTCTTAATGGCCCGTGCTAATTATCCCTACAACCTGGGAACAGATGCTGGGAGGCAGTGATTCTTGAAAGAAAGCTTTCCAGTGGTTTGGGAGAGGCTGCGTTTCTCGTGGCGTAAACACCGTTTTGTTCCCATGCGCCTGGCCAAACAGGTCCGGCAGGTTTCGGAAACAATGCAAAAACCTGCAACACCAGGAGCGAAAGTGGAGGAAGCATGCACAAGATCCCTCCTTCAAAGCATCTCCGACAAAACAAAACCCTCTCTCTGACCATAATGGGCATCTCACTGCCCTGTCCTTGATCATAGAAGCATAGAGTTGGAAGGGGTCGTAGAGGCCATCTGGTCCAACCCCCTGCTCAATGCAGGATCAGCCAGGCTAAGCTAATCTTGTTAGATCTTGGATATTTTGAAGTCGATTGTAAGAGTGGGAAATCTCCAAGTGTCCCTGGGAGGTTGACACTAGGAATCCTCCGAAAATCTATGGTTCCACCGCAGAATTCTACTAGGATTCTACCATCGAATTCACAGCAATTTTATGAGGGTGGCCCGTGGCCCAGATGTGGCCTTGCATTTGATTCCAGAAAACGAGGCCATGGATAGGGTTGCCAACTCTGGGTGGGAGATACCTGGAGACTCTGGGGATGGAGCTGGCAGTGAGCAAGATTTGGGACAGGGAGGAACCTCAGGGGAGTCTAACGCTATGGAGTCCCCCCTTTCAAGCAGCCATTTTCTCCAGGGGAACTGATCTTTTTAGTCTGGAGATGTGCTATAATTCCAGGGGATCCCCAGGCCCCACCTGGAGCTAGTGCCTTCAGGAAATGAAAGGACAAAGTTTGCTTCGCTGGAATTCAGCTCCCGCTGGCTTTTTGACACTAAAGAAAGATTTCCCACAGTTCTTCCCCTCCTTCCACACCAGGTTAGATCCCACTTTTTGCCACCTCCTGGGCTCCTAGCTTTGTCCTGACCAGGGCAGGGTGAAGGAAGCGAAGGGAAATCTCCTTTGCAACGCTAACAATCTCAGTGAGTTTCTTCATGACCTTTGCATGAGTTTCTTGAACTTTTCTGACTCCCCCACTTGAGCTGGACCACCTCTCTTTCTGGACAAACACCTTTGGAGGACTGACGCATCCATTACAGCAGAAGGAGCAACGGGTCATCCGGCTAGACGGTCGTTCTCTCTGAGGGGCACGATGTGTTCTCATCAGCTGGCTCGCAGGCCTGCCTTCCAGTCAGAAAGGATATTGCAGAAGAAGAACAAAACTCACTCTTGGCCAACGCGCCCCTTTGCTTATGGCCGTGCTGTTCTTTCTTCGGAAAAGAGAAGTGCAATTGAGCGGCTGCAGGAACACCACACAATGTTGGTTACATTTTGATCACCCCAGGAGCTCAGCACTGCCGTCTTTATCCACACAGGGCTCCCTGCGAGGAAGGTCAGATTGGCGCTGGATGTTAAACCTAGGAAGAAACTTGCATCTAAAGGCTTTTTGTCCTTGTGTATCCAGATCTCGTTCTGGCTCAACTTGAACAAAGGAAGAAAAAGTCTTTAGCGTGTGCCAGTTTCTCCCTAGGTCTGGCTGCAAGCAACTGGCCGGTCCATCTGTTCCTGGCGCTGGAGGTCGGCAGCATTTAATTATGCAAAGAGGAGCCGAGCACCAACTGGCTGAAAATAATAAAATAGCAGAGAAACAACTTTGTGAGGAAAGAGGAATGAGTGAGTGAGTGAGTGAGTGAGTGAGTGAGAGAGAGAGAGAGAGAGAGAGAGAGAGAGAGAGAGAGAGAGAGAGAGAGAGAGAGACCTGTCCAAATGTCTGTTCTGGAGGCAAGCAGGGAGGAAATGTGCTCACAGGAGCAGGAAGTCTCCAATTAAGCCAATCAGGACTTTATTTATTAATTTATTTTTATTCATTACATTTATATCCCGCCACTCCCAAAAGGGCTTGTGGCAGCAAACAAGATAAAACCCCAATACATAAAAACCCCAATAAAATAAACAACAATGTCAATCAAACTAGCCAATCAACTAAAAATCATGCATTCATTCGGCAGCCAAAACCCCATACTAATCATTATTAAAGAACCTCACGGTGGACAGAGGGGTTGATCTCTCCCTTTCATCCGCCCTTAATAGCCCCAATAGTGCTTAATGGCAAGGGGGGGGGGTGTCCAGATCTTCTTCCGCGTGCCTGCCTCAACCATAGACCTGGTGGAAGAGCTCTGTCTTGCAGGACATTTTGCAATTTTGATGTGATGCCTCTGTTGGTACAGCCCAAGAGAGCCAGTTTGGTGTAGTGGTTAGGAGTGTGGACTTCTAATCTGACATGCCTGGTTTGATTCTGCACTCCCCCACATGCAGCCAGCTGGGTGACCTTGGGCTCGCCACGGCACTGATAAAACTATTCTGATCGAGCAGTGATATCAGGGCTCTCTCAGCCTCACCCACCTCACTGGGTGTCTGTTGTGGGGAGAGGAAGGGAAGGCGAATATAAGCCTTCTTCGGGTAGGGAAAAGCGGCATATAAGAACCAAGTCGTCGCCTTCTTCTTCTTCTTCTTCTTCTTTCGCCTCGTTTACCACCCCATCGAACCATCAGCTCATCTTTAGCTTGTTCACACAGACTGCTACCCAAAAGTGTTTCTTCCATCCAGTATGCGTGCTTCTCGTGACCCCGATGTAGAACTCTGCATCTTGTTCTCTTTGGCCCACTTTCCCCGGGTGTTCAGATCTCGTAGAACTCCATCTCTGTCTGCTCTCTCTCTTGTCCGTGCAAAGGAAAAGATTAAAATTTCCAACTGACTAAAAGAATGGTTCAGAAGCAGAGACTTCAGCAGTGGAACCCAAAGTCTACCTCTCCATGCCACCCTAGGCACTTTGCCTTGATTGGTTTCCTGAGCCTGAAAAAGTTTTGTTTTCTAGTTCCTTCTAGTTTGTGGACCACACCCTTCATGCTGATGGCACCCCCGGTTTGTATTTGCCTCCAAATCCCCTGTTATGTCTGTGGCCATTTGGCCACTGATGCAAATGAGGGCCTCAGCCAGCCAAGGAACTAACCAATCAAAGGAACCTGTTAAGGTCCAACCAGATCGCTCTGCTTAGAGCGAGCCAATCGGATTGCTCTGCTTAGAGCCAATTGGATTGCTCTGCTTAGGGCCAATCAGAAGCAGCGGCGGCTGCCTGAAAGGTATAAAAGCGCATGAGTTTGCCTGTTTTTCTCTGTTCAGTAGTTGTTGTTTGTTGCTGGAGTTGCTAAATAACCAGAGCTGTTCTGAAGAACTGGAGTCTGTGTTCACTGAACCTGCAGACTTAATATCCCCCCTCTCTGAAATCTCCATCTCCGCCGATATAAATAGCCACGCAAGTGCCGCTTGTGCTAATTTTATTTCCCCGCTCTGCCAACGAGGGTTGCTTTCGCTTTAGTTTTGATGAGTCGGTCGTGTCAAATGTCAGCACAGTGGCCACTTGAGCAGGAAATGGCGCTGGTCTGCTGAGTCCCCCTGGGAGGCCATGTGCAGGAAGCGACAGCAGTGAAATGAAACAATGCCGGTCTCACCCTGTTTGCGCATAGTACCGTGCTCACAGGTATGCTCGGGAGAGGGGCAGATCCTGCATAACGCTCTGCCTCTTAACTCTTGGCTTAGGGCTTCCAGCTCTGGGTTGGGAAATTTCTGGAGATAGAATCCTAGAGTTGGAAGGGGCCACACAGGCCATCTAGTCCAACCCCCTGCTCAACGCAGGATCAGCCCAGAGCATCCCAAAGCAATGCTGTGGGTGGAGCCTGGGGAGGGCGGCGAGAGATCTGAGTGGAGTACAAAGCCATAGAACCCGCCTTCCAAAGGGGGTCATGTCTCCAAGGGAACCAATCTCTGTAGCCTAGACATCAGGGGTGGCCAAACGATGGTTCTCCAGATGTCCATGGACTACAGTTCCCATGAGCTTATGGGAATTGTAGTCCACAAACATTTGGAGAGCCAACGCTTGGCCACCCCTGCTTACAGAAACTGAATTTCCAGGGAATCTCCCACCACTCCCTGGAACCTGGTGAACGATCGCACCAGTTCTGGCGTTTCTCAAGGCCTGAAGAATGTTTCGGGGGTTTCTCAACGGTAAAAAAGTTGAGCAATAAATGACTTAACCACACACAACTAGAGGGTACTCAATTCCATTGCTTCTTGAGGTTGGGATTTCCCCCCTTCTGTTTTGGTTTGCTTAACTTTTCCTGGTAAGGCTCACAGGGAAGAAGGAAGGTGCAGATGTGGGAGTTACGACTGCAAGGACGGCTCTCACAACAATGGGCAGGGCTTAATGCCAAAGGCGTGGCATGGAACATGGTGGATCTTGGGAGGGGCTGGGGCAAAAGGTGCCATCTGGAACTCCTGTAGCTTGGCACTTTCCAATGATACCTTTGCAGCCTTAAAAGTCTTAAAAGTCTGCCTAGAAACAAGCCGGAAGAAAAAAAGAGGAAAGAAATCTGAACCGCCTTGGATGTTCATCTAGGCCAGGGTTTCTCAATCAGGGTTTCGTGAAACCCTGATGAGCCTGGAAGGGTTTCCTGAATGGGTGGAAGTTTATTTATTTTTAAATTGTATTTTATTACCTTTATATATCACCCTCCTCTGTGGTTCAGGGCGGTTTACAGCAAACAATTTGTAGTGCAGTAAAAAGAAAGTGTCATGGACCACATAACATTTCTGTCCAGCAGCCAGCCAATCGCCTTCTGTCCCCCACCCCCTCCTCCTTCCACTTCCCTCCGAGGCTTGGAGGCTGCAGATCCCTGCTGTGTGAGAGCTGCCACTGCAGGTGAGTTCCCTAACACCTGCCTGCAGCCTTTCCAGGTCTTGGGGGGAGGGGGAGGCCATCCGCAGAGTTCTTTCATCCACCCCCCCAATCTAGCGCCCCTTGTATTCCTGAATTCAATGGGCTTAGCCCCTAGTTATTATTATAGACCTTTATTATTATAAAGCAAGTGTATTCCGAAGGGTATGTTTGTTTAGGATGGTTCTGGGAACAAAGCTCCGTCTCCAAAATGATGCCTGAAGTTGCCTTGTTTTCATTCATATATGGGCAGTCTGACGTCTTCTGGCGTTTGAAAATTTATAGCTTTCTTTTTCTAAGGCAAGCAGACTTTTTATGCAGTAGTGATTAAACCCGCACAGGCATTCAGCAGGGTCAAAGGGCCATGAAATGCAGGAAGTAGCGGGTGTAATGTAATTATGTCCAATCCAAATTTAAAACAAAGAACAACAAAGAGCCAGCTGCTTAGCTAGTTAACACCTTTAATGGGAGGGGGAGAGATCCTAAATTCAGGTTCCAGAGGGGAGGGAGGGAAGCTGTCAAAACCTTTTAGTGCATGGAGTAAACTTTTGCTAATGGTTAAGGCACCACAGGATTTCAGTTGATTTCTGCTGCAACTGCCTAACCTGATGCCTTTCCTAAATTCAACAATCGATAAAATTAGAAATGTTACCTAGTTTGCCAACACTTAGTGAATGATGTATAGCAGGGGTAGTCAAATTGTGGCCCTCCAGACGTCCATGGACTACAATTCCCATGAGCCCCTGCCAGTGAATGACTACCCCGATCTCGGATTGGACATAACATTTTATTGTTTTTTATGGAGTCACTCTGCATAGTTCTGACTCATTAGAATTTATGCTGGAGTAAATGTTACCTTGGGATGCCAACCTCCAGGGAGGTCCTGGACATCTAGCATTCCATATGATCTCCAGGCTAAGATCTATTCCCTTTCCTCCCCAGACAGGGTGGATCCCTCCCTTCCCCTCTGAGGAACCACTCCCAAATCCCCCGGAAATTCTCAACCGAGAGTCGACCACCTGCACCCCAAACCTCCAGAAATCCCCGTGCCCCGCCCCAACTCCCCTCCCGACTGCAGGCTCCCGTTTTTCCTTTTGCCCCAGCGGGAGAGCGGCACTTCCCGGCCGGCCCTAGCCGCGCAACCCCGCGGAGCGCCTCCTTCCCTCCTAAGCCACCCGCGGCTCGGGAGTTCGGGAGTTCGAGCCCCGCCACCACCTCTTCTTCCTCCTCCAGCGCGGCGCTGCAGGGCCCGGCCGCGATTGGCTTCCCAGGCCGCGCGATCCATCCCGGCGGCAGCTGGGAACGCTTGGAGCGAGCGAGCGAGAGGCTTCCCGGCGCGGCCTCGCGATTGGCTAGGGGCTGGGCCAATGGCGAGCGCCTCTGCCAAACAATGCACTCTCCCCCCCCCCGCTCCCCTTTCCTCCCCGCCTTTCTTTTCGCCTCTCGCTGCTCGCTCCCTTCCCGCGGTCGTTTCCTCGCCGGGCGGACTCCTCCCCGGGCCCCGTCGCCTGCCTGCCTGTCCGCCCGCCTGCCGGGGGTGTGCGCGCTTGGAAAAGCGGGGCCGGGCGCAGGTGGAGCCGCCTGCAAGAAAGGCGCTGGCAGCGGCGGCGGGTGGCGAGTGATGGAGCGGGTAGGGTCGTCCGCCGCGTTCGCCCGCTGAGCCGCTTCTCGCCGGGCGAGCGACCTTATGGGCCCGGGTGGAGCCGTCGGGAGCGCAGCCTTGCCCGCCCGTCGGCCGTGAGCGCCCCGGAGGACGCGGAGGAGGAGGCGGCGGCCGCCGAGGCTCCCCCCTCCATGCCCGGGCTGCACCCCGCGCTGCGCTCCAGCCCCGACGCCGAGCCTCTTCTCTCCTCCGCAGATGGGATTACGGGCCGGGCGGCGGACGCGGAGAAGGGCGTGAGCCCCGACGGACGGAGCGGCGCCTGCAGCCCAGGTAAGAGCCGCGCAGGGCGGGCGGGGGAGACGCTGCGCCCCGGGCAAGGAGAAGGGAGGCCGGCCGGGCACCGATACGTCGTCGGAGGGCGGCCGGGCAGGGCGGCTTCTCTTCCTCCCGTCTTTGCATCGCCCTCGCCGCGTGGCCGGGCCTGGGCGAGCGGAGGCAGGCGGGGGAAAGGCGGCTTCCGCGGGATCTCGTCGGTCACGGGCGCGTGTGAATGGAGAACCCGGGATGCAAAGCGAGGCGCCTCTGCCGCCCTGCCTGCGCCCTTGGACGCCGGAGAGAGAACGGAGCGGAGACGGACTGGCCGCTTCTTTGCTCATCCCCCTTCTCTCCTCGCCTGCTCTCTTGGAGAGGGAAGATCCTGCGGATCCCGAAGCGGCTTCCTACTCCACAGAGCGATCCTGAGCGGTTTTCGCTTTGGCCGGCGAAGGGGGGACGGTAGTGGGCTGTGCTCTCAGAAGATGCGGCTTGGCTCGTTTGCTTGAGCCGCCTAAGCCCGAGCTTGTGCCCCTTCCCGCCCTCCCCGCAGTCACTCGGCCAATTCTGGGTTGTGTTGTGATTGAGAGCGGCCACGATCCGGCTGCGGTTGTTTCTGTTGCTCTGCCGTGCAGAGTTCCGGATCACCCTGGTTATTTTTGTCGGTTTTCGGTAGGCGCACAGTCTGTAGTGAATGGGCAGGGATTTGAGACCGGCTGCTCTCTTGGGCCTTCCTGGGGCCAGAAGTTTGACCCTGTTCCTTCCCTTTTAGTTATGCTCCATGTTGTCTTATGTCCCCGGTGTAAAATTTGTAGCAGGCCCCGACTTAAAGGCTCAAAGCTGCTTTTCCAAAAAGTCTCCAATCGCTTTGGCAAAGGTCTTTCGGATCCGGGAGCTGCTCCCGGACACTTGGGGAGAGGGAATGCTCTGGGCTGCATCCCCCAACGTTTACTGCTTCTTTCGGCAAGCCAGGATCGAGTGCGTTCCCTGCCACAGACGGTGCATGATCCAAGGGGCGGATGCGCTGCGTTCTCCTCTGCGAAGAAGCATGTCATCGGTTATTGGGGCAATGTTTTGAGTCCAACGGCACCTTGAAGACTAGGAAAGTTTAATTCTGGGCAGAGGTTTTCCTGCGCATGTGCGCCTCCTCGGAGCCGCTGGAAGAAATGTGCCTGCACACAAAAACTAATACCCAGAATTAAACTTCATTGGTCCGAAAGGGGCTGCTGGATTCAAACGCCATTCGCCTGAATCTGTGAGTTTCATGGAGGGAGAAAGGCCCGGGAGTGGGACTAAAAACTAAGACCCTTTAGTGGGAATAGCCCCCCCCCCTTGAATGCTGTGTGATTTCTTCTCTTTTGTGTAAACACTATGATTACACTGTGAATGGGCTTCAGGCAGCTTCCAGCTCCCTCCTGGGATTTCACACTTCCAGAGCTCTTCTAACCAACTTACCCCCACTCTAAAGTCATTGACGTAAGGAAGTTTAGGAGGCAAAACTCTGCTTAGGACTGCACTGTTAATGGTCCTCCTGATGCACTTAATTGTGGGAAATACGGGTGAGTTACAACAGATTTACGGTAGTCCCATGGGGTGTTCCAGGGGGTCTGGGCTGGCCCTGGACTTTGTGGTGGCTTCCCATTGAGATACTAAATGGGACCAAGCTCTTCTGAGATCCATAGAGCTAGGCCGGGCTGTGCTGGTCAGAGCCTGATACGGTTACCCTCATGTCTAAACTTAGCTACCTTTATTTATTATTTACTAGCAAAAAAAGTCCATTGTATCTAAAAATACAATGGGCGCTAGGCCACCCCTCCCCCTGGGCAGGCCAGTTGAGGCCTTGGCAGGCCATTTGGGGGGCAGTGGGGGAACAGTGGTGGGGGCTTTCTCCCTCCTTTCCCCACCCCCACTGGGCCCACTGTCCCAGGCCCTCCACCCACCTACCTCCCACTTTCTGGGCTGGTTCTTCTTCCAGATAGAAAAAGTGGGAGCGGCCAGGAGCGGGACATCCCTCTTGATTGGCAGTTCATTGGATGTCCGGCCAATCAGGGATGGGACAGCCTCCTTGATTGGTAGGCAATGAATCCCAACTCCTCCCAGCACCCTCTTACCCCTTTTATTTATAAGTACAGAAGATCAGCTGAAACCTTTATGGTCTCCTCTCCTTGTGGCTCCAGGTGGGCCGACCATAATAGTTAACAAGAATAATAGCATAGGCTTGTGGATTTACCCTGCAAATCTTCCACATGTGGGCATCTTGAAACATGGGAGCCTGCATTCTAAGGCGACTGTAAAAGCGGGAGGGGGAAGCTTCAGATGTCAAGAGATTATTCAGACTGCTCTGAAGTTGTCAGAGGTTTTCCGCTTGTCTCCCCCTCTAAGCAGCGCATGTGGGTGCCTGTTTGTCACTCTGCGGCAATCCGGAGCTGCGCAAGTTTAGGATTGCAGCAGTTCTGTTCTACTCAGGATGTAAAGTGCTCTACTTAGCGGGGGGTAGGGGATGAGAAGGTACATTGCTCTTTTTATGTTTCAAATTGCAGTCTTTCTCTGGTAAACTGAGGGATCTTCGGCCAATCTAGTGGGCCTGGGCACGAAAGCTTAACCCTGAAATAAAACTTTTGTTGGTCTCAAAGGTACCGTCCTCACAGCCTTTATAAACATGTCCTCACAGCCTTTATAAACATGCGTGTGTTTAGGTTGCCCTGGTACTTGACTTTAATGGCTCGGGGTGGAAGCAAAGTCAATACTCTTTGGCCTTTAGTAGGCCACGCCGGTTTATCTGGAAGGAGAGAAACGTGGTGTTTTTTGTTGGGTTGTCATGGATTTCTAAGGCCGGGCCTGTTGACTTTTTGCGAAGTGGTCTAGATCAAGGGCTCTTGAAAGGCGGTGAGGACCTCTCTGTGGCGACCGGCGCTATCTCGGACCTCTGGCTCAACGTTGCGCCGGATGCGCGATGGAAGAAACTTGTTGGAGAGAGGGGTGGTTTGATTTCCTTCCCATAGAAACTCTGCCGTCAGGAGAAGCTTTCCTTTTTGCACTGGGGGCAGCAGAGAGGAAGCATCTAAAAGGAAGTGTCAGAGCGCATGCTTTGTGGATGGCAGGCATTCAATCCTTTGGATCTTCAGTTCAAAAGAACCTCAGGTAATCCATCTAGGAGTGGTCCTTCCCTGTTTCTGGGACAGTCGCAGATATGCATTTATTTGTTGTTAGGTGCAAAGTCGTGTCTGGCCCATCGCGACCCCATGGACAGTGATCCTCCAGGCCTTTCTGTCCTCTTCCATTCCCCGAAGTCCATTTAAGTTTGTACCGACTGCTTCAATGACTCCATCCATCCACCTCATTTTCTGTCGTCCCCTTCTTCTTTTGCCCTTGATCGCTCCCAGCATTAGGCTCTTCTCCAGGGAGTCCTTCCTTATTATCCCTGTCCTATTAAAACAAAAAGCAGAAGATCAGCAGAATGACATACCTCTCTTCTTCTAGCGGGTGCATTGATTCTGGAACCAGGGATATAGCTGCTTGATGCTGCACAGCCTCCTTTGTCTACCGTAGTTCAGCGCTGGTTTAGCGAAATGTGCTTGTGATTTTTTGTTTTAATACTGTTTTATGTAATATGCAACGTACTGGTTTCCTGCAAATATTTTTACTAATGTCTTTTACATTGCTGGTCCGCGCCCATAAACGGCAACTGACTGAGATCTTGAAAATAGCAGCTGTCAGAGCAGGCAGCCTTGGGTGGAATGGACCCAGGGGTCTGACATTGATTAAGGAAGGGAGGGCCTGTGGCTCGCTGGCAGAGCCTCTGTTTGGCGTGCAGAAGGTCCTGGGTTCAACTCCTAGTATCTCCAGTTGAAAGGATCTTGGTAGTAGGTGACGTAAGATCTCTGTTACTCTGAGTAGACACCTTTGATGGGCCAAGGATCTGATTTGGTATAAGGCGTGTGTGTACCTGTAAGAAAGAGAGTTGACTTGTCATCCTCTAGATCAGGGGTAGTCAAACTGCGGCCCTCCAGATGTCCATGGACTACAATTCCCAGGAGCCCCCTGCCAGCATTGGCAGGGGGCTCCTGGGAATTGTAGTCCATGGACATCTGGAGGGCCGCAGTTTGACTACCCCTGCTCTAGATCAGTGGTGGCCAAATTGTGGCTTTCCAGATGCCCATGGACTACAATTCCCATGAGCCCCTGCCAGCACGTAGACCATGGACATCTGGAGTGCCACAGTTTGGACACCCCTGCCTTAGTACACATATATTTATTGTTCAGTTCTTCTGTCATCGACAAAATTAAATTTTTCAGGGCTGACGTAAGGCCGCTCTCAAATCACGGACAGACCCGGGAAGGTTCTGTTTCTTTCCTTGGGTAGTTCTACGGATGGCGCTGAATCCTAAGACCAGGGGTAGTCAAACTGCGGCCGTCCAGATGTCCATGGACTACAGTTTCCATGAGCCCCTGCCAGCAAGGCTGGCAGGGGCTCATGGGAATTGTAGTCCATGGACATCTGGACGGCCGCAGTTTGACTATCCCTGCCTAAGACCGTGCAGCCAGGACTATGCCGCAGAGCATCAAAACGTCTGGCATTCCCCACGTTTAACGCCGGTTCATTCCCATCTTTCACGCTGTGTGCAGGGGAGCTTGACTTGGTCTCATCTCTAAGAAAGCTCCTTTGCCTTCCCCGTGGGCTGCAAGAAAGGCTCGACCCCCTGCCCCCGGATCTGGGTTGCCGTAAGCTCTTTGGTCTGGAAACTGCCTAGGGAGACGAGATTTCTCGAACGCCATCCAGGGCTCTCTGGCTTCGGCCGTGCCTCTCCGTGTACTTCGGTGTTTCCCGTTTGCCGGGCGACCTTAGGCTCAGAGGGGGGAAGTGGCAAAAAAACAAACAACATGCAGAAAAACAGGAACGAGAGTCTTTGAAGCCTTCTGGGTTTTGCATATGTTACTAAACACGTCCAGGGTTTTGGTTCCGCCCGATTGGTTGGGTCTGTTTGGGATATCGGTGGGTGCAGGGTGACCACTGAGTTCTGGTTTGTTTACGTTGCTGAAGGCTTGCAAATAACTCCGGAGAGCGCGGAGAGCGGGAACAGACGACGTTACCCGTAGGGCGGCCAAACTGTGGCTCTCCAGTGGTCCCGGTCCTGACCTGGTGGAATGAGCTCCCGGGAGAGCTGAGGGCCTGGACGGAATTTTCCTAGTTCCGCAGGGCCTGTAAAACAGATCTCTTCTGCCAGGTCTTCAGTTGAGGCCAGGACTAGTAAGATCTGGGGATTTTATTGTGAGGCATTGCTCACTGTGTGGGAGTGGTGGGCTAGAAATTGGAAGGAAGGAAGGAAGGAGACTGGAAGTGGAGTGGGAAGGAAGGAAGGAAGGAGACTGGAAGTGGAGTGAGAAGGAAGGAAGGAAGGAAGGAAGGAAGGAAGGAAGGAAGGAAAGACTGGAAGTGGAGAAGGAAGGAAGGAAGGAAGGAGACTGGAAGTGGAGTGGGAAGGAAGGAAGGAGACTGGAAGTGGAGTGAGAAGGAAGGAAGGAAGGAAAGACTGGAAGTGGAGTAGGAAGGAAGGAAGGAAGGAGACTGGAAGTGGAGTGGGAAGGAAGGAAGGAGACTGGAAGTGGAGTGAGAAGGAAGGAGGGAAGGAAGGAAGGAAGGAAGGAAAGACTGGAAGTGGAGTAGGAAGGAAGGAAGGAGACTGGAAGTGGAGTGGGAAGGAAGGAAGGAGACTGGAAGTGGAGTGAGAAGGAAGGAAGGAGACTGGAAGTGGAGTGAGAAGGAAGGTCCTACTGAGGGCCTTCCCCTCCCCCAAACCCACATCCTCAGGCTCCACACCCTCCCAAATCTCCAGGATTTTCCCATCCCAGAGTTGGCAGCCCTGACGTCTGCTAAACAGGCATTCCAAGGGTTCTGCAGTGGCGTCCCAAGCTTGATTTTTTAGGGGTCTTTAATCTCCGATTAGCCCAACGGAGGAGGACGCAGCATGCCGCTGTGCAGATCCCCCCAGAAGGTGCCAACGGAGCCTTGCGCATGATGCGTCCCTTCCGTTTGATCCGTGCGCTGTTGCCGATGAGTTTCCGTGCTGGAGAAGCTGGGGAATTCTATTGTCATAGTGATTCCTTGAGGAAAATGCGTCAGAAGCTCCCAGCCCCGTGTTGTGTCTGCTGCGGCCTTGTGGGATTTTGGGCCGAGGGTTCTGCCTCCCGGCTGCTAATTTCCAGGAGTCGGGTCAGGGAGTTGAGCGCGCAACAGGATGCTGGCGGAGCAATTTCCTAAGTCCCCTTGAAGCGTTGCTGAGCTCAGGCAAAAACGGTGGAAAACTCTGCTCACATTCCCCTTTTGCAATCGTTTTTTTTTTCAAATTCAGCGCTGATATTAATAGCCTGGGGGTGTGTCGGCGGTGTGTTCTGCAAGAGTGCAGAATCTGGTGTTGGGCGGTGTGGGTTGGTGGTGTGTGTGTGTGGGGGGGAATGCTCTGGTTTCATCACGGACACACTGTCACGAAGCTCTTGCAAATAGAAGAAGGAAGAGTAGAAGAGTTGGTTCTTATATGCCGCTTTTCTCTACCCGAAGTGTCTCAAAGCGGCTTACAATCACTTTCCCTTTCCTCTCCCCACAACAGACACCCTGTGGGGTGGGTGAGGCTGAGACAGTCCTGATAATACTGAAGAAGAAGAAGCGTTGGATCTTATATGCCGCTTTTCTCTACCCGAAGGAGTCTCAAAGCAGCTTACATTCGCCTTCCCTTTCCTCCCCCCACAACAGACACCCTGTGGGGTGGGTGAGGCTGAGAGAGCCCTGAGATTACTGAAGAAGAAGAGTTGGTTCTTATATGATGTTTTTCTCTACCCAAAGGAGTCTCAAAGCATTTTACAGTCGCCTTCCCTTTCCTCTCCCCACAACAGACACCCTGTGAGGTGGGTGAGGCTGAGAGAGCCCCGATATCACTGCTCGGTCAGAACAGCTTTATCAGTGCCATGGCGAGCCCAAGGTCACCCAGCTGGTTGCATGTGGGGGAGCACAGAATCGAACCTGGCGTGCCAGATTAGAAGTCCGCACTCCTAACCACTACACCAAACTGGCTCTCAAATACCCAAGCAAAGTTTACTGATGAGTGGACAGGATTGTGACTCAGCGGGGCTCGTGGTCCATAGATGGCTCCTACCTCAGTAGCTCGAGGATGATTAAGCTGCTGCCGTAGGGAAGTTAAAGGCCTGTCCCCCTTGGCAGACCTGTATGCTCATTTAAGCACCCAGGCCAGGGAGAGGGCAAACTGGCTGCAGAGAAGAGAAAATCAAATTGCTGTCACTTCCGCATCACCCAAGAAACAAGCAAGTGTTAAGTGATTTTATTCCCCTTTTCTCCGTGACTGGCTTACTCTCCTATGGGAGTTTTGGCAGTCTTACTCTGCTTGCTGAGATGCAGGAAAGAAGGGAGGGGGCTGAGAAAAAAGCCCTTAATGCCGGGCACACAACAGCCGGCTTAGTTCTGCAGGGCTGGCTCAGTTCCGCAGGGCCTGCAAGACGGAAGCTCTTCCGCCAAGCTTTTGGTTGGGACCGGTGATCCTATAACAATGGGGCACCCCTGGACATAAAAACGCCCTACGAAAACCATCCTAATCTGGAAAGACTTATTGATAGGAAGGCAGTTAAAACAGGGATTTTAATTGCTGCTGCTTCTAACCACAGATGCTGTTTGAAGTGGTTGAATATATGTTATTAACTGTTTTTAATTGTCTCGTAATTGTCCATACGCTGCACATCGACCTGAGCGGGCGTGCTGGGAGGGTGGCAAAGGACGGACGGACAGAGAGGCAGTCTTCCGTTGTCAGAAATAACCTGAAGTTGTCACTTGGAAAGGTTCTAGCTCGATATTTAATTCTTACAGCTATATTTGCTGCTGTTGGATGCACATGTTTGCCCTGACCTGGGCGGCCCAGGCTAGCCCAATCCTGAACGATCTCAGAAATTTTGGCGTTGGTACTTGGAGGGGAGACCACCAAGGAGTCCGGGGAGGGGGTCTCTGTTCAGAGGAGAACAATGGCAAAGCACCTTTGTGCACCTTGGAAACCCTATAAGGTTGGTGTAAGTCGTCTGGGACCTGATGGCCAAAAAAAAAAAAAAAAAAAGTTATGCACTTGGAGTGGCTCACTTGCTCCTGGCCTAGCAAGGCTGCTGACTGGCCGTTAGTGGGCTGTTCCTATATGTCTTGTTGCTTCTGTTATCATGCTGCATCTTTTGGATGTGATGCTCTTTACTAAAGGTAAAGGTCTCCCCTGTGCAAGCACCGAGTCATGTCTGACCCTTGGGGTGACGCCCTCTAGCGTTTTCATAGCAGACTCAATACGGGGTGGTTTGCCAGTGCCTTCCCCAGTCATTGCCGTTTACTCCCCAGCAAGCTGGGTACTCATTTTACCGACCTCGGAAGGATGGAAGGCCGAGTCAACCTTGAGCCGGCTGCTGGGATCGAACTCCCAGCCTCATGGGCACAGTTTTCAGACTGCATGTCTGCTGCCTTACCACTCTGCGCCACAAGAGGCTGTTTACTAATTTGCTACTAATTTACTTTCTCCTTCTATCTGTACTCTTATAATTTTTTTGTCCCATTGTCCAAGGCAGGGGGCACGCACAGAATCCTAGAGTTGGACGGGGCCATACAGGCCATCTAGCCTGACCCCCTGCTCAACGCAGGATCAGCCCAAAGCATCCTAAAGAATCCAAGAAAAGTGTGTATCCAACCTTTGCTTGAAGACTGCCAGTGACTGCCAGCACACGGAAGCTCACGCCTTGAACTAATCTTTGATGGTCTTAAAGGTGCCACCAGGCTCCCACTTACTTGTAGACTGTGTTAACCCGAGCAGCAAGGGGTGGTGGAAACTGGCATATGGTCTCTAGCAGCTGAATGCTTCCCCCATAGGGGGAACGAAGACCCAATCAGGCCAGGGTGGGGAGGAAGATTCTGGCAGCTCTGATATGCTAGTTTTCTAGTACATTAGTGTGAGAAGAGGGGTTCTTTCTTTCATGGCAAAGGCTTCGGTCGCATGATTCCCCCTCCCCCCTGCCCGTAATCTGAAGTGGAACTCTTTTTCCACTTCATCTTCTTTCTTGTGTGTGAACCGTCTTTGTCCTCCACACTGCCCCCACCCCCTTGTATCACAACTGCTTTGCAGAGAGGCTCCATGAAGGTTACTCATCCACACAACCCACAATTTCCCCCTATCCCCGGGGGGCCTTACTCACATAACCCAGTGGGATATACTTTATTTTCTTGGATGCTTTAGGATGCTTAGGGCTGATCCTGCGTTGAGGAGGGGGTTGGACTAGATGGCCTGTATGGCCCCTTCCAACTCTATGATTCTAGGATTCCTATGATATCCCAGTATCTTGGGCAAGGAAGTGGGCAAACCCTTTTGCGTTCCGTTTACAAAACTGTCGTTCAGGCAGAATTTTATTTTTATTTTATTCATTTGTACCCCACCTTTCTTCCTGAGAACAGCTGACACCTTTTGCACAAGGTAAGTAGGGCTGCCTGCTGGCGATTGGCCCAAGGGTCGGAGGTGAAGAGGAACAAGGTGCAAGGCTGAGCCGTTTTATTAGATCCTCTCGATCCCAACGTGCTTCACTAGATGCTTTGTCGGGAGATCTAATCCAAGGTCAAATCTGTAGTCACAAATCCAGTTACCGTGCGCATACAAAATAGTAATTAGGAATATCCTTTAAAATGAAAATTCCTTGTAAAATGAATTGAAATTGAGAGAGGCTGATTTCTGCGAAGGCTCAAGGGGGTGGCAGGTGACAGTGGATGAGCAATTGGGATGTGAGTGTCTTGCATAGTGCAGGGGGTTGGACTAGATGACCCAGGAGGTCCCTTTCAACTCTATGATTCTAACACAGTATGACCGTGGCCTAGGGTTGTCTTACATCTTCTGTATTTCAGGGGGTGGTCAAACTGAGGCTCTCCAGATGTCTATGGACTACAGTTCCCACGAGCCCCTGCCAGCATCATAATTGTAGTCCGTGGACATCTGGAGAACCAAAATGTGGCCACCCCTGCTCTTGCGTGATACAAAAATTACATAGTTCATAGCTGGAAACTTTTTAATACAAAAAAAAGGGGGTTACCTAATGCAGGGGTAGTCAACCTGTGGTCCTCCAGAGGTCCATGGACTACAATACAAGCATTTGCTGGCAGGAGCTCATGGGAATTGTAGTCCACGAACCTCTTGAGGACCACAGGTTGACTACCCCTGACCTAGTAAACTTCCCTGGTATGAGGGGGAATTTGAACTCGGGGCTTCCAGACACTACTCTGACACTCTTAATTGCTGCACCGCATGGGAAGGGATTCTTAACTCTGACTTGGTGAGTGGGGAAATGGGTATAGATATGCTTGCATTTTGCCAGACATTCAGGCTGGAAGAGCCCACAGTGGGTTGCAAGCCTACCTCTGACTTTGTCCTTGGCTGAAGGCAGCAGCAGCAGCAGCATCTTGCCTCCCCTCCCCTCCCCAACGGTATCCCATCCCTTACAAGGCATCCTTTCCATGTCGCAGCATGTCCCGGGAACCCCTGGGATTTCCTGGCGGCTGCTCGTGAGTTCCTCAATAACTTGGTGAGTAACTCCCATAAAGATAGATTCAAGTGGGTCGCCGTGTTGGCCTGAAGCAGCACAACAAAACAAGATCGGAGTCCGGCGGCACCTTTAAGACCAGCAAAGATTTATTCAAGGTGTGAGCTTTCGAGTGCAAGCACTCAGTGCTTGCACTTGAAAGCTCACGCCTTGAATAAATCTTTGTTGGTCTTAAAGGTGCCATTGATTTTGTTTTGATGAGCAATTGCAGACCGTTAGAGAGAGAGAGAGAGAGAGCACACACTTGTCCAGAATAAGTAATTTTTCTCCCTTTTGATATGAAAATATAATGGGAAAGAGGGTGCCTTCTAAACTTGTGTCAAGATTTGAGTGGACTAGACATAAAAGCCATCAAGAAAATTGGAATTGTAGGGGCATCTTTCTCTTTGTCTGCATTGACGGGGGCCGGTTGATGCCGTCAGGGCTCCTCTCAGACAAGGGGTAGGGAATGCCACTGAGATGCCCTTTTATGACGCTGCTCGGGCTTCCCTGGTGACACGAGTCTACGGAAAGGTTTGGGAGCCCTGGAACAGCCTTCTTGGTATGGTGACCCGCCAGTCCAAATTCACTTGATACGGGGCTGGGCCAAGGGTTTTTGTTGCCTTTCCCAACCTTTTGATGGAGAAAGAACCCCTGAAATATATTCCAGGCTGCCCCTGGTTGGCGATTGCTGTGCCAGAGCGAATTTCCCCTCTCTGAGTGTAGGTCGGAAGGCCCCTTGCTTGGGGTTCAGCTGTGCCCTTTGAGCAATGCTTGCTGGTTTCTCAGAAACATCTGGATGGCCACTGTAGCGTGCGGAACACAGAGCAAGAGGGGTAGTTTTCCCTAGGGCACCGGAAACCCTTGGCCCAACCCGACGTGGTCCACTGTACCAAATAAAGTCTGGGATCTGCTGTTCCTGGGACATATCCTTGGTGCTCCTTGGATCCATGTGCAAAGAGTCCCTTCTAAGGCACATGTCGAACAAAGGTGACACAGGCCTGCCTTGCAGTTGCCCTGCTCGGCCCACATAGGATACCCCAAGATCCTGACTCACCTCTGGTTGGGAATAAGAAGAAGAAGAGTTGGTTCTTATATGCCGCTTTTCCCTACCTGAAGGAGGCTCAAAGCGGCTTACAGTCGCCTTCCCTTTCCTCTCCCCACAACAGACACCCTGTGAGGGAGGTGAGGCTGAGAGAGCCCTGATATTATTGAAGAAGAAGAAGAGTTTGTTCTTATATGCCGCTTTTCTCTCCCTGAAGGAGTATCAAAGCGGCTTACGGTTACCTTCCCTTTCCTCTCCTCACAACAGACACCCTGTGGGGTGGGTGAGGCTGAGAGAGCCCAGATATTCCTGCTCGGTTAGAAAAGTTTTATCAGTGCCGTGGCGAGCCCAAGGTCACCCATCTGGTTGCATGTGGGGGAGCGCAGAATTGAACCCGGTTTGCCAGATTAGAAGTCCGCACTCCTAACCACTACATCAAACTACACCAAAAAGAGAGAGGCGATAACATTGCCAGGAAACCAAGAGGAGAGAAAGCAGAAGCAAGGTATGAACAGTGGCTTTGGCTAGCCTTGTCTCTGGTGCTTTCCACCTTGGGCCTAATACCTGGTCAGGGCTGCCGTAATCTCTCTCCTTCCAGGGTCGTCTCTCCCCGGTCCCTTTGACGGTTGTCCCCTCCCTTCCCCAAGCTCCCTCAACCCTGCCAGGTCCTGCTTCCCGGAGAGAGTGCCGGCATCCTTCCATCCAAGGGTTAACCCGCCACTGGTCTGCACCGCCCCTTCAAGGTGTTTGAGAATTTTCCAAAAGCCATTAGCAAGCGGGCATCTGGGCTCCAGCCGCTATTTATAGCCTGGATAATAAGATCCAAGCGCCACCTGAGCATGCCAGCTGCCTTTTCACGGGGGCGCGTTTAAATGCTCTTCGGAGGCGCGGGAGAGCATAACAAACAACAGTGGGACGGTTCCCACCAGACCCGTGTGCAACGGAGGAAGCTAATTTTCAAGAGGCAGCTATCAATGTGAGCAAGAGAGGCCGAACTGTCCACGTTTTCAGGGCTTTCTGGGGATCCCCCTGCAAGGTAAAAGGTAAAGGTATCCCCTGTGCAATCACCGAGTCATGTCTGACCCTTGGGGTGACGCCCTCTAGCGTTTTCATGGCAGACTCAATACGGGGTGGTTTGCCAGTGCCTTCCCCAGTCATTACCGTTTACCCCCCAGCAGCAAGCTGGGTACTCATTTTACCGACCTCGGCAGGATGGAAGGCTGAGTCAACCTTGAGCCGGCTGCTGGGATTGAACTCCCAGCCTCATGGGCAAAGCTTTCAGACTGCATGTCTGCTGCCTTACCACCCTGTGCCACAAAAGGCTCTCCATGCAGGGTGCTGAATGCCTATTCGAACATAGCTCGGAATATTTCCACTTCCGGCCCGTCAGCTTCAAGTTTGGCCTCCGGGATTCGGAGCAGGGAGAATGACCCAGGGCCGATGTTTCTTTCAAGCCGCAGTTGGTGCCCTAGAAATAAGCATAGATTAATGGTCTGGAACCTTTTGGGGTGTTTGCAGGGGGCCTGAAGGTGGAAACCTTTCTAGAGCAACGCCTGCTTCAGCAAGAGAAGTCAGTGCTGTGACCCAATGCTGGCCACCTAAGACCCCCGAGAGGTAGCTAGAGAGGAACTCACCCCGTAACTGCA
Source organism: Paroedura picta (assembly GCF_049243985.1). Taxonomy (NCBI): domain Eukaryota; kingdom Metazoa; phylum Chordata; class Lepidosauria; order Squamata; family Gekkonidae; genus Paroedura; species Paroedura picta. The sequence goes on along the minus strand of NC_135371.1, from coordinate 166,742,982 downwards.
GTTTTCACCGTGTGGGGTGGAAGTTAAGAGCCGCGGACTGTAATCTGGAGCTCCGGCTTAATTTCCCTGCTCTTCCTCCTTGTGAAGCCTGCTGGGGGACCTTGGGCTAGTCGCAGTCCTGATAGAGCTGTTCTCACAGAACAGCCCTGCCAGAGCTTTCTCAGGGTGTCTGTTGTGTGGAGAGGAAGGGAAGATGGTCGCAAGCCCCCTTGAGACACCTAGGGCCAGTTGCCAACTCTCTTGGCCCCACCTGCCTTACAAGGTGCCTGTCGTGGGGATATGAAGGAAAGCTGACTTGGAAGCCGCTTAGAGCAGGGGTAGTCTACCTGTGGTCCTCCAGATGTCCATAGACTACAATTCCCATGAGCCCCTGCCAGCATTTAGGGTCCTGCATTCTCTTTAATCCAGCAGATCTGTCTCTCCCTTGGAATGTCCATTCCTGGAGTTGCAGGACTCCTGCAGACTTATAGCTATACATTTTGGGAGCCTGCAGTGAGAATGGGGCAAAAAAAAAAAATCACCGTTTCAGTCCATGGGAAAAATTGCCTTCACAGCAAGAAGTCAAAAAGGCCGCTTCATCCTTTTCCTTCTCCCTCCCAGTCTCCTAACCTCAGGAGCCAACTTTCCAGGGGGCTGAAAGGCAACGTGGGGATGGGCAGCGTGACCCTCGGTGCTTTCTGCTGGCGCATGGCCGAATCCAACCTGAGGGTTATTTGCATCAATAGCCCCAACGGTATTTGCCCTTATCATGTGAGGCCTGTTTGTATGGAACTCTGGTGCCGTTTTCGACCATGGAGGGAGGGAGCTGAGCTCTTCCATCTCAGCACATTGATTGTGCATGCGCAGGACTGCTTTCCTCCAGGTTTGGGTGGGAGCCCTGTGCATGCATTGGAGCCTGTGTGGAGCACAGGATGGGGTGGTTGTAACTGCAGCATCTGCTCTGCCTTGTTCACCTTGTTTCCAATTCAGGTGTTGAGGACCTTTAGCTATCCTTTGCTGTGGGAATCGGATCCTCTGTTTGGCAGAACTTCTCACGAGCACGTCTCAAGAACCACTGGCTCCACCGTCCAGAGCACGGTGCCGGATTGTTGCTCTCCCTCCGCTTTCTTCTCTTGTCCTGCATATGCGCCTTCCTCCACAATCTGTGTCTCCCGAGCCAGATCGCAATGAGGTTGGGATTGGGAAGCTATAATTATGGGTGTGGTTTGCACGCCGCAGTTTTAAATAATGGTTTGGGAGCCCGGCACTCACAAAAGCGCACTGATCTGGAGGTTGCCGCAAATTGAAGTTGGGAAATGGGGTGGCAATCTGTACGCAAGAGGGGAAGGGGGTCTGGGAGCCCGTGACATGTTTTTGAGCCCCCAAACCATTTTAGGAATCAGGTTCTGATTTCTGAATCTGCTCAGATTACTCCATTCCTGGAGTAACATCCATCTGCTCCCTTTCCTTCCTCTTGTCCTCACAACACCCCTGTGAGGTAGGCTAGGCTGAGAGAGAGAGAGAGAGAGAGAGAGAGAGAGCGACTGGTCCAGAGTTGTCCAGTGAGATTCCATGGAAGCTTTTAGAAGGACATTAACGCGATGTAAGATTTTGAAGGCCAAGCTCCAGGGTCTCAGTTGTACAAAGTGCTCTCTAATCTGTGTAAAGTAATGCTGTAATACATCTGCTAGTCTTGAAGTTGCCATGAGAATTCTTTTGATGCACAAATTATACCCTAGTCCATAAAGTTTATGCTGTAAAAAGTTCTCTTTATACAGCTTTCTTAAGACTGTGCGTAGAGTCCTGTGTGCAGTTCTGATGGCCTCACTTCAAAAAAGATGTGGAGAAAATGGGGAGGGGGCAGTGACAAAGATGACCCAGGGCCTGGGGACCAAGTCCCAGGAGGAAAGGCTGAGAGACTTGGGAATGTTCGGCCTGGAGAAGAAGAGGTTGAGAGGAGACATGACAGGTCTCTTGAAGTATTTGACAGGTTGTCATTTGGAGGAGGGCAGGGAAAGGTTCCTGTTGGCAACAGAGAAGAAGACTCACAGTAATGGGTTTAAATTACATGTCAAAGGATGCCAGCTAGATATCTGGGGAAAGAATTTCACAGTCAGAGTAGTTCAGCTGTGGAATTGACTTCCTAAGGAGGTGGTGAGCTCCCCCTCACTGGCAGTCTTTAAGCAGTGGCTGGACAGATGCTTCTCCTGGATGCTTTAGGCCAGGGGTAGTTAAACTGTGGCCCTCCAGATGCCCATGGACTACAATTCCCATGAGCCCCTGCCAACATTTGCTGGCAGGGGCTCATGGGAGTTGTAGTCCATGGATAACTGGAGGGCCACAATTTGACTACCCCTGCTTTAGGCTGATCCTGCACTGAGCAGGGGTGGGACTAGATGGCCTGTCTGGCCCCTTCCAACTCTATGATTCTATCATTCTAAGCAGTGGCTGGACAGAGACTTCTCCTGGATGCTTGAGGCTGATCCTGCATTGAGCAGGGGGTGGGACTAGATGGCCTGTTTGGACCCTTCCAACTCTATGGTTCTATGATTCTAAGCAGCAGCTGGACAGAGACTTCTCCTGGATGCCTGAGGCTGATCCTGCATTGAGCAGGAGGTGGGACTAGATGGCCTGTCTGGCCCCTTCCAACTCTATGATTCTAAGATGCCATCAGAATTCTCTTGCTGTACAAAATGTGCTTTAGTCCACGAAAGCTTATGCTGTAAAACATTTGCAAGTCTCAAAAGATGCCCCCAGAATTCTTTTGCCCACAACAGACTGAAGGGGATCCCTCTCTGGGATTTATCTTTTCAAAACGGAGTTTTCCATCCCACCTGTTCCTTATGAGTCCGACAGCCGACATCTGGACAAACCTGGTGTTCAAAGAAGGGGGAAAATATAAAGGTTGATATCTTCTCCCCCTCCCCATCCTTGGGAGTTTCTGATTGTCAGAAAGGAGCAGCCAATTTTTTCCTCCCGCGATCGTCTTGGGAGGGAGACCATTCAGGCTTTCCTCTCCTTTCCCAGTTTGGAATGTCATCCATTTTCGTGGCTGGCAGCCAAGGAAGTAGGCGCGGAATTTTTTTGGCGGGGAAGGGGAAAGGAAGAGGGCCACGTCCTTGTCTAACCAGACGTGTCTGCACAGGATGCAAAAGGAGCCTTCGCTCTGTCATCATTTGCAAAGGGGGGGGGGATGAATTTAATGGCGATTAAATCCCTTCCGAGACTCCTCTAATCCTCGCCGAGAAAGTTTACAAAGGGGAGCCACATTGGCAGACTCGTCACACATAGGAGGTGTCTTCGCCCGGCCCTGATGTCAGGCTGGGGCAGCACCCTCCTTGGCTGAGGTTCAGCTTGGGTCGTGACCTGAATTGTGGGTCTTTCCCCCTGCTGGTATGAGCAGAAGGATGAGCAAAGTATTCGCCCAGTGGCACCACTCCGGACCTGGAGGGATCAGGCTGCCCCGATCTCATCAGATCTTGGAAGCTAAGCAGGGCCTGGCTAGGACTGCCAATTCTAAGTTGAAAGAATACCTGGATATTTGGCTGGTTGTGGAGCCTGTGGATGTGTGGTTTGGGAAGGGAGGGACTTGAGTCGGGTGTAACGCCATAGATTGCAGGGGTGGTGGCACTGTGGCTCTCCAGATGTCCATGGACTGCAATTCCCACGAGCCTCTGCCTGTTGGTTATGCCATCAAGGGCTCATGGGAATTGTAGTCCACAAGCATCTGGAAGAGCCACAGCGTTGGCCACCTCTGCACAGAATCTACCGTCCCAAACTGCCATTTCCCCCAGCTGAATAGTTCTCTGTTGCCTGGAAAAGGATTGTAATCCCAGGAGATCTCCAGCCATCACCTGGAAGTCGGCAGAGCCAGCTGTGGCTACTATGTGGATGGGAAACTCCCAAGGAATACCAGGGCAATGGCAAACTGTCTTCTAATGCCTCTCCCCTTGACGGTGCTGGGGGGTGGCCATAAATCAGCTGTGACTCGACAACGGCAACAAAGGGTCCCAGTTTCATTTTGGGGGTGTGAGGGCAGCAAACGTGCCTTGTGGCCCCACATAGCTGCATACCTGCAGCATGCATTCTCATCCTGTGGACACCAATCATAGGTGAATTGCCTGTCTGCAGTTACCTTTTCTGCTGTCTGAAATGGCCCGCCTTGGTGTGCCTTGCCTCAAAACATGACCCGCCTTGCTATTTCTCCAACCCTTGCTAATTCTCGTGTCCCAGCCGCAGGAGAAGCCCTGCCCAGGCCAGACTGCTCTTTTGTACCGTTTTGGGGTTGATGGTTCTGATGTTATCCTGTTGAACGGTGCATTTCTTAAAAGAGCGGTGCAGGCCAAGCCGGCTGCAAAAAACGTTCTAAATAAAACCAGTGCGCTTCAAGCTTTATTTTTCTGGCTGTTTTCATTGCAAAATCGGGAGTGATTTCCACCCCCCTCCCCTTCAAGCCCCATTTAGTTTGCAGTTTCACGCTTGGTGGACAGAATGGTTTAGGTGACTTAACCTGGAGGTGTTGAATTCATTTATTATAAGGGCTCGAGCTTAAATAAATGTGACCTTGTCGGGCTGGGGCACGTGTGCCTTGGGGGGGCCAGCTCAGGGTTGGGGAATACCTGGAGACTTTGGGGGTAGAGCCGGGAGTGGGCTGGATTTGGGGCAGGGAGGGGCCTCAGTGGAGTCTAATGCTACGGAGTCCCCCCTCCCAAGCAGTCATTTTCTCCAGGGGAACTGATCTCTGTAGTCTGGAGATAAGCTATAATTCCAGGGGATACCCAGAGCCAGCTTGGTGTAGTGGTTAGAAGTGAGGACTTCAAATCTGGTGACATGCATTTGATTCCCCGCTCCCCCACGTGCAGCCAGCTGCGTGATCTTGGGCTCGGCACAGCACTGATAAAGCTGTTCTGACCAAGCAATAATATCAGGGCTCTCTCAGCCTCACCTCCCTCACAAGGGGGTTTGTTGTGGGTAAGGTAAAGGTAAATGTATCCCCTGTGCAAGCACCGAGTCATGTCTGACCCTTGGGGTGACGCCCTCCAGCGTTTTCATGGCAGACTCAATACGGGGTGGTTTGCCAGTGCCTTCCCCAGTCATTACCGTTTACCCCCCAGCAAGCTGGGTACTCATTTTACCAACCTCGGAAGGATGGAAGGCTGAGTCAACCTTGAGCCGGCTGCTGGGATCGAACTCCCAGCCTCATGGGCAGACAGCTTCAGACAGCATATCGCTGCCTTACCACTCTGCGCCACAAGAGGCTCTTCCTGTTGTGGGTAGAGGAAGGCTAATGTAAGCCGCTTTGAGATTCCTTCAAGTAGAGAAAAGCGGCGTATAATAACCAACTCTTCTCCTTCTACCTGGGATCTGACATCCCTGTGTGTGCCATAAATGGTAATACCCAGGTACCAGAGAAAGGAACGTTAGGAAGGATACAGGCAAACCTAATTGATGAAATTGTACTTTGCTCAAAATGCAAACTTCCTTAAAACATTAATACACTCTTTCCTGAAAGCCACTTGCTTAGGCCCACCCTCCCAGTTCCCCTGCCCGTTATGCATTGGCACCGGGACATTATACAGGGACACAATATTCAGCCTCTGTCATCTGGCAATTAAGGTCATAAGTAATGGTTTGCAGGCTGGGTGGGAGCCCTTGACGGGCCGGTTCCAGCCTACGGGCCTTAACCATTCTTTTCTATCAAGGTCAGTATTGCCTACTCCATGGATGGCCAACTGTGACTCTCCAGATGTCCATGGACTACAATTCCCATAAGACCCTGGCAGTGACCCTCCAGGGCCGCATGCAGAGGCCTTTCACGTCACCCAATGCCTGCTCCCTTTTACTGGAGACCCCGGGGATTGAACCTGGGACTTCCTGTGCGCCAAACTAAAGCTCTTCCACGGAGCCAGAGCCCCTCCCCTCATAGAACACAGGTAGTTTGTGAAGAGTTGTTGTTGTTGTTGTTAGGTGCGAAGTCATGTCCGACCCATCGCAACCCCATGGACAATGATCCTCCAGGCCTTCCTGGCCTCTACCATTCCCCGGAGTCCGTTTAAGCTCACGCTGACTGCTTCAGTGACTCCATCCAGCCACCTCGTTCTCTGTCATCCCCTTCTTCTTTTGCCCTCAATCGCTCCCAGCATTAGGCTCTTCTCCAGGGAGTCCTTCCTTCTCATGAGGTGGCCAAAGTATTTGAGTTTTATCTTCAGGATCTGGCCTTCTAAGGAGCAGTCAGGGCTGATCTACTCTAGGACTGACCGGTTTGTTCGCCTTGCAGTCCAAGGGAATCGCAAGAGTCTTCTCCAGCACCAGAGTTCAAAAGCCTCAATTCTTTGAATCTCGGCCTTCCTTATGGTCCAACTTTCACAGCCATACATTTGAAGAGTGCTTTCCCCTGAAAGCTCCTTCATCTTCTGATATAGCTGTTGGCCAGGCGCAGAAAGTCTGTAGGGCTAGATTCACATCCCTAGAAACATCATTGTCTGATTATTTCAAGCAATCTGGTTGAACAAGTTAAGTAGGGGGAGTTCACACTCTTTCCCCAAAAGGACATGTACAGTGCAATTCGATGCAAGGTCACTGCAGTCCAAACTGACAGAAATCAATAGGTTTAGACTGCCTTTAGCCAAAGCTCTTGGACGTGAAGCGGGGTTGGCCTTGGTCGGTGTTTGGAAAGGAGGCCACCAAGGAAGTCCGAGGATAAAACACATAGGCAAGCCCCCTCTGACCCTCTCTTGCCTTGAAGACCCTACAGGAGTCTCCAAAGTCAGCTGGGATTTATTTATTTATAATTAGATTTATATACCGCTGTTCCCAGCAAGCTGGCTCGCAGCAGTTCGCAGTAAAATATAATTAAATACACAATCCCTAAAAACATCAAGACCATAGAATTACCAGTAATCCCCACAATAAAGCAAATATGGCGGTAGCATGTAAATAAGAATCTAATTTCTTCCTCAACAGGCTTCCTCGAGAGGTGGTGGGTTCTCCATCTTTGGAGAATTTTAAACAGAGCCTGGATAGCCATCTGACGGAGAGGCTGATTCCGTGAAGTCTCAAGGGGGTGGCAGGTGACAGTAGATGAGTGATTGGGATGTGAGTGTCCTGCATAGTGCAGGGGGTTGGACTAGATGACCCAGGATGGACTAGATGACTTCCAACTCTGTGATTCTATGACTTAGAGCCTGTTGTCACCAGTAAGGATTCCAATCTGGAGAATCGGTGATGGAATAAACCAGGGGATGGATCACCAACATCTGGACCTAGTCTAATACCGGGCCCAGGAATCAGATGGGGAATCGGAGGAGAATTTCTGCAGGCTTAAACTGGATCAACTATGCCCAGAGTTACCGGATTCTGTCCACACGCTGTGTTTGTCCTCCTTCGGTGTCTGGCGGTCCCGCTTTGCGTCAGATGTCCGTGGCAAACTCTCTGCCGGGAATGCAAATCCCAAAGCACACAGGCGAGATTCGGGGCCGGTGACTGCAGGGGGAAGGGGCTAAAACTTTCCAATCTTGATTGGCTCTTCCTCTAACGGGGAATCGGAAAGAAGGCTCCTTGGATTGGATTCCCCCTGGAGTCCAAAGGAGAGGTGGGGCATAAATATTGTAAGAAGTGAATGGCAAAAGGTCACTCAGGGGAGCGGCAGGAGCCCCCCCCTCCTTTTCCCATCCTTTCAATGAAACCCACACAACGGCCTTATGCAAATGCAGGCCAGGGCCAGCCAGCCACCCACCCACCCACAATGCTATGCTCAGACGTTGGCAAATCTTTGCTCCCTGCTCCAGCGCTGGATGTGGATGCAGGCAGTGCAAGGCCTGCTGCTAGATCGCAAACCTTCCTGCACTCTGCGGGAGAGAATCGCTTGCAGGATCCCCCCCTCTCCAAAATGCACCACTTGGCTGCTTCTCAAATTGCCATCTGCGGAAAGATGGCTGCTGACGGAGGGTGGGGGTCGGGGACAGCGAACATCTGCTCCGGAGGGAAGCCCTGCTAATTCGAGCAAGGCTCCCTTCTGTTCTTGTTAATGCGCCTGCTAAATGAGTGTTAAAAAGCAAGAGCGCGCAAGGCCTAGCGGTAGGGATGCCGGCCTCGGATCCCCCGAAATTGCGGCTCATCTACAGACCACGGAGATCGGTTTCCCTGGAAAAACTGGCTGCTTTGAAGACTGGATTCCAGGACATTGTGCCCTACTGAGGTCCCTCTCCTCCCTGGGCTAGATCCCCAAATAGGGGGACCAGCCTCCAGGTGGGGTCTGGGGATCCCCCGAAATTGCAGCTCATCTCCAGACTCTGGCATTGGGTCTTTGTCCCCAGGCTGTACCCCCATATGCCCAGGGGTTTCCCACCCCCTCACCCCTCTGGTGGTCAGAGATGATGTGGCAACTCTACTAGAGAACAGTGACCGAAAGCATTTCCCAGAATGCTGTTAGCAGAATATTGAATGTGGTTTGTGTTTGTTTGGAGGGGGGCTTCCTCTTACGGAGATCAAACCACAGGTGGTCTTCTTTCGCTGAAACTCAGATCTCAAGCAATTCAAAGTCTTTCCCAACATCCTTTTTTTTGCATGCAGAGCAGAGGTCTGGCCCCAGAGCTGTGCCAGGAACATGCGAACGCATGAAGATTCCTTCTTCTGGGTCAGATTCCTTAAACTGGATCAGACCACTGGTCCTTCAAGGTTCGCCGCAGTTCAGCTGCACTAAATCCCACAATCCAGGAATGCGTTATGCGCACCAGCCAGCAGAATGCAAAAAAAGCCAAAAACAAAACGTTCTCTTCTCCCTGATTTAGTTGGGGCAAACAAAATTCTATCTTCACCCTGGGTTGCGGGGGTTGGAAAAATCACTCTCCACAAGTATCTCGACGTGGTGCATATCCCAGAGGTGTGAGCATCAGAGAGGCAAGCATATTCACCCAAAGAGACGGGCGATTTCTTCCGTGCTGTTCTAACTAGAGCTGCATTCTTCTAAATCCCACTGGAATCGGTGGGCTTAGGGGGACATGGGTTTGCCTGGGACCGCAGGAGATAATTTATTTGCTGCCAGCAATAGCCTGACGCCCTGGTCAAGGCAACAAGAGATACTGAGCAGACGTGGAGGATTAAAGCAAAAGAGACATGCCAGAGGCGGAGAGGCAGTGGTTCGGGAGTGGAAGAGCAAAGGTACATGCTGGCAGGGGCTCATGGTCTTTGTAGTCCATGGGCATTTGGAGAGGAACAGTCTAGCCACCCATGGCGAAGAGCATGCTAAGCAAAGGTGTTTTTTCTTGATGCAGTTGTTTAGAATTCTGCCTTTCGGGGGGCAAAGGAAGATCTTTGCAAGTGGCTAATCCATGGCGCTTGTGTTTGCATTCAAGCAGGCTGCCAGCAAGGTCCTCGGCCAAGATCACGTGGCGGTAGCCTGGCCGCAGCTCACCCCGCTGTCTTGACGCGCTCCTGCCGTGCGGAGTGGTCCGGGCTGGCTTGCGCCTCTCGGCTTTGTCCTCGCCTTCCCGCGCGAGGGAGGACACGCGTGCGTCCTAATGGCCGGTGGCCAGTTTGTTGGGAACAGTTGGGGCGTACAGAGGGACCGTCTGTTTCTTGAACGGCCACCAGGACTAATGGGCTGATGTTCCTGGAAGGTTGATTTCAGTTGGATGCACTTGGTAATGGTGGAACGAGTCAACAAGGGAACCCTTTGTGCAGGTGGGCGGTGCTCCCTGTCTCATTGGGGGTCTTCTGCCAAAGGCTAGGCAGCCATCTGTCAGGAAGACTCTAGCTTCTGATGTACCAAGAGTACCCAACCCCTGGGGTAAGGGGGTAGGTCAAGGTAGAGCTTTTGGCCACTGGATATGTGTAGGTTTTTAAAACATTACTTTGGCAGCAGCTGCCCAGGCCAGCTCAAAGATCTTCCCTGGGCACAGAAGGTTATCTGTGGCAGCCATTTTGTGTTTGGCTCATCCTCTCGTGGCCGCCATTTTGTGGCTGCGCCCACAATGCCGTGTCGACCTTCCCAAAAGGCTCGTTGGCTGAAAAAAGCTAAACGTGTCTCAGCTGCACAGTCGCTCGTGAGGGTTTTGCAGTTACAGTGGCTCTCTTCCAGCATGCTCAGCGGACGCGAAGGGCTTCCAGATGGAGAATTTTGTGCGCATGGATGCACGGCCACCTGCAAAACCTTGTGAGGAATGTGCTGATCCCCGGGCTGCTGGTCCGGCCCATGCAGCAGATCGGCCTCCAGCCAGGTGGATTGGTTTGTAGAACTGCGGCCAGTTTCTCGGTGGGCTTACCTCTCAGAGCCTGGGGCTTAGGCCAGAACCTGAATTTGCATCCGAAGAAGATGGCATGGAGCAGGGATCTCCAGCCTTTTTTTTAACCTTGAGGTCTGACACGGCAGTAGGTGCTTGCACAAGATGGCTGCCACAGAAGGTGGCACCATCCACAAGAAGGCCGCCATTTGAGGTGGAGCTGCATATACAGGTGTAAAGATAAAGGTATCCCCCTGTGCAAGCAGCATGTCTGACCCTTGGGGTGACGCCCTCCAGCGTTTTCATGGCAAACACAATACGGGGTGGTTTGCCATTCCCTTCCCCAGTCATTACTGTTTACCCCCCAGCAAGCTGGGTACTCATTTTACTGACCTCGGAAGGATGGAAGGCTGAGTCAACCTTGAGCCGGCTGCTGGGATCGAGCTCCCAGCCTCGTGGGCAAAGCTTTCAGACTGCATGTCTGCTGCCTTACCACTCTGCGCCACAAGAGGCTCTGATATGCAGGTGTACATACACACAAACACACACACACTTTACTCTGCTCTGGTTCGGCCTCACTTGGAGTCCTGTGTTCAGTTTTGGGCACCATAGTTGAAGAGGGATGTTGACAAACTGGAGCATGTCCAGAGGAGGGCAGCAAAGATGGTGAGGGGTTTGGAGACCAAGACATATGAAGAATGGTTGGGGGAGCTTGGTCTGTTTAGCCTGGAGAGGAGACAACTGAGAGGGGATTTGATCACCCTCTTCAAGTATTTAAAAGGCTGCCATGTAGAGGATGGAGCAGAGTTGTTCTCTCTTGCCCGGAGGGACGGACCAGAACCAATGGGATGAAATTAATTCACAAGAAATTCCGTCTAAGACCTCCCCCCTCCCCCATTTCATTAAACGCAGCCCAGGGTAGGTGAGCTAAAACACACATGCATTTAATTTAAACCCATGCATACATAGCCCCCCACCCCTCTTGAAAAAGGCAGTGTGCGATGAGCTTCTCTGCAGATGGGCAAGCTCCCACTGACAAGAAACACCAGTGGAGACTGTCCGGGTAAAAAGACCTCTGGCGCATGTATGCTCGAGTCTTTGCAGAGAAAGGGCCTGGTCGTGGGCCTTCCCAAGCCGTTGCTGGGAATTGAAGCCGCAGGAGAGAGAAAGGGCTTCAGCAATCCAGGCATATGCTCAAATTAGGCCCAGAAGGTTCAAGCAGAGCACACAGCCTCCTAATTTATAGCTCTCCAGCCCAATGAGCCGGATGATGATGGATGTGAAACATCTGGGCCGGAGTTCGGCCTGTTGACTGCCCGGCCTCTTGGTTTGCAGCTGTTCTTCTTTATTTCCCTTCCCCTCCTCCTTGACAGAGTCTTGAACTCGTGGCTGTTGTTGGGCAGCACAGCTTGCTCAACCAGCAGCGGGCTAAGAATAGACACCGTCCCCGAAATCACCCATATCCGGGAGTGGCGCAGGCGGCTAAAAGAGGAATGGCCGAAAGTGGAGTGATGTAACAGGATGTGGGGAGGAAGCCATGTGCGGTGCGCGCCTCTGAGATTCTGGAGCCTCATCGCCAGGCGGTTGCTCTTGTGTAAGCCTACCGAACGCAGGCAGTGTGTGTGTCTGTGTGAGATTTGCTGGTGCATTTGACTCTTAAAGCCAGGTATGGGAAATGCCCCCTCACCTTAATACCTGGGGCTCCCCAGAGGCAGAGACTCTTTATTACATCTGTGTAATAAAATGTGATGCATAAATATAAGATGGGGACACCTGGCTTGTTAGTAGTACCTGTGAAAAGGACTTGGGAGTTCTGGTGGACAAGAAGTTGCACATGAGCCAGCAATGGGATTTGGCAGCTAAAAATGCAAATGTGATATTCGGCTGCATTGCTAGGAACGTGGAATCTGCAGCAAGAGAAGTTATAATGCCACTCTAATCCACAGTGGTTAGGTAAAGGTATCCCCTGTGCAAGCACCGAGTCACTTCTGACCCTTGAGGTGATGCTCTCTAGCGTTTTCATGGCAGACTCAGTACGGGCAGCTCCTCCGGGAACTCATTCCACCAGGTAGGGGCCAGGACCGAAAAGGCCCTGGCCCTGGCCGAAGCCAGGCATACCTCTCTAGTGTTCATGGACTACAGTTACCATGAGCTCATGCTGGTCATCATAGTCCATGAACATCTGAACAGTCACCGTTTGGCCACCTGGAACTGTGGTTGGGAATCCCTGTCCTACAGCTCTTAACTATTTAGAATCATAGAGTTGGAAGGGGCCATACAGGCCATCTAGTCCAACCCCCTGCTCAACGCAGGATCAGCCCTAAGCATCCTAAAGCATCCACGAAAAGTGTTTATCCAACCCTTGCTTGAAGACTGCCAGTGAGGGGGAGCTCACCACCTCCTTAGGCAGCCTATTCCACTGCTGAACTACTCTGACTGTGAAAATTTTTTTCCTGATATCTAGCCTATATCGTTGTATTTGTAGTTTAAACCCATTACTGCGCGTCCTTTCCTCTGCAGCCAGCGTACATTTGTATCGTACATTTGTATTGTACTTTGCATTCCATTTAAAAGGGTCTTAAATGATGCTTCAGCATCAAGTGGTACTTAACTAAAGCAAAGTTGCCATGCTGTCTCAATTCCGCAGGGCCTGTGAAACGGAACTCTTCCGCCAGGTCTTTGGTTATGGCCGAGTTTCAGGGACAAATGGGGCCCCGCCTCCGCCTAGCGCTATTACACTCTGCGATCCTGTACCTGTGGCAGTTTGACTGTAAATCAGGGAAGGTTTGGGGATTATGCTGCCATTTTATAGGATTTATATGGGTTTTAGTATTGGATTGTGAGTTATTTTATTAGGGTGGAATTCTGTCTTTTGTGTAACTTGCCACGAGTCTCTGGAGAGCAGTGGGATAAAAATCCAACGAATGAATGAATGAATGAATGAATGAATGAATGAATGAATGAATGAATGAATGAATGAATGAATGAATGAATGAATGAATGAATGAATGAATGAATGAATACGCTCCAGTCCAGTGCAGAATAAACTGGGAGCCCAGTGGCACTTCAAATATATGGTCATATCACCTAATTTTTTTTTAAACTATTTCTTTCATTTTTATACCGTCCTCCGTTGCAGCTCTGGGCAGTTCACAGGGACCATGAAACCAATAAGTCACGTGACCATGTAAATTTAGTAACTGCATCAATCGACAACAACATCAATAACACGGAACATTAATATTTGATTTAACACTTCGGCCATAACCCTATAGGTTGATCAGTGTTTAAAATTTTTTTAAGTCTATACTATAATGCAATACATTTATTTGTATATGGCCATAGGCCTTTTCAAAATATACAATACGAGTTTATAAACTATAAAATAGAAATAAAAAGAACTGTATAAAAGCATACCATTTAAGACCATTGAATTTTTAAATTCTATTTCATTGTTTATAAACTTGGATCTGATGTTTTGTAAAGGCCTACGGCTATGTACAAATTAATTTATTGTATTGTACATAAAATGTCTATTAAAAAATTAATTAACTCCCACCCAATTGGGAAACCCTTCCAAGGCCGTGAAGAATCATAGAATCATAGAGTTGGAAGGGACCTCATGGGTCATCTAGTCCAACCCCCCGCACTATGTAGGACACTCACATCCCAATCGCTCATCTACTGTAACCTGCCACCCCTTTGCCTTCACAAGAAACCCCAGGGTTTCACAAAAGCCTGGGGTTAGGCAAAACCGATTTGATATCCATCTATTATGTGGCTGGTCCAAGTCCGTATAGTTTCTTTAATAAAGAAGAAAGGGACACCTTGATCCAAAACACCTTGGGCGATTTCTGCGGTGTTGACAAGCCCCAAAGGTTTCGGAGAAAAGCCAAGGAGGGCCGCTAAGGGCCTGGAAGAGGAGCGGCCAAAAAGAAGTGGCCGTGTTTGTTCTCGGGAGATAAGAGTAAGATGTCGACACTTTCCAAGTATGTAAAAATAGGTAAGGAGACATCTGTTCTGAGAAGAGGAAGATAAAAGGGATTAGGCTGCAGAGAAACAGATTTAAGGGGGGGGACGCAGAGGCGTGCGAAGGTGGGGAGGCTGAAGGAAGGAACGGTGACTATATAAGATCTGTTGAGCGAGGAAGGGGTTGCGAAATCCGCCTCCTTGGAGGTGTTCGTGAAATGTTAGGACAGACCTGGAGTTATTGGAGTCTTAGGTACATGATATCCTGTCCTCTAGCAGAGCTTCGCTCCAAAGCAAGAGAAAGCTGCCAAGATGGGTTACTTTGGAGACGCATTCAGCACCACGTGCCCCCCCCCCCTTTAAAGGAGGCCAGGCTGAGATCTTATCTTATGGAGCTGGAACTGGGCTGAGCTGCTATTATTATTATTATTATTATTATTATTATTATTATTATTATTATTATTATTATTATTATTATTATTTAATTTTTAGACCGCTCTTCTCCCAATAGGTCTCAGGGCGGTTTACAACATAAATAGTTAAAACACAATAAAATCCCCATAAAAATCCCAATTAAAAGTTACATATAACATATTGCGGCGGTGGTCACAATTCTGATCTTAGTTCAGCCTGGTGGAGAGAGTAATGTTCAGAAGAGGGTGGCACCAATACAATACATCTAACAATGATCTCGATGTTAGAGATCTCAATATTGCAGGGGATCCTCCGATGGATTAGTGGGAGAGCTGCCCTGGCCTCAACCATATGCCTGGCGGAAGAGCTCCGTCTTACAGGCCCTGCGGAAAGCTGGTAGATCCCGCAGGGCCCTTAGCTCTTCTGGGAGCTCGTTCCACCAGGTTGGGGCCAGGACTGAAAAGGCCCTGGCCCGGGTCGAGGCCAGGCGAACATCCCGTGGGCCTGGGACAACCAGTAAGTACATACGTACATACATACATACATACATACATACATATGTTGATTCTGTGATAATCGGCCAGCCCTGCTTAGAAGACCCACTCCCTGATGACGCTCTCGTACGCCCTGAATAAATCTTTGTTGGCCTTAAAGGTGCTACTGGACTCTGATTTTATTGTGCTACTTCAGACCCATTTGAAACAGGCTTATAAGCCGTGACACGATCAAGCTGGCCACGGTCATTCAAGTCAGGACTAAGAGCAGAGCTGGTTGGCCGTTGCCTGTCTCTGCATAGCAACCCTTGGACTTCCTCGGTGGTCTCCCCTCCAAAAACTAAGCAGGCCTGACTTCGCTTAGCTCCTGAGAGCTCGGGCTAGCCTAGGCTTTGCTGGTCAGGGCCTAGCTTCCTTCTCCTGATGGATTGCTCGTGCGGTGGGCCCATGGCTGTATTAGACACCGCAGAAAGATTAAAAGACATGGCCTTGAACGCAGGCTGATGCTATCATGTGAGGGAAGGGAGCCAAGGGGAAGAGCTGAAAAGCCCTGGCAAAAGCAGGATAGGAGGGGAACTGGGACCTCCTTCTCCCCCACCCCGGCCCCCAATAGCACCAATCGAGCAAGCGCTTTTTAACACAAGTCCCCTCAATGTACAGATGTGCATCTGACTGTGAGTCCAGTGACCGGCATGCGTTGGGCCCATCGCAAAGCCCATGACCGTCCCTGTCCCAGTTTATGGAATGCAGACGCTTGGAAGGAGACTCTCGACGAGGAAGAGAGCCCTGCCCTGTTTAAAAAAAGAAAAAAAGGGAGCTCTTACATTTCACAGCTGGTGCGAGGCCTTTCCTGCAATGCCAGCTGCCCGGGACAGACAGATGTGTTTTTTGCAGGGCGGGAGCTGCGGGTTCCAGCCGCACCGCTGAATGTGCACCCACCAACTTCTGCAGAGGGCTTCAGAATCTTTCTTGAAAGGTTGAGTCCAGGGGGGAGGATGTTAAACCAGATCCAGAAAAGATGCTAAACTGGACCCGATGCTTTTCGACTCCCTGCCCTGTCCTCCCTTGAAAGTCAGACCAGCGTTTGGGAGAAGGGAAAAGCGGGATTCTAAAGAGCTCTCCACCTCTCTCGCCTTGTCCGGACGGGCAGACCGAGGGGCTGGGTTTCCCTCGAAGACGCAGAGGCATTCTTGGGACACCTCCCGGGAGGAGCGAACCTGCTGTCCTGCCAACGCCGGGAGCCCGGTCTACCGGCCAGGAACACGGCCGTAATGACGCTTTTCTCCAAACTGGGAATGGAGATAATGAACGGCGGCTGCCAAGGACAGGGGGCCCCGGCCTCCAGCGAAACAGGCAGCGCGGCCTGAATAATGAAGGCTGCTCGCCAGTCCGTGACCTCTTGCGTCTTTGCTCAAGAAGGAGGAGAAGAAAAAAGTATTTGGGGGTGATTCACTCGCAGGGCTGTCAACAAGGAGGTCTGTTATAGCGAGCGAGGTCAATAGAACTTCTCGTTCCCAACTGGACGCAATTTGGAAGGCTCTCAAAGTCAGTGGCTATTAACGGGGGCCGTTCACGTCCATATTTCCTTGATTTGTAGGCCTTTCTCCCCACTGGTGCCCCAAAGCTGGCGTAGTTCTCTTTTCTGTTCTGTCCTTAGGACGATCCTGCGAGTCATTTATTTGTTTATTTATGCCCTGCCTTTGTCCCCCTTGGCGACCCGTAGCAGCTCACCTTTCTCCTCTTCTCTTTTTTATGCTTGTCACAACCCTGCAAGGTAGGTTAGGCCCAATGAATGTCTGGCCTAAGGTCACGTAGAATCATAGAGTTGGAAGAATCCATAGGGGCCATCTAGTCCCACCCCCTGCGCAATGCAGGATCAGCCTAAAGCATCCAGGAGAAGTATCTGTCCAGCCACTGATTAGAATCATAGAATCATAGAGCTGGGAGGGGCCAGACAGGCCATCTAGTCCCACTCCCTGCTCAATGCAGGATCAGCCTAAATCATCTAGGATAAGTCACTGTCCAGCCAGAGAGAAGGATCTGTCCAGCTGCTGCTTGAAGACCACATATAGTGGGTGATATGACCCTAAAAGGTCATGTCAACCCCCATCCCATTCCTAAAATGGCCAGTGATGGGCCTGGAGGAGGTGGGGAGGGTGAGGGGCTCTAAGTGGGCGTGTCCACAGCCATGCTTCCCAACCATATTGTGCACGATCATGCCACTTCTGGGGTTTCTTGAAGCCTGAAGAATGTTCTGGGAATTTTTTGACGGTAAAAAAATTGAGAAAGGTTGCCATAACGTGTAGTGCTGGCGCTGAAATGCCACTCAGTGTTTGCTTCCATCTGTTCCACATAATATATTTCTGGTAAGGCCGAGGAGGAGGAGCTGGTCTCATGGCTTAAGTGTCACTCAACATTTAACACCCACTCAGGGTGGGTGTCCCGCCCCCGAGTGCCTCCTCCTCCAACTGGCTTGCCTGCCTGTCCAGTGGCCAGCGAATCGCCTTGTCCCCCACCCCTGACAACCCCCTCCTCCTTCCACTTCCCTCCGAGGCTCGGAGGCTGCAGATCCCTGCTGTGTGAGAGCTGCCCCTGCCAGTGAGTTCCCTAACAGCTGACTACAGCCTTTCCAGGTCCTGGGGAGAGGGAGAGGCCATCTGCAGAGTTCCTCTACCCCCCCCCCCCAATCTAGCACCCTAAGTGCAACGGGCTTCGCCCCTAGTTTTAATATAATAGTATTGTTAAAAGACTAGGATTGCCAATCTCCAGGTGATATCTGGAGGTCTTCCAGTCTCCAGATGGCGGAAATTAGTTCCCCTGGAGAAAATCTTGGAAAGTGAACTATGTGACGTTTTGCCCCATTGAAGTCCCTCCCCTGCCCAAACCCCGCCCTTCCCAGGCTCCGCCCCCCAGTCTACCAAGTGTTTCCCAACCTGGAGTAGCCCACCCTATAAGGAATGGTATTTCAACAGAGGAAGGGGGAAACGCCGTTGCGCAAGTCCTGTTCCATGTCCATGGCTCCTGTTTGCGTAATGATCCTTGCATTGGCGGAACACCACTTACATAGAGAGATACTCTGCTGGTGATTCCGTGGGTGCATACTGCTTGTAGGAGACACCAGGCCAGATTCCAGGGATCCTTTTTTATTTTTATTTTACTGTTCTACCCAGAATACAGCCTTTGGAAAATGTTCTGGTACTATTCCTGCTCCCTCAGGATGCCAGCCTCCAGGGGGGAACTGGGGATCCCCCAGAATTACAGCTTACCTCCAGACTACAGAGATCCAATCCTCCTGACAAAAGTGGCCATGTTGGAAGGTCAAGATTGTGACTCTGGACCCCACTGAGGGGTCTCCAGGAGTATTCCAACTTGGATCTGGCCCACCCTTTCCACCCTATGCCCAGGGGGTGGGTGATGGGACAGAGGGCTGCCACACCCCTACTCCTCCTGAAATGCGTTTTATTTTTGTTCTGCCCTATAGGAATTGCAAATGGAATAGCAGATAGCTATTTATAGTTGGTTTTTTTTTTATAAGAAGGAAGAGAGATCTGAACTATATGAGCACTTAGGGAGCGGAAGAGGCCTGGAAGGGCGGGAATGTCAGTCCCCCTGTCCTTGTCCAAAATAGACCAGAGAGATGTACGCAAGTCCTGGGTTGGGTGCAATGAACCCTTTTCCCCTGGGAGGAGCCAAGCGGCCCTCCAAACGGCTTCCCCTAGGCTCCGGGCATCTCTGGAGAGCGGTCTTTGCTACCGGGAAGAGCACGGATCCGGGGTAAGCCAGCCGATAGGGGGCGGGAGGGGAGAAGCGCCCCCCCCACCACTTCCTGCCAGACCTCCCAACAGAGACATTCCTTTGGCTGCTGTGTTTAGACAAGTCAAAGGAAGCGAGAGGAGAACAGTTTTGCCAGATGAGCCTAGGGCAGCAGCTGCCTTGCGTCTGGCTGCTCATTTGCCTAGGCACAAGAGAGCCAGTTTCGGCTCGGAAGATGCCAAGTTCTTGCTCGCGAGAAGGGCTGAGCGTGAGAATCGGGGCCGGCGACGGGGAAACCAAATTCCGGGGCCGTGGTCCCCCCCCAGGGGCCGAGGGAGCTGGCCCCTTGGTGTGGTTTGATTTCCATGAGAGATGCTTGGGCTGGGTCCGGGCGGGACGAAGGCAACCTGAGAGGGCAGATTTGGCAGGGCCTCACTCTGCAGCAGTGTTTGGCTCTGTTGTCGGGATGTGCGGTGCGCAGGACGCAGTCCTCGTTGTGGAGTGGGAAATGCAGCTTGCGGGACCCCATCCAGTACTGTACTGGATGAAAGGCAAGAACAGCCCCCCCCTTCCCCTAGTCTGCCGTAAAACAGGGATCGCCTTAAAGACACATGCAAGTCACAGTTCTGCACAATAATAAACTTTTTGTGTGTAACGTTTGAGGACGACTTGTCTTCCACTCAGGCTTGTCTTCCTCTTGAGGAAATACAGTGGTTAGAATAGAAAAATCTCAGCGTTTTCATCTGGCCAAGTTCCTCGTCTTAATGGCAGCAGATTGGAAGGACCTTAAAAGTATCTCTATGCCTCCTCTCCCCCTAAAATTGCGCATAGGGAAAAATCTGGGACTCCGAGGGTGGGAATTTGGGAGTCGGGCCACACGGTATTTTTTAATTCTTATTCAATTCATTCGTACCTTGCGTATCTCCCCAGTGGGCACCCCAAGTGGCTGGGACGGCATTGCTCTCCTCGCCTCCTTTTTACCCTCACAACAACCCTGCAAGGTAGAATTGGCTGGGAAAATGTGACTGGCCCACGGTCACCTAGCGAGTCTCCATGGTGCGAAGCAGGGATTCGAACCTGGGTCTTGCAGATACTAGTCCAGCATTCTTAACGACTATGCTCCACCGTGCTCCACAGGTATGCATAGGCCCGGTTTGGAATGGCACCATGGCACGCAGAAGGTGCTTATGCATGAATTGTTAGGGCACAGCAGATCAACCACCATATTTAGGTATGTTGACACCGTGTTGGTACCTATCCGGCAGGGGTGGCCAAACTGTGGCCGTCCAGATCTCCACGGACTACAGTTACCATGAGCCCCTGCCAGTGCTGGCAAGGGCTCATGGTAATTGTAGTCTGTGGGCATGTGGGCTTCCCCCTCTTGCCTTGATGGAACTGGCTGCCTCCTGCCAACGGGCTCGGGTGTAAAAATCAGGGGGGAATTAGTAGTGACGTGGTATGGGATGTCTGGGACTTTCTTCTCAGCTCTTTATCTATCTTATCTGTCTGTCCGCCCATCCATCCATCCGGCTTACATAAGGCGCTCTGCAGGATGTGGGTGGTGATGTCACTTCCGGTGGACATGTCACTTCTGGGTAGGGGTGACAGAGAGGGGTGGCCAGCTGACATAAATTCTGGGAGTCCTCAAAGCACGAAAATTTATTTCAGGGACTCCTCCATGGTCAAAAAGTTGGAAAAGGCCAGGTTAGATCCTGGCAGCCTGAGAAATATCTCCCATTGCCTTGAAGTCTTGGACGGGAATAAATTGCAGCCAGTTCTCCCTTTGGACATGTAAAAGCTGGAACTCTATTATTATTATTATTATTATTATTATTATTATTATTATTATTATTATTATTATTATTATTATTATTATTATTATTACCTGCCACTCCCATGTAGGCTCGTGGCGAGTTACAGATGTCCAGTTAAAACCCGCATTAAAATCCTATTGAAATGGACAAAAAAATTAACCATTGTGATGACCAGGAGTACGCACAGACAGGGATGTGACTTTTTTAAAAATGGTGATTTTGGGGGAAGTATGTCCTTTATCGCTTGCGCATCATGGGAACCCGGGGGGCCTGGGTCACTCGCTCGGCCACATTCCATCCAGGAGTTGCAGAGGCTGCATGACCTGAAGGAAGAGAGAACATTGAGGTCGGAGTGTGGGGGAAATTCCACTTTTCTGACTTCTGGCTGTTAGTTCAACCAACACGGGTCTTTATAAATGGGCCTGATAGCTTTTGTGGATGGGAACCTGATAGGTTTGGTAGGGCTTTTGTTTTTTTTTTTTTGCAAAGAGAGGGTTGCTAGTGGATGACTCGTCCCTTCCCAAAAAGTCATCGGTGTACAGTTGTAGCCAGAGCTGCCTCCATTCTCCCCTCCTCTGTATGACCCGCACAACAACCCTATGAGGTAGGTTAGGATGAGTGTGAATGACTAGCCCAAGCCCCCCCCCCCCCAGCAAGCTTGCGTGGGGATTTAAACATGCATCAGTAACAGTGTGGTGGTTAAGAGCGGAAGACTCTAATCTGGAGAGCTGGGTTCGAATCCCCGCTCCTCGTCCACATGCAGCCAGCTGGGTGACCGTGGGCCAGTCACAGTTCTCTCAGGGCTCTCTCAGCCTCAGGTGTCTGTTGTGGGGAGAGGATGGGAAGGTGATCGTAAACTGCTTTGGGACGCCTTCAGATAGTGAAAAGCAGGGTACAAAAGAAATTCTTGGGGTCGCCAACTTCCAGGTGGCACCTGGAGATCTGCTATCACAGTTGATATCCTGATGACAGAGATCATTTCCCTTGGCTGCTCCGGAGCATGGCCTTCATGACACTATACCCTGATAACGTCCCTTCAAATCCCACCCGCCAGGCTCCAACCCCCAAATCTCCAGGCATTGCCAATCCCAGAGTTGGCAACCCCAGTCTCCCCAGAAGATGCCCTTCTCTTGGCACGGCTGCAAGGGGCCAGGCAGCCGCGTTGCACGCCAGCATCAAGGTAGCATCGAACGCAGGCTGCCGATAATGTTGCGCCATTTCAAAACCAGGGGATTGTGCGCTGCGTTGTTGTGATGCTGTGCCCCTGCAAGATAAACTCAGCCCTCAAGGGAGACGGGTTGGGCGCTGTGCGGAATCAAAAGCGTGGGTGTGTGAACCTGACAATTGGGAAACCTTTTCCAAGTGTTCCTGTGCACCGTTGGGATTGAGAAGGCTGCTTTGGGTCCCTCCCCTGCGACTCGAACTCAGCGGCTGTCAGAATTCCGTGTATCATGGGACAGCCTGAGCCACAAGGGAGGGCGGTATATAAATATATAATTAAATAAATTAACAAACAAGCAAGCAAACAAACTTTATTCCTCATCAGGCTGTTTTTTTTTGGGGGGGGATCCCCCTTCTCCCTTGGGGTTTGTAATGCATGTGGGAGCATCACACTATGCCAAGGCAGGGCGTGAGGAACCATCCAATGAAATTCTCTGAAATTTCTGGACCAATCAGTGAAATTTCTGGACCAACCCCCCAAAATCATCCTTCCATCTACCGCAGGGGTAGTCAACCTGTGGTCCTCCAGATGTCCATGGACTACAATCCCCATGAGCCCCTGCCAGCAAATGCAAATGCTGGCAGGGGCTCATGGGAATTGTAGTCCATGGACATCTGGAGGACCACAGGTTGACTACCCCTGATCTACCGGGAGGATCCCCCCCAAGTTGGTAGAGTCCCCGGCCTTAACTGGAGGTGATCCGTTTTTGCTGCTTTGTGATCAGCACAGCAGCACTTTCTGACTACGTGAAATAATTTAAGATCGAGGTGCGCCTGAGACATCTACGTAGGCGCATTACACAGCTACAGAGATTGGGTGGGTGCACCCTGCCACAGACCTTCATAAGCCTAGTATCGCTGGCCATTGTTGCACATTGGAAATTGTTCGCAACCAAGTGATTGTGTGTGAGCCAGCCGGGCCAGGTGCCAGTGACTTTGCATGTCGCCAAGTGATGCGCAGACGCGGCCACGGCTTGCTGCCCTGTCTGGACCATTTGATTCCAGGGTCTCTCCTGCTACCAAGCTCTTTGAGCGACTTTTCACTCCCCCTCACAGTAGCTACTCAGGTGGGACGCTTTGGCTGCTTTGGCGAGCACCGAAGCCTGAGGCAGCCAGTGGCGAGCAGGGGACGGGTGATGGTGGCATGCCAGCGGGCGCCCATACGCTGGCACAGAGCTCTGCACCAACATGCAGGCACCGGATGCCTCCAGCGACACGCCTCCACAGCGTTGGCTGGCTCTGGCTTCAATGCTTGCCAAAGCGGCTGGAGCACGCAACCCTGTTATTATTAAAGGTAAAGGTATCCCCTGTGCAAACACCGGGTCATGTCTGACCCTTGGGGTGACGCCCCCAGCGTTTTCATGGCAGACTCAATTCGGGGTGGTTATTATGATTAGATTTAGATTTCTAGCTCACCACTCCCACAAGGCTCGTGGCGGGTTACAAAATATAAAAGGTAAAGGTATCCCCTGTGCAAGCACTGAGTCATGTCTGACCCTTGGGGTGACGCCCTCTAGCGTTTTCATGGCAGACTCAATTCGGGGTGGTTTGCCAGGGCCTTCCCCAGTCATTACCGTTTACCCCCCAGCAGCAAGCTGGGTACTCATTTTACCGACCTCAGAAGGATGGAAGGCTGAGTCACCCTTGAGCCGGCTGCTGGGATCGAACTCCCAGCCTCATGGGAAGAGCTTTCAGACTGCATGTCTGCTGCCTTACCACTCTGCGCCACAAGAGGCTCTAAATATAGATGCATAAAATCCCCAATAAAACTACCTTTCAAATTTTATAAAATTTGCAGCTCCAGAGATCTAGCGATACAGGTCTGTTTAAGTCCATGGGCAGCTTTTGGGACTGTATTTCCAAGATTATCTCTTGGGTATCTGATCTTCAACTTGCTGCCTGTTTGCTTAGAATCTCGTGTCGGATCTTCTTCTTTTTTTTTTTAAAGGGGAAACAACTTTGTAGATCTTTCGGTCGCAAAGAGTTCCTTGAAAGCACATTATAGCAAATGCTTTCTGAAATTGCAGGGTCTCCAGTGGTCACGGAATAGCAGTGCAGTCCTAAGCGGAGTTGCACCTTTCCAGGCCTTTTGACCTCAGGGAACTTGGAATCGCAGAGTGGCCTTGAGATGGGGCTTTAAACCCAGGCTTTTGTCCAGTCTGATTTCATTCATCTTGTCCGGTGCAGGAAATAACACATTACGGAGCGTGGGGCTGTAGTATTTCTCTGGGATTCCATTGTTTGTTTGTTTATTTATTTATGGTTTGATTTATACCCCAGGGCGTCTATATTTTTCTAATTTGTTTCTTCACTGGGACCCACCCCTCCCAGTTCATTATTTTGATTTATACCCCACCACTCTCAACAATGTCGTCTCATGGCGGCTTACAGTATAAATTCAGAATTCAAAAGACCCACAAAACTCCCCTTAAAACATTAAAACCAACACAGTAAAGTACCAAATATTATTTATACTAGTAATCAAGCCCGCTGTAAAAATAATACAGCGGGCGCTAGGCAGGGGAGCCTACCTTCGCGCCTCTCGCCGCGTCAGGCCGCCAGCAAGGAAGCAACTGGGAGCTGCGCTTGAAGAAGGGTGCTTTCTGTTTGTTGCTCATAGAATCATAGAATCGTAGAGTTGGAAGAGACCTCCTGGGTCATCTAGTCCAACCCCCTGCACTATGCAGGACACTCACATCCCAATCGCTCATCCACTGTCACCTGCCACCCCCTTGAACCTTCACAGAATCAGCCTCTCCGTCAGATGGCTCTCCAGCCTCTGCTTGAAAATCTCCAAAGATGGAGAACCCACCACCTCCCAAGGAAGCCTGCTCCACTGAGAAACCGTGTTAACTGTCAGGAACTTCTTCCGGAGGTTTAGACAGAATTTCCTTTCGATTAGTTTCATCCCATTCATTCTGGTCCGTCCCTCCAGGGCAAGAGAGAACAACGCTGTTCCATCCTCAATATGGCAGCCTTTTAAATACTTGAAGATGGTGATCAGATCCCCTCTCAGTCGTCTCCTCTCCAGGCTAAACAGACCAAGCTCCCCCAACCTTTCCTCATCCGTCTTGGTCTCCAAACCCCTCACCATCTTGGTTGCCCTCCTCTGGACACGCTCCAGTGTGTCTACATCCCTCTTCAACTAGGGTGCCCAAAACTGAACCCAGGACTCCAAGAGAGGCCGAACCAGAGCAGAGTAAAGCTCTGGTTTGTCCTCATCGCTGCGTCAACTGGAAACATGGTTTCCCCTCTTCCTACCGAAATCCATGCCCCTGGTCATTTAATTCCAGCTGAGAGACGGTCCGAGCATCTGCGATTCTGGAAAAGCCAACATGACTTCAGCAACTATGTCCTCCCCTCCCTCCCCACACAACTCCCACGTCGACAAATCAACAATGTCGCGATCAGCCGTGAATGACCCGGGCAGTAAATCTGCAGCGTTTATTTGGGCATCTGTGGAATGTGCTTGTATTCTTTCACACTGCTCCCCCCCCCCCCAATGCCTCAGGCCCCGTTTCCCACAATCTGCGGAGAATAAAGAATGTTTTGACAGCGCTGGAGAAGTAGAAGAGCTGTTTTTGAACATGGGACTGGGCCGCCCAAGACAAGCTCCGTCCAGATTAACACAAAACCTTGGTTTATTGGGAACTAACTTGCGGTTCGTGTGGTGGCTGAAACTTCGGCAGCTTCACTAACTGCGGTTCATTTGGGACTCTCAGAGCAGGATCTTGGAAAGCTCGAAAATTATTTGTTCACCGCGTTGAGTCATACATTATCTGGGACCCTGGCTTAATCTTTGTGACTTCCCTGACACTGTGCTTCTCTGGGAAGATGTTGGACTTGGCTTTTTCACTACCGACCAGGGTCTGATTGAGCCGAATCCTGGTTTGATGAAATAGCCATAGTTCATTCCCCTCCCCTTCAAGTCGCAGCTAATTTCGAGTGATCCGGTAAAGTTTCCAAGGCAAGAAGAAGAGTTAGAATTTATACCCCACTTTTCACTACCATTAGTCACCTTCGCTTCCTCTCCCCACAACAGGCACCCTGTGAGGATGAGAGAGCTTGGAGAGAACTTTCACTGGCCCAAGGTCACGGGGAGGAGAAGTGGACAGACAGGCGAGCCAGTTGGAGGAGGAGGTACTCAGGGGTGGGGCAGCCACCTTGAGTGGGTATTAAGTGGCACTTAAGCCACGAGAAATATTAAGTGGGACAGAGTCTTATTTGGGAGAGCCAATGTGGTAGACTCTTGTGGTAAGGTGGTAAGGCAGCAGACATGCAGTCTGAAAGCTCTGCCCATGAGGCTGGGAGTTCGATCCCAGCAGCCCGCTCAAGGTCGACTCAGCCTTCCATCCTTCCGAGGTCGGCAAAATGAGTACCCAGCTTGCAGGGGGGTAAACGGTAATGTCTAGGGAAGGCACTGGCAAACCACCCCGTATTGAGTCTGCCATGAAAACGCTAGAGGGCGTCACCCCAAGGGTCAGACATGACTCGGTGCTTGCACAGGGGATACCTTTAAGCCATGAGACCAGTTCCTCCTCTTAGACCTTACCGGAAATATTAAGTGGGACAGAGTCTTATTTGGGAGAGCCAATGTGGTAGACTCTTGTGGTAAGGTGGTAAGGCAGCAGACATGCAGTCTGAAAGCTCTGCCCATGAGGCTGGGAGTTTGATCCCAGCAGCCCGCTCAAGGTTGACTCAGCCTTCCATCCTTCCGAGGTCGGTAAAATGAGTACCCAGTTTGCTGGGGGGTAAAGGGTAATGACTGGAGAAGGCACTGGCAAACCACCCCGTATTGAGTCTGCCATGAAAACGCTAGAGGGCGTCACCCCAAGGGTCAGACATGACTCGGTGCTTGCACAGGGGATACCTTTAAGCCATGAGACCAGTTCCTCCTCTTAGACTTTACCGGAAATATTAAGTGGGACAGAGTCTTGTTTACCGGAAATATTAAGTGGGACAGAGTCTTGTTACACAGCATTAGAGTAGGATCAGGGAGACCTTGGGCCAGGATTATACTCCCAGCATGGCATTATTGTTAGGCCAAAAAAGGAAGAAGAAAACTGGGGCCTCCTTTAGGTCCCTGTGCCCCCCCCCCCGGGTTGGGGGGAGGAGTAGAAATGAAATAAATACCTTTTAACCATGATAAATTTGTGATTTGGGTCACAATTCGCATGTGGACATGATCTCCATTAGACCAGAGTGCTTGCATTCCTTCATCACACAAAACTATAAATGAGAGCAATTAATGAACTCTCTTCATCAACCATCCCATGGTTTTAGATCTTGGTGTGATTGGAAGGGTGGTCTACATCAGGGGTAGTCAACCTGTGGTCCTCCAGCGTTTGCTGGCAGCGGCTCATGGGAACTGAAGTCCATGAACATCTGGAGGACCACAGGTTGACCACCCCTGGTCTACCTGCCACGATTCCACCCTGCTTTGATTAACCCACAAGCCGTAAGAGCGGGGGGAACCATTGACAAAAATACCAGATTGAACATTAGAATTCCGCTCCCGTTAAGATCCCTTGCAAGATGCTGGCAAGGGAGCATTGCAGGCTCTTCGTCGATGATATGCAACCTTTGCGCATGCGTGGATTTACCACATATGTGAGTCCTGGGAAAACCCGCAGCTCATTCCAAAGACACTTAGGACAGATGGTAATCGGCTGAAGAAATAATTTTGAGAAGCTGATAAAGCAAAGAATTCTTCGGCATGATTTACGAGCCTGTTTGCTTCAGGGCTCCACTCCATGAAATATGGCAAATGGAGAGACATAATTGGATTATCATACATGCTCCTGGGATATCTCATTGCAAGTCTGCACAGAGGTATTAGAACTGCACTGGGAACTTTTGGTGGGCCAGTTGCCTCTGCGCATGTTTTCTGAAGAAGAATGCCACCCCTGCATCTACACTGATGCTTTCAAACTTCACGGAACATAAGGGTCATGAGAACCAGCTTAGTGTAGTGGTTAAGAGTAACGGCTGCTGATCTGATTTCCCACTTCTCTTCCATGTGAAGCCAGTTGGGTGACCTTGGGCCAGTCACAGCTCTCTCAGACTTCTCTCAGCCCCACCTACCTCATGGGGAGGGGGATCTGCTGTTGGGCGAGAAGGGACGGCAGGAGACCTGCCGGGTGACCTTGGGCCAGTCCCAGTTCTTTCAGAGCTCTCTCATTCCCATCTATCTCACAGGGGGTCTGTTAGGGGGAGAGGACAGGAAGGCGATTGTGAGCTGCTTTGAGACACACGAGGCCTGCCGGGTGACCTTGGGCCAGTCCCAGTTCTTTCAGAGCTCTCTCATTCCCATCTATCTCACAGGGGGTCTGTTAGGGGGAGAGGACAGGAAGGCGATTGTGAGCTGCTTTGAGACACATGAGGCCGGCCGGCTGACCTTGGGCCAGACCCAGTACTCTCTGAGCTCTCTCAGTCCCGCCTATCTCACAGGGGTGTCTATTGTCGGGAGAGAAAGAGAAGGCAGTTGTAAACCCCTTTGAGAAAAGAGACCTGCAGGGTGATCTTGGGCCAGTCCCAGTTCTTTCAGAGCTCTCTCATTCCCATCTATCTCACAGGGGGTCTGTTAGGGGGGAGAGGATGGGAAGGCGATTGTGAGCTGCTTTGAGACACATGAGGCCTGCCGGGTGACCTTGGGCCAGTCTCAGTTCTCTCAGAGCTCTCTCATTCCCATCTATCTCACAGGGGGTCTGTTAGGGGGGAGAGGACGGGAAGGCGATTGTGAGCTGCTTTGAGACACATGAGGCCTGCCGGGTGACCTTGGGCCAGTCCCAGTTCTCTCAGAGCTCCCTCAGTCCCACCTAAAAGGCGATTGTAGGCCACTTCGAGACTCCTTGGGGCTGTGAAAAGCGGGGCGGGGAAGCGGATCCTCTTCATCTGGCAGCGGCTGGCTGGTCTGTTCCGACGTCCCACCCACCCGGCTGCTGTGGGCTGTGCTGCTCTGACCTCACTGAGGACCGGAAGACCGAGCCGACCTTTTCCATATTGCAGCCGGCGGGCCGGGGCCCGCGAAGCGTGGCCTGATGCCTTCTGGATGCAAATCGTCGGGAGCCGCTCCCCAGCCGTTGCGCAAAGGTCGAGAGGCGACGCTGCCTGCTTTGTGTGTGTGGGAGAGCGGGAGATTATTTATACGTACAGTTTGTTTTGCCAGAGATGCAAATAAAACCACTCCGCCCACGTCTTCATCTGCATAACCTTTGACAATTGCATTTTGCTTGGCAAGCGTCGGCCTGCCGTAATGGAGCCCTGTTTATCCAGGCAAGGGCTGGGAGCCTCTTTGGGGCGGATCCGGCCTTCGAGGACGTCGTGGGACTCCCATGGTGGTAGCCCCTGCAGAGCCACAATTT
Organism: Paroedura picta; assembly: GCF_049243985.1. NCBI lineage: Eukaryota > Metazoa > Chordata > Lepidosauria > Squamata > Gekkonidae > Paroedura > Paroedura picta. The sequence continues at coordinate 166,713,754 of NC_135371.1, read as the reverse complement.
TGGGGGTGGAGGTGAACTGCATTTTGGGAGGATGTTCTTAGTCCGCGTGTGTGGGGGGGGGAGCAGGGACATGGCCCCTCCTGTCTCTCTCATCCCAAAGGCTAACAGAGGCCAAGATGGCTTTAACTCTTAGCTCAGGGGTAGGCAACCTGTGGTCCTCCAGATGTCCATGGACTACAATTCCCATGAGCCCCTGCCAGCAAACGCTGGCAGGGGCTCATGGGAATTGTCGTCCATGGACATCTGGAGGACCACAGGTTGACTACCCCTGCCGTAGCTCATTCTGGCCTCTCATGATGCACCTCCGGGCACTCCATGTGGGGTTCCTGCCCGAGGTTATCGTGGGCCACTGCCCACAATTCCTGCCGGAGGTCATGACCCTTCGCTCCCCTTCTTCCTGTCGCACGGCACCGGCGTTGCGTGGCTTCCTGTCACAGGCTTGCAACTCCATGGGTCCCTTGATCCTGGGGATCAAAGCTGGGTCCCAGCAGTGTATAGATTAAAGGCCGCCTGCCTACCTCCAGCACCCATTCAGAAGATAAAATAGACCTCCCCCCCCCCTTTTGGGATGCCTCCTCCTCCGTGGAGAATCAAAATCCAGCTCTGGAAACCTGTTTGGTTATGATGCATGCAAACATGGACATGCACTGTACGGGATCCTTGTCTGATGGGGGACGGCCGTTTACTCTTTCCAACCAGATCAAATTGGGTAACGCTCCGTGAGCAGAGTTCCTTCCTGGCTTTGTAATTTTCAGGCATGCGTCAGTAAATCGGATGCTGTTCCCCCTTCTTCGGTCTTCCTCTCCCTGCTTGTTGCCCACTTAAAAAAATGTTTTTTTTTTAACCATTGCATCCATTTTTATTCATTTTGGGGGCCACCCATCATCTAATTTTGGTGTGTTTATTTAAAATGCAATATTTGGAAACAGCACTAACAACTTCCTTGTATTCTTCGGGCAGCTTTCTTTTGTCGGGAGTTAATCCCTCTGAAAACAGCTACAGGATATTTAAGTTCTCCCAGCCCCGAAGCTTGCTGTTGAAAGGGTATATTTTGGGTCGCAGTGGAAGCTGCCTCTCAAATGGCCTTCCCGTTCTCACGAGGTTATATCTGGTTTCCTCCTCAGGCCGCCTGGCAAACGAAGTCTGTGAGTCATTGGTGTCAAATCGTCATCTTAAAAGAAAGGGGGAGAAGCTCCCTCCAAAAAAAAAAAAAAATCCATAGCTGCTCTCCTGGAGGAGCTCGATGCTCACCATAGGCGAGTTGGTCTTGGCGAGCCTGAGGGACGGGAAATCTGACATTGCCCTTTTCTCATGGCCAGCGAGATCAGAGATGGGAAACTTTCCACGGGGTTTCGTAGCCAGTAATGGAAACTCCATGTTGTTGCTCCGATCCCCCAAAGGCGTTCCGTTGATAAAAATCTCAGTGTTCGTAAGGTGACGGGAAGCTGATTAGACCTGGAGTCCCCTTTTTAGCCCTGTTTTTCTGGTTTTTTAAATCCGGGTTCCGGAGTTCGGAACGCCACAATGGCCCTCTGCCTCTTAACGGGAAGACTCTCTTCCAGTCCGCTCGGCTCAGAAGAATCTTACCCCGAAAAAAAACTGGCTCCTGTATCGTAAGTGCAAGACTTGGGGGGGTGGAGGCTGATGGCTCGAACTGGCTTGCACTTGGGAGATGACCAAGACCGTTCATAGCCGAAAAGGAGAGCAATTGTGCGGAATGCTGGCTAAGAAGGCGGTGACATCTCAGGGCAGGATCAAGCACCACGTCTGGCTCTCCAGATGTCCATGGACTACATTTCCCATGAGCCCCAGCTGTCGCTTAAAAGCGGCCTCCTCAAAACCGTTATAGAGAGGGACTTAGTTTAATGGGCAGACGGACATTTCGTAAGTGGGGTATTGGGCAGGGCGGCCATGATCATCAGTGCTCGGAAGCTAACATCCACTCAGGGTGTTTGTCCCGCCCCTGAGTTCCTCCTCCTCCAACCATCTTGCCTGTCTGTCCAGCAGTCAGCCAATCGCCTTCAGTCCCCCTAACCACCCCCTCCTCCTTCCACTTCCCTCTGAGGCTCGGAGGCTGCACATCCCTGCTGCTTGAGAGCTGCCCCTGCCAGTGAGTTCCCTAACAGGTGCCTGGAGCCTTTCCAGGTCCCGGGGGGAGGGAGAGGCCATCCGCAGAGTTCTTCTACCCCCGCTCCCCAAATCTACCACCCGTTGTATTCCTGAATGCAACGGGCTTTGTCCCTAGTTTGTAATATATTTGAAGCATTTGTTAAACATATATCGGGTGAGATAACCATATAGGGTCATGTTGACCTCCCCCCCGTCCCAAAATGGGTTTCGAGGGAGCAGGAAGGGGAGGGGCTCCTGGTGGGCATGTGCACAGCTCTGCTTCCCAACCATATTCTGCACCAGGGGTAGTCAAACTGCGGCCCTCCAGATGTCCATGGACTACAATTCCCAGGAGCCACCTGCCAGCATTCGCTGGCAGGGGGCTCCTGGGAATTGTAGTCCATGGACATCTGGAGGGCCGCAGTTTGACTACCCCTGTTCTGCACCATCGTGCCACTTCTGGGGTTTCTCAAAGCCTGCAGAATGTTTCAGGGGGTTCACAACCGAGAAAAAGTTTAGAAAGGCCTGCAGGCCAGGGCTATATTGTGTGTTAGGGTCAACCCCCCCCCCCCAAAACGTTATAGCAGTAGCAAAGAGCAAAGGTCCACCAGCAGCACCTTGAAGGGCTAGCAAACATCATGCCAGGGCAGGTGGATCGCGCCATGCCAGGGCTTTCATGACGTGCTTGAAGACGGGAGCAGTGACCCGAAATCTCCTCCCCCGGCCCAAATCTTATCAGTCTTCAAAGTGCTCCTCTTGGCCTTGTCTGCTGCTTCTGCAGATGGAGTGACCAGGCTTAACCGCCTTGATGGGTCAATAAGAGCACTAGGCTTGGGTTTGAACGCACAAGAACATTTTGGCCACCCAGATGCTAGTCAGCGAACATCATCCGTAAGGGCTGGGACCTGCTATTTGAGGTCAAGGTCTTAAGATGCGGTCTTGTCTGCAAACCTTGTCTGCAGCAGGTTTACGGCTGTGTAACTCCCAGTCACCGAAGCTCTCCCATTCGGAGGGGCCATCAGAGGGGCTGCTGGACTCGAACTCGGTTCCGTTGCTTCAGCCTGACGGCCGCCCGCTTGGCCCTCCCATTGAAATAACAGCTGCGGTTTCGACAGGAGGCACGCGGGTTCTTTTGCGTGCCTGTCGAACCAATGTTGTGCGCTAAGCATTCTGGGAGTCCTGATCTTTGACCTGGACGCTTTTCTTCCTACTCCTGCAAGGGAAAGGGGGCCGGCGGCCGGCCTTCATTGTGAAAGAATAGACCACCCCCCCCTTCCATCCTTCCTTTTCTCCAGCTTGCGAAAGAGCCGTGCCACAGTGACCTTCCGGGCCTCCGGCGAAAGAATGGCCAAAGAGATCCTCTGCTCTCCCAAACACCGCCTGGCTGTGAAAGCCAGGCCGTTCCGCCTCTGGGTGGCCTTCCTTCTGACGCAAGCAGGCACGTCTGTCGGAGTCCAGCTGCAGGGGCCAGAGCCCGGGCGGTGCGCGGTCCCTACGGTGCTTGCTTTCCTTCGCGTTGGGAGGGGGATGAGCTAATCCAGCAAAAATGCGCCCTTGCATCGGGGGGAGGGGGGGGACGGGACCGTTTCCAGCGCCGAGAATGAATACATTTGTTCCTGAAAGCGGAGTCATCCGAACGGGATTGCAACACCCCACCCCCGGGCTGTGTTTCCAATTAATGCGCCCGAGACATCCTGGGCGCTTGCCCTTTGCCTCAGTGCGGTGCTGTGTGCGCCGGCGCAGGACGGGCTCTGGAAACGCCAGCCGAAACGTGCGCCGGGCTTGGCAGAGTGGGCCCGAGCAGCCCCGACATGTCAGAGCCCCCCACGGCCTTAACGAGGCTCCTGCAGGATGTGCGTCATTGCGGTGCCCTTGGGCAAGTGGGACGGGCGGCGCTGACGGTGCGTGTGCCAGCGGCTGGCTTGGCGCGATCCACCTGCCCGCCGTGCATGGGAAACTTGGACTGGCACTGCGGCTTGGGCTAAGGGGGAGGGGGAGTGGAAGGAAGCCCGGCCCGCTTTCTGTCTTAAAAGCAACATGGGGTGCCTCGTGCTGGCGTCTGGGGTGCTCCTAAGGGCGCTGGTGCTCCCCAAGCCATGGGTCGTGGCCCGAAACAGGCTGGGTAGCAAGAATTGACCTGTCAAGTTAGGAGCAAAGACTCTTGGGCCCCTTCCCTCCTAGGGCAGGGATGGCCAAACTGCAGCTCTTTGGCATGGACCACCAAGAGAAGAAGAAGAAGAAGAGGAAGAGTTGGTTCTTATATGCCACTTTTCTCTACCCAAAGGAGGCTCAAGGCGGCTTACAATCGCCTTCCCTTTCCCCACAACAGACACCCTGTGAGGGAGGTGAGGCTGAGAGAGCCCTGATATTACTGAAGAAGAAGAAGTTGGATCTTATCTGCCTCTTTTCCCTACCTGAAGGAGGCTCAAGGCGGCTTACAGTCGCCTTCCCTTTCCTCTCCCCACAACAGACACCCTGTGGGGTGGGTGAGGCTGAGAGAGCCCTGATATTACTGAAGAAGAAGAAGAAGAGTTGGTTCTTATGTGCCACTTTTCTCTACCCAAAGGACGCTCAAGGGGGCTTCCAGTCGCCTTCCCTTTCCTTTCCCCACAACAGACACCCTGGCTCCTCATTTCCGTGAACCCGGGGAATTGTTGGAACTTTGGGAGCTACTGGCCATTTCTCTTTGCTGGCAACATTTCTCAAACCTTGGCAGGATGCGCAAGCACACTGCCCTAATGTAAGGAACCAGCTTGGTGTAGTGGTTAGGAGTGCGGACGTCTAATCTGGCGAGCCAGGTTTGAATCTGCGCTCCCCCACATGCAGCCAGCTGGGTGACCTTGGGCTCAACACAGCACTGATAAAGCTGTTCTGACCGAGCAGGAACATCAGGACTCTCTCAGCCTCACCTCCCTCACAGGGTATCTGTTGTGGGGAGAGAAAAGGGAAGATGACTGTAAGCCGCTTTGAGACTCCTTTGGGTAGAAAAAAGCAGCATAGAGGAACCAAGTCTTCTTCTTCTTCTTCTTCTTCTTCTTCTTCTTCTTCTTCTTCTTCTTCTTCTTCTTCTTCTTCTTCTTCTTCTTCTTCTTCTTCTCCTCCTCCTTCTCCTTCTCCTCCTTCACCTTCTCCTTCTCCTTCTCCTTCTCCTTCTTCGGGGGACCTTCAAACTGATGCAGCTTGGGGTCCGCACCCATGCTCAATTAGCGATGTGCACGCTCAGGGACTAACAGGGCATGCACACTGCCTTATGTTTGTTCTTGCAACCTGCAAACGGCATAAGTATGAAGACCTCCTAAAGGTCACAGTGCGAAAGCTCCCAAACCCCTGGAACGGTAGGGCTCGCAAGACATGCTACCTATGCTACTGGGATGAACCTGGTAGGTTTTGGGCCCTCCCGCCATCCTCTGGCGGCAAACCCCACATTTCCATCGCCCTCTACGTCAAGTAGTGTTTCCTTTTGAACCTACTGCCCATCGCCTTCATCGGTTCTAGCAGTTGGGGAGAGAGCAGGGGATTGGGACCTTCTTGCGCGCCAAGCAGAGAGGAATGGGAAGGTGACTGTAAGCCGCTTTGAGCCTCCTTCGGGTAGGGAAAAGCGGCATATAAGAACCAACTCTTCTTCTCCTTCTCCTTCTCCTTCTCCTTCTCCTTCTCCTTCTCCTTCTTCCTCAACTCCTCTCGAAGGAGGGCTTCGGTATAGAAGTGAGGCCCTCCGGCTGAGCGAACCAGGGAACCGGGTCAGCAGGGAGGGGCTGTGTACCAATCAACCCAATTGAGCCCAATAAACAGGAAAACCTCCCCTCCCCTTCTCCTGCTCTGACGCCTGCCAGTCCATCTGCCAAGAAGCTTCAGTCGCTGGCTTCCCTCTTCCTTTTGTCTTTGGGGGGAAAGGGGGGCGGGGAGGGATGCAGTGTTTTTGCAGTGCAGAAATAAACGTATCAGTTTGCACCTAAATCTAACAAAAAATGCAAGGGGGGTGGTCTTCATTCCCATGAACCGTGCACAGCTTTCCCCCTGCGGAGCGGCTGTGGGAGATCTTTTCCCCTCTGGGGGATTCGGGGATTTCAGAATGCCTCCATGTGGACATTCCTCTGTAGTTTTGCTATGCAACACCCCCCCCCCCCCAAATAAACCAACAAGAAACTGGATCCGGAGTCAGGCTGGGGAGCTCCCTGCTGGGTGGAGAGCCCTTAAGAGCGCCAGAGGGAAAGCATGAATGCTCTCCTGGAAAGGAGGGGTTCTGTCACGGGATGGCACTGCCCCTCAAGGGAACATGAATGACCTGGGTCGGGACTAAGGGTGCCATCCTCCAGGCGGGACCTGGGGATCCCCGGAATGACAGCTCCTCTCCAGACGACAGAGGTCGGTTCCCCTGGAGAAACTGGTTTGCTTTGGAGGGTGGCCTGTCGGCTGCCGTACCCCAGTGGGGTCCCTGTTCTCCCCAGGCCTCATCCCCAAATCTCCGGGAGTTTCCCAACCTGACCTGGCAACCCTAATCCCCCCATCTAGGGGGGACCTGGATACCCTAATTGGGACAGAATTGCCCCCGACTGCTTAGTGTACAAACCCCTGTGACATCCAGGCCAGGGTGTTGAATTAGAATCCGAGAGTCCTGGGTTCAAATCCTCCTAGCCATGGAACCCACTGGTTGAGCAGTTCCCAATTCTTGGCCTACCCTACCTCGCAGGGATGTTGTGAAGATAAGATGAGCTGAAGTCCTGTCTGCTGAATTCCTAGACAGGAGAACAGGGTGATCAATCAGGAAACGACCCTGCCTTGAACTGCCTTGGATGAAATAATTAGATTATCTTTATTTTATTCTATTTCGCTATCGCCTGCTTTTCTCCCCAGCAGGAAGCCAAACCAATTTACATGGTTTCTTCTGTTTCACCTCCACGACAACCCGGTGAGGTAGGCGGAGGCTTGCGAGGGTATGCCAAGGTCAGCTACCCGGCAAGCTTCCATGGTACGAGTGGGAATTCGAACCTGGGTCTCCGGGATTCTGGTCCGATGCTTTAATCATTGCACCACGCTCCCTCTGGCGATTTTTATCTGGATATCTCAGCTGCGGTCAGATGAGTTTGGGCCGGGAACGCAAGCAGTGGTGGGGGCTCAGGGGGAATAGGATCGCTACAGAGTTGGTGAACAGTTTGCTCATGCACAGTTTTCGGCTGGAAAAGTCACTCCTCCGAGCTCAGTAAGCAGACTGGGAATCCAGAAAAGGCCCCTCTAGAACTGGCCGTGGGCATCTTCAGCACCATCTCTCTGGAACGGCACCCCAGAGAAGGTCAGGAAAGTGCCCAGAGGAGAAGTTATTTGGATGTCCAACGTTATTTAGGAAGGGTTTTGACGCAAGCCGTTTCCCCCCGTTTCCTGATGAGCTATAAAGACGAGGCTTTCTGGTTATTATTATCATTTATAGCCTTTGCAATTCAGCGATGCTGCGTCTGAGTGGAACATGCTGTTTGCAGGCTTCTTGGTGCCCCCGTGGACAGAGCAAAAGGCTGGAGAGAAAGATTTCAAAGGGGGAAGGGGGGGGGTGTCTAGGACCGGGGAATCCGAGGTTTAAATCCTTGCTTGCTTGGTGACCTTGAGGCGATCCCTGTGCCTTGGCCTTTCCTCCCTCTCAGGGTTGTTGTGAAGACAGGTCGGGAGGACCTGACGGTGGGCTGTAAACGGGAATGCGAGCAAGAGAGAAGAATTGCCGGTAGCACAATTCAGAAGGGAAACGTCGGGAGTGAATTCGGCAACGGTGACAGCAGGGCCTGGGATCTGGAATATCTGAATTTTATTTTCTTGAGCGTCAGTGTCGATATGCCGAGAGAGAGGGTGGCTGGCCCAGAGGCACCGTGCGGCCCTTTTGGCTAGGTTGAGACTCGAACCCGGGTTCCCCAATCCAAATCCAGGATCTTGACTATTTGACCACACCGGCTCTCTAGGTTTTCTCAGCTAGCTTGGTTCTAGGACTGCCAGGGAGCTGCGTGGTCCAGGCTGCCGTGATCTCATCAGATCTCACAAGCTAAGCAGGGTTGGGTCTGGTTAGTTCTTGGAGGGGAGACCAGCCAGGAGTCTCAGAGCTGCTGCACAGAGGATGACAATGTTAACCCACCTCTGGATTTCCCTTGTCTAGAAAAACCTACAGGGTTGCCATAACAGTGCTTTGCATGCACACACAGTTGTCGTCCCCCACCCCCACACACATGCATTAAGCTCCAAAACCAGAAATGAGTCTGGCTCTTGCAGGGAACAGTTGCAGGAGTGGAAAAAAAAATCTGTGTTTGCAGATCTTCCCTACAAATGCAGGAGAATTAGTAGATGTGTCTTGATGGACTGGAGAAACAGACCAAATAGTGGCCTTCACAACAACCTTGTTCTACCCCGCAAGGCTGTTGTGTGGATGGCACCCCTCCTCCCCCGGCCAAGCTGCTTGCCCTGCTGCAACCCCTGTGAAAGACCCTCCAGGTGGAGAACCAGTGGAGTAGACAGTTCTAGACTCCCACATCCCTGCCTCGGGGTCTCTGGCTGGGCTTCCAGGGGCCTAGCAGGTTGGCAAAGGTGCTTGGCGGGCCCTCGGTGGGAGGGATTCCACATTCTTTCCTCTTGTTGTTGTTCTGTTTCTGGTCTGAACCCGCCAGTATTTATTACTCCAGCGTCGTGTTTATCTTCGGGGCTGATCCGCGCTCTTCAGACGGCGCAGCCAAGGCAGATGCCGAGCCAAACCAGGGTTGTTTGTGTGTGTGTGTGTTTTTTCAAACCAAAAAAAAACCCCAACAATTTTCACGAGGCTACATTGACGTCTGCTGCCGTCACTGACTCTGTCCCGGAATGGCATCTCCCCAAGGGGCCTCCTGCCAAGGACTCCTACAGCCGGAGCCTCCCGGAGCTTCAAAAGAGGAAACCGTAGAGGCAAAGGGGGGAAAAATGAATCTGGTTCAGCCGCTTTCTGATCTGGCCGGAGATTAGTTTTCATTAACAAATGTTGCACATAGGCCTCAGACGCTTTTAATGGCAACAAAGGGAAGGGATTGTAAATACTTGCATGGTGGTGAGATTTTTTTTTGGGGGGGGGTGAGGGGTCCCTCTAGATCAGGGGTAGTCAAACTGCGGTCCTCCAGATGTCCACGGACTACAATTTCCATGAGCTACAATTCCCATCTGATTAACCCTGCTCTAGATCAAAGTCCTCCTTTGGCCCAAGGGCTTTTGAACTCCATTTCTTTTAAAGAGAGAGAGAAAAATGAAGGGGGAAAATAGACACCCTTGGGGGGGGGGTTTCCTAGATATTCTGTGAGTGTTGCACGTAAGAATCTCTATTCTGGGTGTTGTTGTTTTAAATAGAATCATAGAATCATAGAGTGGGAAGGGGCCACACAGGCCATCTAGTCCAACCCCCTGCTCAATGCAGGATAAGCCCTAAGCATCCGGAAGGAAGAAAAAATCCGGAAGAAGGGGTCGGTGATTTTTGACCTGGAGCCGAGGAGCTAGGTGTGTGTGTGGGGGGGGGGGATCCTGGCAGAGGGGAAAACCTGTGCATGCCCCCTCCTGTACTTTGGGGAGAAGGGGCTGAATGCAAATGTTGATAGGCGTTGTGTTCAGTTTTTTTATCACAGTTTGTAAATAAATTGAGAGACAGAGTGGTGTAGTGGTTAGAGCACGGATTCCCAACCAGGGTTCCGGGGAATCCTGGGGTTCTGTGAGAGCTCCCCAGGGGTTTTCGTGGCCTTTCCCAGACATTTGGGTGCCCCCTGACATCACTAGATGTCTCTGGAGCTCCTTTCCCCTGTTCCTCTATGGGCCCAGTCTCTTTCTCCACAATGGAAACGGTCAGTGATTGCTCAGTGGATTGGCTGGCCCCCGCATCTTTCTTCCGTGCCCACCTCTGAAGGGGCGTGTTTCTCAAAGCCTGGAAAACATTTCAGGGGGTCCTCCAAGGTCAGAAGGTTGGAAAAGGCCAGATGAGAGCTGTTTAGGCAAGGATCTGGTAAAACCAAGATTCTTCTGTGGTAGAGTGGAGATTTGAACTTACGTAGATCCGAGTCTAGCTATGGAACCGCTGTGTCATATCCTTGGTTCAGGTGAGAAGTATATGAGCCCATGCTAAAGAGGCTGCTGCTCCAAGAGCCAGCCTGGGGTAAGGGTTGCAGTGTTGGACAAGGCTTTTGGAGACCCAGGTTCGAATCCACACTGTGCCACGTAGCCTGTGGGGTAACCTTGACACAATCAATGCCTCTCAGTGTAGGCTACCTCACAGTGTCGTTGTGAGGGTAAAATGGAGGGTGGGGGAGTTGGCATACTCTGCCCTGAATTCCTTGAAGACCCAAATTCGAAGCCTGACATAGCTTGTGGAGTAATCATGGAACAGTCAGTCTCTCTCAGCTTAATTTCCCTTATAGGATTGTTGGGGATTTAAATGGAGAAAAAGGGACTGGCAAACTCTATCCTGAATCCCTTAAAGAGCCGGGTTCGAATCCTCACTGTGCGAAAAAGCTTGGAACAGTCTTGTCCCTCACAGCCTAATTTATTTTGTTCATTTTGTTTATTAAGAGATTTATATACGGCTCCTCTCGGACATACCGTCTCAGGACAGTTTACAGAATCTGAAATGTGATAATCTTCCTCACAGAGTTGTTGTGAGGGTAAATTGGAGGAAGGGGAATTGAAGAAAGGGCAAGATAAAAAGGGGAAAAAATGTTATCTGGAAAAAAAATTCTCTTTGCACACAATACTTCTGGGCTGTGGGGTGTCTTGGCGTGGTCAGGAGCAGCGGTTTGTAAACTGGAGAGCCAGGTTTGATTTCCCCACTCCTCCACATGCAGTGAGTCACAGTTCTGTTAGAGCTGTCCTCACTGAGCAGTTCTGTCAGGGCTCTCTCAACCCCAACCACCTCACAGGGCGTCTGTTGCGGGGAGAGGATGGGAAGGTGATTACAAGCTGCTTTGAGACTCCTTCGGGCGGTGAAAAGCAGGCTACATAAAAGCCAACTCTTCTTCTCAGCTTCCTGCTTGATCCCTCGCTATACTCCCTGTTGCTCATGAATTCTACCACTTCTGCCACAGAATCGCATGCATGAACCTCAAAACCTTGCCAGAACGCAAACACACAAACAAGCCAGGCCGACAGTGGTACGTCAGTAGTGCCCAGTTCTGCCACACTGTCAAACGCACAAGAGATCTATGCTAAATGCCAAAGGAGCTCTCCAATAAACCTCCCATGCTGGCGTTTTTTGTGACTTGTCACCTCCTTCCTCCCTCGGGGTTGCGCTTTCTGTCCTCGGGCCTCTCTCTTGCCCAGCAGGGCCTGCGGGGGGGATCTCTATCTGGCCGCTTTGCCTCAGACCGAGTTTCCCTGTCAGCGGTGCTTTCAAAAACAACGGGCCTGCAGAGCGGGAGAGCAACATTCCTCCTGCTCAAGGGCTGGCCAGATGGCTCGAACCCTCTCCCGAGGAGGGGCCGGTCCCTACTCGGCCTCTCTGGAACTGCGTCTCAGGCTGGGAGCGCCCCGAGGGCCTTCCTTCCCGTCCCACGCAATAAAGCCGGGAATCTGTCAAGCGGCCAAGCCCTGGCACTTTGCATGAGGCTTTTCCTGCTTTCTCAGGTGTTCGCTGGGCCAGGCGCGGGCTGGGAGGGGATTGCCACACAGCGTGGGGTGCTGCTGAGTTCTCCTGAGGACCTCCCCTGCTTGCCACAGCTGTGTCGAAGGCCCAGCCGGTTGAGAAACTGGCTGTGTCTCGGGAAGGGCTGGCTCGAGCCCGTCCTGAAAGCGATTTCTGCCTCTTCCGCACACCCCTCGCGCCTGGATGTCGCTGGACACTAGGGTTGCCAGCCTCCAGGTGGGAAACACCAGGTGGGGCCTGGAGTTTCTCCCAGAAGGGGAACTGAACTACAGTTCATAGAAATCGGTTCCGCTGGAGAAAATAGCACCCTACCTTGCCACAGAACAGCTGGCCACGGCAATCCACGCGACAGTCCCTTTACGCGGTCCTGCCCGTGGCTGTATTCTAGAAATTAGAACTGGCCCCAAACAACGATGCATAGGTCCTCACTAGGACACCATGGAGGACACATGGAAGCCCAATTCTACAGCAGTTGCATTGGCTCCCTGTTGAGTTCTGGGATCGGTTCAAGGTTCTAGTGCTAAATTTTAAAGCCATACATGGTTGGAGACCTGCATATCTAAAGGACCATCTCTCTGAATATACCCCCCTGGGCAATATGGTCAGCCATGGCTAACTGGCTGGTCATCTTTGTCCCCAAAGAAATGCATCTGACCTCGACCAGTATCAGGGCCTTCTTGGCCCTGGCCCCCCACCTTCTGGAACAAGCTCCTGGAGAACATCGGGGCCACAGGGCTTTCCAAGATGGATCTCTTCCACCAGGCATACGGCTGAAGTGGGTTCTCCATCTTTGGAGATTTTTAAGCAGAGGCTGGAGAGCCATCTGACAGAGAGGCTGATTCTGTGAAGGCTCAAGGGGGTGGCAGGTGACAGTGGATGAGCGATAGGGTTGTGAGTGTCCTGCATAGTGCAGGGGGTGGGACTAGATGACCCAGGAGGTCCCTTCCAACTCTATGATTCTATGATTCATATCACATTGTTAGCTTTTTACCATTCTAAACTGTATTTATGTATTTTGTGGTTTTAGTGTCTACAGTGATGTACGCCAACCCAAGGGGCAGCCTATAAACATAAGCGAAAATAAAATAGCTGCTTAAGAGGACAGACTCTAGGTCAAGGGTGGCCAGACTGGGGCTGTCCAGATGTCCAAGGACTATGGGTACTACAGATGATTGTAGTCCATGGACATCTGGACAGCTCTGGTTTGGCCACCCCTGCTCCAGGGCATCATAGTCTGCTGAATTTTGTAAGAGAAGTTGCAATCTCAGGAGAGAGATCTCCAGGTGCCGCCTGGAAGTTTTAAAGCAAAAAAACAAATTCTCACCAGCCAACGAGAATCAGGGACAAGAAGAAACGAAACGGCTAAGTGCCAACAAAGAATCTTCTTTATTCGTAAACATAAAAGCCAAAACGAGATCTGGTATTTAACTCGTTTCCAAGGGGAAGGCTCTTCCTTGCTGGTCTGTTGCTCTTTCCCACTGCTACAGGCAGACTGCATGGCTGTCCATCTTCAGACGGCATAAGGCGGTTTCAAGGGCTTGTTCTAACTTTGCTGTGAAGCTTGCTGGCTGACCTTGGGCCAGTTTCTTTCTCTCTCTCTCTCCTACCTTGCAAGGGTGTTGTGGGGTTAAAGGAGGAGACTCTTGGGTGCTTCGGTGAATGCATTGGAAGAACACCAGCCTAAAAACTTTTCCCTTTGGGAAAACAGAACAGCACAATTGTCTCCACTCACCTTGTTCCCAGGCGTCTGGGCTGGAAGGCATTGGGTTTTTCTCTGACGCCTTCCCCAGTGAGTCGGACCTGATGGCCAGGCAGATAGCCACCTGCACTGCTTTGGGGGCTGAGCCTCCCCGGTCCTTCGATATTTGTTTGGGAAATCTTCTGTGTTTGCGGGGCCCCGAACTGACCTGTGGCCGGTGCCTGTTCTTTCAACCGGCTATCTCCGCAGAGCGAGAGGAAGCGGAAAGGAAAAGGGTTCCGGGGCATGTTGTCGGTCACAATTTGCAGACAGTGTGGCGGGAGAAGGACCTGGCGCTAGGCCTCAGGAGGACGTCTCCCCCACCCATCCCTTGTCTGAAGACTGCAGCTCTGTTTGTTCCCGTCCTCTGCGCATCTGGCTGGCCGGCCGGCCGATCCGTGTTGTCAGCTTTTCCGAGGCCTCCTCCTGCTGCTGCTGCTGGTGCTGCTCCGTCTCGTCACGGACTGTCGGACAGGAGACTGGCCTGGCCGGGTCATCTGCCTTGCGGAAAAGAGGCCGATTTCGGAAAACCTGACACGGTTTGGGGCCGTTTCTCAGGGCTGCAGCCCCCTCGGAACCCGTTTGCAGTCTGACTGCGGGCCAGTTGTTTTGTGGAGCTGGTTGTTTCTGGGAAGGCACGCAGCACGTTGAGATTTGGAGGTTCTGTACAGCGCACGGTGACATAGGCTAGATATCAGGAAGAAACTTTTCACAGTCAGAGTAGTTCAGCAGTGGGATAGGCTGCCTAAGGAGGTGGTGAGCTCCCCCTCACTGGCAGTCTTCAAGCAAAGGTTGGATACACACTTTTCTTGGATGCTTTAGGATGCTTAGGGCTGATCCTGCGTTGAGCAGGGGGTTGGACTAGATGGCCTGTGTGGCCCCTTCCAACTCTATGATTCTACATAGGAGCAAACCCGACAGCTCTGTGGATCGGGCATCTGCCTAGTCAAGATCAGCAAAGAAAATATTTTTTTCTGTCGTGTTTTCCCTTCCATTCTGCAAACAAACCTTTCCGACCTGGGAAGCCAAGAGATCTACAAAAACCCACAAAAACCTTATCTCCTGTGCCTCACCTTGGTCCTCCTCCCCAGGAAGATCCATTTGTCTCCTGCTGTCATTGCCGTCTCTCATAAGCTGGTTAGCATACATGCACATTTCTGCATGTATTTATTTGTCTCCTTTCTCCCCAGTTGGGACTCAAAGCAGCTTACAACATAGTGTTCCCCTCCTCGGTTTTCTCTCAACAACAGCTCTGTGAGGTAGGCCAGACAGAGATCTAGATGGGCCCAAGTTGACCCAGCAGGCTTCCTTGGGGGAAGTGGGGATTTGAACCTGGTTCGGCCAGCTAGCTGGCACCACATTGGCTGCCTCTTATGAGCCCTTCTCCCTGTTTGTTCATTTATCTGTGCTAATGTGCTTAATATAAATTGCCATATAGGAAGGGATGCCGAATTGTGGCTCTCCTGATGTCCGTGGACTACAGTTACCATGAGGCCCTGCCAACATTGGCAGGGGCTCATGCTAATTGTAGCCTATGGGCATCTGGAGAGTTTGGCCTCCCCTGCTGTATAGGTATGGGGTATGCAAATCATCCGTCCTCCCTTCCAGCTTCACAGCCAGCCAGTTCAAACAGCAAGGCGTGGCCACGGGATCATTTCATTCGGCTCCGGCGTTCGTGGGCGAAGTTTCCCTCCGTTGAATGTGCCTTTGGTTGTCCAGGCGTGCAGTTGTGTCTGCCTTTAACAAACAGGGCCCTGGTGGCGACAGACTTCAAAGGGAACCGGGGACCCCTTTTTGTGACCCGTCTACCTGTCTGGACCGTTTCTGCTCACATCACTCATCCCTGCTTCTCCAGGCTGTTTAATAAGTACAAGAATCTGCCCCAGGACTTCGTTGGCTCCTTGCCTGCCAAGGTGAAACGCCAACGGTTTATTATTTTAAAAACAACAACATTTCTTAGCTTTTAGCTGGGTTTTCTTGAACAGAGCCGGTCTTTTGCCCTTTGCCAGAAGGGCCAAGGCCCTTTTAGAACCGTGAAAAACTGCAGCCCGCAAGCCCCCTGCGTCTGCCTCCGTCCCATCGGCTTCAGCGTTTGGCCTCTGGAGGCGTGCGCATGTGGTCCATGCGCAGCGACGTCAGCAAAATGACTTTCAAGGCAAGGGATGAGCGGAAGGGCCCTGCATCTATGTAGCAACTCTGGCCTCACGTCCAAGTAAGAACCAGGCCTTAGCTTCAGATACCTGATGAGGTCAGGTCACCCTGGGCCGTCCCCGTAAGCTCAGCTCTTTCTTTCTTCTGCAGTTAAACATAATTCGCCAAGCTGGCTGCCGGATGGATACATTACACACATGCCATGGCTACATTGCACACATGTCATGCGATAACTAAGTAAAATACATTTCTGACATGATCTTTAAAAAATTAGATTGGCAGGGCACCGAAACTGGCAAATGTTACAAAGGGCATGCTTCTCCCCTTCCAGCATTTCTGTTAGGAAAAATCATCATCATCATCATTATTTTATTTTATTTTATTTTATTTTATTTTATTTTATTTTATTTTATTTTATTTTATTTTATTTTATTTTATTTTATTTTATTTTATTTTATTTTATTTTATTTTATTTTATTAATAGTATTGTTTAATTTATATCCCACCTCCCCCCAGAGGCTCGAGGCGGGTCACATAAAATCAATCCCCTAAAAATAGTAACAAGAACAATCAAACACAGTACACCAATCACAACAAGGCAAGACAAGAATGGCGGCCAGGTACATGCAACTAACCCGATTTCCATAACCCCACTAAAAGGAAGAGAAAAAAAAAATGACCACTATTGACAGATTTCAGACATAATACAAGAGGGGGGGGGGAGTGGCAGTCGTCTCTTGGACAATTCCAGATATTGAAAACTAGCAAACATGGCAGCTCTTTAACCCTCCCCACTTCCCTCCCCCCCCCCCTCAATTTCAGCTCACAGCCAAAATTAGGCCTGACCCGGCCTGGATTTTGGCAGCTTTAGAACTGAGGGCCTTTAGAAGCAGCTTGTTTCGCTGGTGATGATTCCGTGCCCTGAAAAGCTTCAATGGACGACTGCTGTGCGGAGCTCCCTTAAAAGGGGGCAGGCCGGGCTGTTCTCTCTTCTTGGCCGGTTGGCACCCTCAGGCGGAGCGGAGGCTGTTGTTCTAGCCTCCCCCGCAACGCAGCCTCGGCCCACTTTTTGTCTCGGGTGGAGTCACACCCCTGGAAACACCCCAAAAGCAAAAGTCTGGTGGTTTTCTTTTTTAAAAATAATTAGAACCAAGATTGCAGGAAAAGGTGCACGCATTTAGGAATCGTAATCAAGATATTCAGTGCAAAAAGAAAGAAGAAGGGGGAATGGCCTGGCTCTTTGTGGCGCAGAGTGGTAAGGCAGCAGACATGCAGTCTGAAGCTCTGCCCATGAGGCTGGGCGTTCAATCCCAGCAGCGGGTTCAGGGTTGACTCAGCCTTCCATCCTTCCGAGGTCGGTAAAATGAGTACCCAGCTTGCTGGGGGGGTAAACGGTAATGACTGGGGAAGGCACTGGCAAACCACCCCGTATTGAGTCTGCCATGAAAACGTTAGAGGGCGTCACCCCAAGGGTCAGACATGACTCGGTGCTTGCACAGGGGATACCTTTACCTTTACCTTTTTAATGGAATGTTATTTATCAGATTGTGGTCTGTGAGTGTGAGTAAAGTGCCCTCAAGTCGCTTCCAACTCTTGGCAACCTTAAATTGATGACCTCCAAAATAGTCAGTCATTAACAGCCAATTATTAACATCTTGCAAACTGAGGGCCAGCTGCTGTGACAGAATGATAGAATCATCATAGAGTTGGAGGTGACCGTAGAGGCCATCTAGTCCCACCCTCTGCTCAATGCAAGATCAGCCTAAAGCGTCCAGGAGAAGCATCTGTCCAGCTGCTGCTTAGAATCCTAGAACCATAGAGTTGGGAGAGGCCAGACAGGCCATCTAGTCCCACCCTCTGCTCAATGCAAGATCACCCTAAAGCATCCAAGAGAAGCATCTGTCCAGCTGCTGCTTAGAATCCTAGAATCATAGAGTTGGGAAAGGCCAGACAGGCCATCTAGTCTCACCCCCTGCTCAATGCAGGATCAGCCTAAAGCTTCCAGGAGAAGTCTCTGTCCAGCCTGTGTTTTGAATCATGGAATCATAGAGTTGGGAGGAGCCAGTTAGGCCATCTAGTTTCTCAGTGGCAAAAGAGAAAGGCTAACATGGACAAACTGGAGCATGTCCAGAGGAGGGCAACGAGAACGGTGAGGGGTTTGGAGACCAAGACGTAAGAGGAAAAGTTGGGGGAGCTGGGTCTGTTTATCCTGGAGAGAAGACGACTGAGAGGTGATAGGATCGCCATCTTCAAATCCTTGAAAGGATGCCTTATAGAGCAGGGGTAGTCAACCTGTGGTCCTCCAGATGTTCATGGACTACAATTCCCATGAGCCCCTGCCAGCAAATGCTGGCAGGGGCTCATGGGAATTGTAGTCCATAGACATCTGGAGGGCCACAGGTTGACTACCCCTGTTATAGAGGATAGAGCAGAGTTGTATTCTGTTGCCCCACAGGGTCGGACCAGAACCAATTGTATGAAATTAATTCAAAACAATTCCCGAGAAAGTTCCTGACAGAGTGATTTCTCAGGGGAAGAGGCTTCCCCAGAAGTTGGTGGGTTCTCCTTCTTTGGAAGTTTTCATGCAGAGGCTAGGTAGCTATTGGACAGAAATGCCGGTTCTGTGAACTTAGGCAGATTGTGAGGGGGGGGGGGGCAGAAGGGATTGTGCCTGAGCTTGGCTCCTGTGGCCCTTTCTGGCATGCCCAGGGAAATGCCAACCGCCACTTCGGGATTGGGAAGCAAATTTCTTCCAGGACAGACTGGCCAGGGATTCTGGTTTTGCAGGCAAGGGCGTCATCTGGGCATGGAGCTGGGGCCACTGTGGGTAGTCAGGTCATTGAGAATTTCCTGTATTCTGCAGGGGGTGGACTAGATGACCTTGGAGGACCCTTCCAACTCTGATTCTATGACCTCAGAACGGTGCAATACCAGAGACGACTCGTCACAAACCAGTCACTGTCTCCAGGGGGAGTGATCTCTGTCACAGCAGACCGTAATAGTGAGAGAACCCCAGGTACGACCTGGAAGTTAGCAACCCTGTATTCAGTGGACGCGTCAAGATCCCTTGGGTGCCTTGGCGAGCCCTGGGCTGGTGTCCCGGCTCAAGCCGGCCGCCTCCCTCCCTCCCTCCCTCCCTGCCCTCCTGCGGGGGAGCTGAGCTTCCAGCCCGACCAGTTCGGGAGATCCTCCCCTCCTTAAGCAAACGCACGCAAATCGGGCCGAGGTGCTCCTTTCCCCGCGTTTGATCTTTGCCCGGCTTCCCTTGGCACCGTTGCCGCATCCTCCCCGTGCTGATGTAATCGGCCCCGCCGTCGGAACACGGCGCATCCTGCAGGGGAGGTGCCGCCGCTGTCTCTGCTTCCTTCCCAGCCTGCTCTGCTGTTTCTGTGCCGCAATTGGAGTGGGCCGGGCCGGGCTGGGCCGGGCCGGAGGCGGGACCCGCCCCGGCCCCCTGGTGTTGTGCCAAGTCCTCTGGGCTCAGCTTTGACAGCTGCCCTGAGCTTGAGTGCCAGGCCCTTCTCTGTGGGCACAAACATGTAACGTGGCTCTCCTCCCGTGCACGCAACCAGAGGGGTGTGAAAACCAGGGAAAGCTTGCTGGTTTCCTTTCCTTTTTTCTTTTTTCTAAGTCTGCTGCTGGTCAGTGGAACTGCTCGATCAGAACTGCCCTCTTTCCCTTTCTGTAACGGAGCCCGGACGTGTCTTCTCCCCCGGCCAGCAGTCGTGCCGGGGGTGTCATGATTAACTAGTGAAAAGCTGGAGCATCCCTGGCTTATCTCCTCTTTAAGTTCTCCAGTGAGGCAGAGCTAGGACTGCTGAGTTGCAGATGAAGCGGGTTTCAGATATCAGCGGATGCTATTTGATTTCGTGCTGCAAAAAAGCTCCATCTGCCTGTTTTGCTCCAGGTTACCCTCGGAGAGGCAGCGTAGGATAACAGTAAATGATTATTGTTACGAACTGTCCAAGTCCGACATTTGGTGTTCTGCAGTTCGAGATCCAGCTTAAGTTCCTGGGAATTTTGGAGGCAGGATTCTTGCCGTTTTCTGCAGCTGAGCCGGTGTTATTTGCTCAATGTCCAGGTGTTTCTTGAGGCTATTAGAGACAGCTCCAAGGGCTCCAGTGACATGCTGTAACTCAGTTTTGTATGTCTTGGTATTTGCTGTGTGTGAAAGAGACCTTGGGGTACTTGTGGATTGTAAACTAAACATGAGCAGGCGGTGTGATGCAGCGGTAAAAAAGGCAAATGCCATTTTGGGCTGTATCAACAGGGGCATCACATCAAAATCACAAGATGTCATAGTCGCATTGTATACGGCACTGGTCAGACCACACCTGGAGTACTGTGTGCAGTTCTGGAGGCCTCACTTCAAGAAGGACGTAGATAAAATTGAAAGGGTACAGAGGAGAGCAACGAGGATGATCTGGGGCCAAGGGACCAAGCCCTATGAAGATAGGTTGAGGGACTTGGGAATGTTCAGCCTGGAGAAAAGGAGGTTGACAGGGGACATGATAGCCCTCTTTAAGTATTTGAAAGGTTGTCACTTGGAGGAGGGCAGGATGCTGTTTCCGTTGGCTGCAGAGGAAAGGACACGCAGTAATGGGTTTAAACATCAAGTACAACGATATAGGCTAGATATCAGGAAAAAAATTTCACAGTCAGAGTAGTTCAGCAGTGGAATAGGCTGCCTAAGGAGGTGGTGAGCTCCCCCTCACTGGCAGTCTTCAAGCAAAGGCTGGATACACACTTTTCTTGGATGCTTTAGGATGCTTAGGGCTAATCCTGCGTTAAGCAGGGGGTTGGACTAGATGGCCTGTATGGCCCCTTCCAACTCTATGGTTCTATAATTTTGTGATCTTCTCCTGTTCTTTCTTTACTATTTAGCCATCTCTTGGGATTGCAGTGTCAATTATCCAAACCCTATTTCTTCTCCCCCACCCCTGCAGTGGTGATATCAGCAGCATGCTGCTTGCAGTTGGAAGTCCGAAAGAATCTCTGTTCCATCATTTCCCGCGATCTTGTCTGGTTTGTGCTTCCATGACATGCTGTCTGATGGCAAGCAGCTGAGATGAGCCCTGTGGCTTGATTCTGTGCATCTGTTCTGTATGGCTCTACTGGACAGAAATGCACCATCCCGGAAAAGATTCCGTTTGCAGAGCTGCAGAGACAAGGAAGCCGTGAACACAGCTGTGTAATATAAATTTGGGATGCTCCAGACCGCTGGCTGGGCCTCCCCCAACTCCTTTCGGTTTTCCGCACCCCCAGATGACCACAGATATTTCCCCATGATCATGAGGCCTAGAAACATACTTTAGAACAGGGGTAGTCAAACTGCGGCCCTCCAGATGTCCGTGGACTACAATTCCCAGGAGCCCCTGCCAGCATTTGCTGGCAGGGGCTCCTGGGAATTGTAGTCCACGGACATCTGGAGGGCCGCAGTTTGACTACCCCTGCTTTAGAAAAAGAAAAAGGAGAGTTCTATTGGATTTCATGCTTCTGTTCCAACCACGGAACATCCCAGACAATTCTTAGTTAGTCTAGAGCAGGGGTAGTCCACCTGTGGGCCTCCAGATGTCCATGGACTACAATTCCCATGAGCCCCTGCCAGCAAACGCTGGCAGGGGCTCATGGGAATTGTAGTCCATGGGCACCTGGAGGACCACAGGTTGACTACCCCTGACCTAGAGACTCTGGAAACGCAGCTTCCCTCTTGCCACCTCCTTGAGAAGAATTTTAACTTTCAGGAATCCTGGAGCTGGCTTCTCTCCAGCTTCTGGGTCCCCCCCCCCCGCTGCCAAGGCCCCAGCCCCAGGCCAGCAGCTGCTGTTGGGAGAATTTGCAGGAGGGAGAGAATGCCTCATTAAACCTCCCACGCCAGCATCCAGCTCAGCAGAAGGAGACACAAATAGATGAAGAAAGAGCTTTGTCACCACGGCTGGGAAAAGATCGCCCGATGACGGAGCTGCAAGACGGGCTCGGAGGCTCTCTGCTTGCTCCGTTTCCCAGATCGTGGCTTTTGGAGACGCTTAGCGCTGTGCCATGTAGCTGGGACCCCTCATGATATATGTGCAGAGATTCCTACTGCCTGTTTGCCCTCTGGTTTCTCATTCCAAATGCCCTTCCTCTCCGGCTTTCTCCCTGAGAACTCTAACATGCGTATATGTCTTAACTTAAGTCTCCCAGCTTGAATGGCCCAGGACAGGCGGAAGAACTGGGGGGAGAGGGGCAATTTGCACCTGAGAATCATCCTGCTTCCCTTCACTGGCTCAGAATAGTCCCCCTCCTCTTGCTGCTCCCCCCCCTCCGGGGGCTTCAGTTCAAAGCAAATCCTTGCGCGCTGATCTTCCTTAGAGGAAGTGATGTATTTATATACTATAAATAGCCTTTCTTTCTCACTGAGACTCAAGAAATAAAAAGTAAGCCAAGCCTCCTTAAGAGCTTGCTTTTCAATTTCATTGCTCAGGGTTGTGTTTGTGCGTGTGTAGAAATCTGGCCCCTTCTTCTCACCTTTGTAAGAACAAATATAGGTAAAGGTATCCCCTGTGCGAGCACCGAGTCATGTCTGACCCTTGGGGTGATGCCCTCTAGCGTTTTCATGGCAGACTCAATACGGGGTGGTTTGCCAGTGCCTTCCCCAGTCATGACCATTTACCCCCCAGCAACAAGCAGGGTACTCATTTTACCGACCTCGGAAGGATGGAAGGCTGAGTCAACCTTGAGCCGGTTGTTGGGATTAAACTCCCAGCCTCATGGGCAGAGCTTCAGACAGCATGTCGGCTGCCCCACCACCCTGCGCCACAAGAGGCTCATAAGAGCAAATAGTGACTCCCAAATTAAATTTCCAAGGGGCTTTCTTCCGTGCAAGAGTCTAAGGGCTGCTGTGGGAGCTGAATGAGTTGGGATGGCAACTCCTGGCTGGAAAATTCCTGAAGTTTTAGAGGGTGGAGTTAGAAGGGCAGGATTTCGGAAGGAAAGGGATCTCAGCAGGGTATTATTTTATTTTATTTAATTTTGCTATTTATTGGCTGCCACTCTTGGCAGAGCTGGCTCGCGGTAGCTTACGTTGTAATAAGAAAAAATACAATATTCTAAAACAATAAAACCCCAGTTTAAAACACCAAATAGTAATAACAGTAATGAAATTGCCTACAAAATTCCCTCCCTTAAACCCTTAAGCCGAATAAGGGAGGATGCAACATCTAGGATGGAATATCCTCTAAAGCAGGGGTAGTCAAACTGCGGCCCTCCAGATGTCCATGGACTACAATTCCCAGGAGCCTGGGAATTGTAGTCCATGGACATCTGGAGGGCCGCAGTTTGACTACCCCTGCTCTAAAGGGACGGAGGGGGGACCCATAGATCTTCAAGCCCTAGCCCTGACCAAATGCCTGGTGGATGAGCTCCATCTTGCAAGCCCTCTGGGAGCTCATTCCACCAGGTAGGGGCCAGGACCAAGAAGGCCCTGGCCCTGGTCAAGACCAGACGTACATCACAAGGGCCAGGGACCATCAGCTTGTTAGTACCTGCAGAACCAAGTGCTCTGCGGAGGGGAATAAGCAGTCCCTCAGATAGGTAGGGCCCAGACCGCAGAGGGCCTTGAAGCCATAAAGTCCGGGGGCAGCTGAACTACGGCTCTCCAGATGTCCATGGACTACAAATATCCCCACAGCAGCCATTTTTTCCCCTGGGAGACTGACCCCTATTGCCTGGAGATAGGCTGTAATGATATTGGAGGGGAGGGGTATCTCCAGGCCCTGCCTGAAGGTTGGCAACCCGAGGTGAGAGACCTCAGCCAATGGCCCTCCGGCATGCAGACATTCCGCCGTGTCCCGTAGCGACGGCTCGCAAACATTCTGCCATGCTCAGTAGGCCCCGGAACGGCAAGGCCCCAGACGGAAAGCTGCTAATAGGAACTGGCACGAACCTGTGATTTGTTGCAACCCTCTCAGCAGGGCCTGGTTAATGAGACCTCGACCCGGGATTAAAGTCAATAAAACCAGCAGCTCAGAGGCTGCTGGGGCTCAGCTGGATCCAGGCAGTGTTGAAATAATGAACAGAGAAAGCCTTCCATCGCCGAGGGAGCCCAGGTGGCTGACTTAATAATTGTGGGCCTTCAAGTCAGAACCAACTCCTGGGGACTTCCACTGATCCCGGTATCCCAGGGGTCATCAACCCACGGTCTGCGGCCCGGTGGCGGGCCGCAAAGGCCACAGTACCGGGCCGCTGCCAGCCACGCCTGCCTTCCCTCGCCAGCAGCAAGAAGGAAGGGAAGAGGCAGGAGCAGCCGGTGGCATGGCGGTGACACAAACGCGCACGCGCGCTGTTGCCACGCATGCGCGTTAGCGCCCCTAGTGGCGAAAACGAGCGCGCGCAGTTGCCGTGCCTGTGCATTAGCGCCACCTGGTGGCGAAAACACACATGCGCGGCAATTGCGTGTGCGCGTTTTCGCAGCATCCGGGCTGTCGGCTCTTCCCTCACTCCGGAGGCGGTCCCTGACCTGAGAAAGATTGGGGACCGCTATCCTAGGGGTCTCAAGGCAAAGAGATGTTCAGAGGTGGTTTGCCGTTGTCGGCCTCTACCTAGCAGCCCTAGACTCCCTTGGTAGTCTCCCGTCCAAAGACTAACCAGGCTCTGCTTAGCTTCTGAGATATGATGAGATCAGGTTAGCCATTCCCTTCATGAGAACATCAGAAGAGCCCTGCTGGATCAGATCAAGTGTCCACCTAGTCCAGCATGCTGGTTCATGCAGTGGCCAAGCGGTTCCTCTGGACGGCCAACCATAGGCCATAGAGGCCGAGGCCTTCGTAAGAACGTAAGAAAAGCTCTGCTGAATCAGACCAGAGGTCAGCATTCTGCCTCAGCCAGTGGCCAGTGAGTTCTTTTGGAGGAAGCTGAGTCCTTCGTGAGAACTTTCCAGGAAGAGCCTCGCTGGATCAGGCCAGTGGTCTATCTAGCATCCTGGCTTAATGCGATGGCCAAGCACTTCCTCTGGACGGCCAGCAACAGGTCATACAGAAACAGTCCTTCATAAGAACATCAGAAGAGCCTTGCTGGATCAGACCAATGGTCTATCTGCCTCACACAATGGCCAACGAGTTCCTTTGGAGGGCCAACAAGAAAGGTGAGTCCTTCATGAAAAGTTTCCAGGAAGGACCCTGCTGGATCACACCAGTTGTCTATCTAGTCCAGCATCCTGGCTCATGCAGTGGACAGCCAGTTCCTCTGAATGACCTGCAACAGGGTATAGAGTCTGCGGCCTTCCCTTGATGCTGCCCCCTGGATCTGAGCTTCATCTGTTGACTACCTCTGAATGTGGAGGTTCCCCTCAGTCGCCATGGCCAGCCGCCGATGATAGAGCTATCTTCCATGAATCAACCTAATTCCCTTTTTAAAACTGTCAATTCCAGTGTCCATCATAGAATCCTAGAATCATAGAGTTGGAAGGGGCCATACAGGCCATCTAGTCCAACCCCCTGCTCAACGCAGGATCAGCCCAAAGCATCCAAGAAGCCCACATGTGAATCTGCCTCCATCTTCCTTGGTGGTCTCCCCTCCAAACATGAACTGTGGCCAACCCTGCTTAGCTTCCAAATTCCCACAACGTTGGGTTTAGCTGGGCTACCAGACCTCCAGGTGGCTGCCTAAGGCAGATTTTTGTAGGTCCTTCAGAGCTTTCTCTCCCTCGGTCAGACCCTTGGCTAATGTCCTCCCCCATCGCTGAGGGCACATGGATGAAGCTGGTCTATGCCAAGTCATCCTGCCCGTTGCTGACCACTCCTGGCTATCCTCAGGGACTGCTGCTTTCTGAGGCCCAAGGTTGAGACTTATGGGGGTGTGGCTTGGTGATGTCACAAGGCCAGGCCCGGTGATGTCACGTGGACAATACAGGCCTCTAGGAACGCTACCCCATGGTAGATGTGCTTATAGGCAGCCAAAGTCATGTGGCTGAGAAGGGACACATCTGTCATCACGCACCAGATTGTTTTTTTTTTAAACAGCATGTCACTGAGCCATCAGTAACAACGACACCAAAGGAGATGAAGAGTTGAAGCACATCTATTTCTGGAATTTTTATTGCGCATGTGTATGGATCTTTTCACCAGTGTGCATAGTGCAGGGGGTTGGACTAGATGACCCAGGAGGTCCCTTCCAACTCTATGATTCTAAGGCACAAAGAAAGGCAGTTGGACTCACTCCGAAATGACAAGCATGACGCTCCCAGCCAGCATTTCAAGGAGCAGCTAGGGGCTTGTGCTGGACTACAGGGAAATGAATGACCTTGGATTCATTGTCTACAGACCACATTGGATTAATTAAGAAATCCAACAGGCCACGTTTGATGGCAACAGGGTCTACCTGTGGAATTGCGGACTAAGAACTGGCCTGATCCGTTAGGAGGGATAAAGGTCTGCAAATTCAATCGGGGGTCTTTTGCTGGCTAGTTCCCTAGCTTGTGGCCAAGTCCATTTAGGCAGGAGGGGGAAGGCCACGGACCCCCTCTGGAGCTCCCACAGACCCCCGGTTGGGAACCTCTGCTCCTGGTGGTCCTTGAAGCCCTTGGAGCATAGAGTCTGTTCTCCAGGACAGGGGTAGTCAACCTGCGGTCCCCCAGATGTTCATGGACTACAATTCCCATGAGCCCCTGCCAGCATTTGCTGGCAGGGGCTCATGGGAATTGTAGTCCATGGACATCTGGGGGACCACAGGTTGACTACCCCTGCTCCGGAAGACGGAGATGAGTTCCACTGGGGAACATGTCTGCTTTGGAGGGAGGGCCTTCCCCAGGCTCCACCCTCCCTCCCCCCGCAAAAAAAAATATCCAGGAATTTCCCAACTCAGAGCTTGCAGCTCTACTCGTAATAATGAATGACAACAGTTCTCGGCAAGATAAGCCATTCAGGAAGACTCTAGGGGGGCGGGGAGTTAAGTGTTTTCTCATCCCTAGAGTGCTCCCCCTCAAGCTGGGTCCTTAATTGCACCTCATTTACTTTTCCCATGTGGGCGTCCTCCTTATCTGATCATCCGCATGAGCCCAGCCCTTGAACACCTGTATTGGCCTTCTGCTCATCCCTTGATATATCGAGGTCGGTCTTGTCGGCTCTGACCGGCAGCTACCGCACGGGGGTGTCAAGGGAAGACCACATCCCCCACGACACAATACTTTGGACTGGAGATGCCGGGGGTTGAACCTGGGAGCTTCTGCACAGCAGATGTTCCGCCATGGAACATGTCTCGATGCGCATGTCTTGATGTGTTTTAAAAGTGCTTGCACTGGAAGCAAGGCCTGGAAATGAAAGGGGGAAAGGTCCCGTTTTGTCATCTTGGTCTTTCTCCCAGGGGTTGCTGGTGGGATTCTCTCCGCCCGTTGGGGCCTGAGAGAAGGGCCGCTGGTTGGCTTTTGCGAGGACTTTGTGGTGCTGTAGGTGAATACAGAGCAAAGCTGAACCTCTGCCAACGTGCTCAGAGGAGCTATCAGATGGCGGTGGGAGGCCCCTCACTGATGGGAAAAATTATCTTGAGAACTGGTGCCCCTCACCCCAGGCTTTCTCAACCAGGGTTTTGTGAAACCCGGGGGTTTCTTGACAGCTCTGGAGGAGCTTCCTGAATGGGTAGGAGTTAATATTTTATATGTTGTTGTTGTTAGGTGTAAAGTCAGGTCCGACCCATTGCGATCCCAAGGACAATGATCCTCCAGGCCTTCCTGTCCTCTACCATTCCCTGGAGTCCATTTAAGTTTGCACCGACTGCTTCAGGGACTCCATCCAGCCACCTCATTCTCTGTCGTCCCCTTCCTCTTTTTCCCTCAATCGCTCCCAGCATTAGGCTCTTCTCCAGGGAGTCCTTCCTTCTCATGAGGTGGCCAAAGTATTTGGCCTTCTAAAGAGTAGGCAGGGCTGATATATCTATATATCTATATCTATATCTATATCTATATCTATATCTATATCTATATCTATATCATTTGTTAAACATTTATTGGGTGATATGACCATATCCCAGCCATATTTTGCATGATTGTGCCACTTCTGGGGTTTCTCAAAGCTTGAGGAATGTTTTTTTGGTTTTTTAATTATTATTATTATTAATATTAGATTTATAGCCCGCCACTCCCTTGCGGCTTTCTTAATGGCAAAGAGGCTGAGAAAGGCTGGTGACCAGGTCCCCCCTGGTCACAGGATGGCGATGGGGGGGTACGGTTGCCAGGCCCAGGTTGGGAAGAATTGGGGATGGAGCCTCAAAATAAACTTTCAGTCTTGTGCCTCCCTCCCTCCCTCTGCTCCTGGGAACTCAGCAACCTTAGAAAGAAGGCAAGATCCTGTGTCCATGGGAAGAGGATACACCCGGATCAAGTTGCCGTCCCTCATTAACTTTTCTGATCTGCGGCACCAAGGCAAGCCAGAGCCATGCCGCCAAGGCAGCCTTAAGCCAGGGCTGAGGCCACTACATTTTCCTTCTTACGGTGCCTGCTTGTTTTCCTCCGTCATCGCCGGGGGACGGACGGGGTGCTACGTGTGTGTTTCCGTCTGCGTCTTTCCACGCTGTCTGTGCTCCCGACTGTCGGCCGGCTGAGTCCCCAGAAGCGTCAGCTTCTATCAGACGCGAAATCCATTCGCTCTCCCCCGGGGTGGTTTTGGTGGGCTTGTTCGCGCGAGAGAAGATGCCATTAGCGGCTTTTGCTCTCCAGTGCGGAATTCGGAGCTGGCTGCCCCTCCGCGGTTGCAGCTGGAGCGCGTTTGAGGAAGCCAAGCGGGACCGGGAAGGAGTTGCGCTGGGCGTCCCCCGAATGCACACGTAAAGTGCAAAACATGTGCATTCAGATAGTGCACAGTGTTCTCAAAGCATTCCCGGGGGGCAGTGGGGGGGGGGGGCTATGCAAATGGCTTGCGGGTGCAGGGAGTCTCTTGGAAAACCCTCATCGGCCCCCTGCCAAGTTCAAGGAATTGTTCCAGCCGGGCCTGTCTTGGTGCTTTGCGTCCGTAAAGACGAGAGACAAACCAGCAAGTCCACAGTGCTGACTTCTGAACTGGGGTCTGGCAGAATCCAGACTGCCCAGAATACCCACACCGTCTTGCTGAAAGAACGAGGGGCTTTCTAAGGAGGCCGTTCCCTGTTTTGCTTAAAAATCCAGAGACCCGGTGGTCTCGGCTGGAAGCGTCCTCACCAATGCCACCCTCTGTTTCCAGTCTCCCATAGAAGTCGAATTCGGCCCCTGCCGACATAAGGCCAAAACCAGCATGGGCCAGCAGGGAAGACTTAGACACAGCTGCACTGGCTTTCAGTCAAAGTCTGGAGCAGATTCAAGGTTTCGGGACTTGCCTTTCTGGCCGTACACGGTCCAGGCCCTGTATATCTTAGGGAACACCTTTCTGAGTACACCCCCAACCCCAGAGAGCTCTGCACTCAGCCAACACCAGCCAGCTGAGAGCCGTAAGGAAGTACACGGCCTCAACCAGAGCCAGGGTATTTTTGGCCCTGGCTCCCTCCTGGTGGAATGAGCTCTCGGAAGACATCTGGGCCCTGACGGAACTTACTAAGTTCCGCAGGGCCTGCAAGACACAGCTCTTCCACCAGGCTTTGGCTGAGGCCAGGGGTAGCATTAAGAAACAACAGGCTGGGCCTTCCTCTTGTCTCTCCCCTTCCTTCCTTCCCCCCTTATATTATCTCCTACCTCAGCGGTCCGCAAGCTTCCGCTTGCCGCGGACTGCTGCAGCGAAGTGGTGGGAGAGGGCGGCCCGGGGCCCGCGCACGCACGGCAGCCCCAAGCAAATGCGCATGTGCGGACTGCCGCGCACGCGCGTTTGCGCCCGGCTTCCCCTCCTGGCCCCTCCGGGCCACGAGCAAATCGGCAAGCTTCTCTTCCCTCCCCTCCCGAAGCGAGAAGCTTGCCGGGCCGCGAGCTAATCGGCCGCTTTGGTGGCCGATTTGCTCGCGGCCTGGCGAGCTTCTCGCTTCGGGGGGGGGAGAGAAGAAGGAGCCGCGGCCCGGCACCGAGGCCTTCGGGCCGCAGCCCGCGGGTTGGGGACCACTGTCCTACCTGAATGAGGAGGGTTTTTGCCATCTTAGTATGTTGGGGATAGACTTATCTTATATGCCACTTTTCTCTACCCAAAGGAGTCTCAAAGCGGCTTACAGTTGCCTTCCCTTTCCTCTCCCCACAACAGACACCCTGTGAGGTGGGTGAGGCTGAGAGAGCCCTGATATTACTGAAGAAGAAGAAGAGTTAGTTCTTATATGCCGCTTTTCTCTACCCAAAGGAGTCTCAAAGCGGCTTACAGTCGCCTTCCCTTTCCTCTCCCCACAACAGACACCCTGTGAGGGAGGTGAGGCTGAGAGAGCCCTGATATTACTGAAGATGAAGAAGAGTTAGTTCTTATATGCCACTTTTCTCTACCCAAAGGAGTCTCAAAGCGGCTTCCATTCGCCTCCCCTTTCCTCTCCCCACTACAGACACCCTGTGAGGTAGGTGAGGCTGAGAGAGCGCTGATATCACTGCTTGGTCAGAACAGTTTTATCAGTGCTGTGGCGAGCCCAAGGTCACCCAGCTGGCTGCATGTGGGGGAGTGCAGAATTGAACCCGGCATGCCAGATTAGAAGTCTGCACTCCTAACCACTCTCTTCAGACCGGCATGGTCTCTCCCAGCCAAGAAGATAGCCCTTTTGATCCCTGGGGACAGTCAAATAGATACAAGGAAGATGGAAGTCTTCAAATACCGTAACGTTTTCATAAATTTCCACTTTCCCCCTCCCCATCAATGTTTATTGCACACCAAGAAGGCGAGGCAGGGGTGCTTGTTTACGTGTGGCTTTTCGAAGGATGTGGATCGAGGGCCGCTTAGTGGATAAGTGTTTTCTGTGGATCCGTGGCTTTCGTGGTTTCTGCCTTGAGAGAGCCTTTTTGCACTGGGCTTCCTCTCCCCCCATCACTATAAAGCTATATTTAGAGCAAAGCATTCCAGGGGCATTTGAGGATGCACATTTGGCATGCTGCATGTTGGTGGCGGGGTCTCATAGGAATTGCAATCCTTGCACATCTGGAGAGCCACAGTTTGGCCACCCCTGGCTGAGAAGACAGGCAGCTAGGCTGGATGGGTGGGCTGGGAAGGAGGGAGGCAAATATCAAAGCCTTTGCAAACCATGACACCCTATCTTGACCCCGCTATTAGGACGGGGAAGGGGAGGGGGATCTGAGATTGACAGCTGCGTGGCCGTATTAATGCACGTCCCCCCTTGTCTCCCAACAGCAGCCGTGAAGCTCTGCGTCTCCCTGCAGGTCCCGCAGACCATCCCCATGGACCTGCGGATCGGACAGCGCCTCGCCAAACCCGGCCCGGACACTGCCTTGCTGGCCCTGAAGCAGACGCAGCAGCTTCAGCACCAGCTTTTCCTGGCGAGTTTGCACCAGCAGCAAGTGGAACATCTCACTCACCATCCCCTGCGGGTACGGACGTCACACGGGTGATTCCTTGGGTAGGGAGAGGCAGGCCAGGAAGGTGAAGCGACGGTGACATGTATGGCCAAGGAGAGGACACCCACGGGTCACTTTGGCTCCAGGGACAATGTTTGTCTTTGATTCCTTTCATAAGGACATAAGAGAAACAATGTAGGGTCAGACCAGCGTCCCATCCAGTCCAACCCTCTGTGTCACACAGTGGCCCAACCCCAGGGGCCATCAGGAGGTCCACCAGCAGATTTAAGAACATAAGAGAAGCCACGTTGGATCAGGCCAAGGGCCCATCCAGTCCAACCCTCTGTGTCACACAGTGGCCCAACCCCAGGGGCCATCAAGAGGTCCACCAGAAGATTTAAGAACATAAGAGAAGCCATGTTGGATCAGGCCAATGGGCCCATCCAGTCCAACACTCTGTGTCACACATTGGCCCAACCCCAGGGGCCATCAAGAGGTCCACCAGAAGATTTAAGAACATAAGAGAAGCCATGTTGGATCAGGCCAATG
Source organism: Paroedura picta (assembly GCF_049243985.1). Classification (NCBI taxonomy): domain Eukaryota; kingdom Metazoa; phylum Chordata; class Lepidosauria; order Squamata; family Gekkonidae; genus Paroedura; species Paroedura picta. The sequence goes on along the minus strand of NC_135371.1, from coordinate 166,682,185 downwards.
GGCCCATCCAGTCCAACACTCTGTGTCACACAGTGGCCCAACCCCAGGGGCCATCAGGAGGTCCACCAGCAGCTTTAAGAACATAAGAGAAGCCATGTTGGACCAGGCCAATGGCCCATCCAGTCCAACACTCTGTGTCACACAGTGGCCCAACCCCAGGGGCCATCAGGAGGTCCCCCAGCAGCTTTAAGAACATAAGAGAAGCCCTGTTGGGTCAGGCCAGTGGCCCATCCAGTCCAACACTCTGTGTCACACAGTGGCCCAAACCCAGGGGCCATCAGGAGGTCCCCCAGCAGCTTTAAGAACATAAGAGAAGCCCTGTTGGGTCAGGCCAGTGGCCCATCCAGTCCAACACTCTGTGTCACACAGTGGCCAAAACCCAGGAGCCATCAGGAAATCCCCCAGTGGCTTTAAGACCATAAGAGAAGCCATGTTGGATCAGGCCAATGGGCCCATCCAGTCCAACACTCTGTGTCACACAGTGGCCAAAACCCAGGAGCCATCAGGAAATCCCCCAGTGGCTTTAAGACCATAAGAGAAGCCATGTTGGATCAGGCCAATGGGCCCATCCAGTCCAACACTCTGTGTCACACAGTGGCCCAACCCCAGGGGCCATCAGGAGGTCCACCAGCAGCTTTAAGAACATAAGAGAAGCCATGTTGGACCAGGCCAATGGCCCATCCAGTCCAACACAGTAAATCCACCAGTAGGGTGAGAATTCCAGGAGCCCTCCCAACATTGCCCCCCCCCCAGCACCAAAAATACAAAGCATCACTTCTTCAGACTACATCATTTTGCTCTCCTCCACAGGAACTCTGTGGAGGTTAAACTGAGTAACGCAGGTTAAACTAAGATTAAGGACTGGCCCAAGACCACCCAATGAGCTTCCATGGAAGAGTTGGGGTTTGAACTGGGGTTTCCCAGATCTGAATCCTTAAATGCTACACCATGCTGAATCCAGGCAGGCCATGTCCCAAAGGCTCCCTTGGGAGATTGCGGGAGTTCTTGCCCAATTCTCAGGATCCTGGCTCAATCTCTTTTTCTCTCTCTGTTCCCAGGTGCCGATGGATCCACCTCCTCAAGAGTCCACACCTGGGAAGCAGGAGCAGGAGCTGCGGTTGCTCTTGAACAAGGACAAAAGTAAACGTAGTAAGTACCACTCAGGCCCTTTGTTCCAGTTACGTCTTGCGGATAGAGCATCGGCAATTGTCATCCTGCCAACCTGATTTCATGGAGCCATAGAGTCGGGAGGGGCCAGACAGGCCATCTCGTCCAACCCTCTGTTCAGTGCATCCAGGAGAAGTATCTGTCCAGCCACTGATTAAAGACCACCAGTGGAGAGCCGGCTTGGTATAGTGGTTAGGAGTGCAGACTTCTAATCTAGTGAGCCGGGTTCGATTCTGCACTCCTCCACCTGCAGCCAGCTGGGTGACCTTGGGCTCAACACAGCACTGATAAAGCTGTTCTGACCGAGCAGGAATAACAGGGCTCTCTCAGCCTCTCCCTCCCTCACAGGGTGTCTGTTGTGGGGAGAGGAAGGGAAGGCGAATGGGGGCTGCTTTCAGAGTCCTTTGAGAAAAGTGGCATATAAGAACCAACTCTTCTTCGTCTTCTTCTATTATTATTGTTATTGTTGCTGTTGTTGTTGTTGCTGTTGTTGTTGTTGTTGTTGTTGTTATTATTATTATTATTATTATTATTAGCTCACCACCTCCTTAGGCCGCCCATTCCAATGCTGAACTATGCGGACTGTGAATTTTTTCCTGCTGATATCTAGCCAGTACATAATGTAAAGCCATTGCCGTGGGTCCCGTCCTCTGATGCCAACAGGAACTGCTCCGTGAACTCCTTCATTGACACCCTTTCAAAGAGAGCCCTCCTGTCCCCCTCTCCACCTCCTTTTACCCGAGCTGAGCATTCCCAAGTCCCTCAGCCTTTCCTCGGAGGGCTCAGGCCCCAGATTCTGCCCCCTCTCCCTTCTGTCTCTATCCCCAACGTGCCCGACCCTGCTAAGCTTCCGGGATCATTCAGAGAGCCGCATTTTCCGACCACAAAGCAGGACCCGAAGGCTGTGAAAGGTGGGTCCCAGGCTTGTGCAATTTGAGGGATCGGTGCAGGCTCACGTTTGTTATTCTTAGAGCGGGTCACTGTATCGAGTCAGCTGGGCCTCGTGGGCCACCGTCCTTTAAACGTTTGGGAGCCCCCGAATGGATGCTCCAGTGCTCCGGTTTTGCTTACAAGCCGTTCGCTTGAATTGAGGCCACTGCCGCTTTAGTGAATGCTTTTTTTTTTTTTTGCTGCTGTCGTTGTGGTGGTTGTTTGAAGCCCACAACAGGGCTGGAGTCGGAACGCCACAGAGCAATCTTGCGTCTTTGCGCTTGTGAAATGGGAACTGTTCAAGATTGGAGAGGAGGCATTTTTGCTAACATCCTGTAGCCCAGGGGTAGTCAACCTGTGGTCCTCCAGATGTCCATGGACTACAATTCCCATGAGCCCCTGCCAGCAAAAGCTGGCAGGGGCTCGTGGGAATTGTAGTCCATGGACATCTGGAGGACCACAGGTCGACTACCCCTGCTTTAGCCTTCGAAAAATTCCAGAAGTGGCAGGATTGTGCAGGATTGGGTCGGGAAGCATAGCTGTGTCCCCACCCACCCAGGGCCCTTCCCCTTCCCTTGACTTCCAGGACCATCATGGGGAGGTTTTTTTTGGGGGGGGGGGGGTCAACGTGACCTTATATGGTCATATCACCTGATAAAACATTTAACCAATTTAAAAAACATATTTAAAACAATCCACCCATGCAGGAATCTCTTTCAGGGCCATCGAGAAACCCCAGGGTTTCACGAGACGCTGGTTGAGAAAGCCAGCCTTAGGGGGCTGGTTTTGACTCCATGTGCAAAGGCAGGTTAAACCAGGAAACAGAAGAAAAATGTTGTCTTCTCCCCCCTCCCTCCCCCCCGAAGACCCTCTTATCTCTGCCTCCGTCTCTTGCCTTGTTTTCCTGGCACTCGAGGCCTCATAAGACGGAAGGCCGGTTGAGCATTGCGCTAATAATGCGCTCCGTGTGTTTTCTTTTTCTTTCTTTCTTTCCCTTGCAAGGATTGTAACATAGCAAAAAAAAAAAATTAAAAATCCCACGAGCATTGAGAAACTTGTCAACCCGGGGCTCGTCTGTTTTGGTAACAGTTCACCGCCTGCAGAGCTGATCGGAGGCCGATAGGGAGCTCCCAGCTGTCGCTCTGCCACGGCCCCGTGGAACCCGTCTGGGAAAAGGCCACGGGCGTGTCGGTGTGGCGTGGGTTGTGCCGCTTTGAAGAGGAGTAATGTTCCTTGCAAAAACAAACAAACACACACATACAAAAGCGGTTTGCTAGTCAAATGACTTGGTCCCCGCGGCAATTGCGCAGGTTAATCTCGCCGTGCGTGTCGTCCGCCACCTTGGATGCCGTTCGGCCTTTGTGCGCGCATCTTCATCAGGGCTTAAGATGTGCTGATCCCTGGACGTAGGGGAAGGTGTGCACGCTGACGGCGCACCAGAAGGTTCTCAGCGATCTTGCAGCCTCCGGACCAGCCGGGACACGCTCCGCACGCCTCCGCCACCACCGCAGCAGTGGCACGTGGGTAGGGGGATCCGCGTGTGTTCCTCCTTGCGGATCCGCCCCTGCTCCTGAAGTGATTGCGGCACCTCTCTTGATCAACAGGGCTGGCCTTACTGGCGGATAAAGGAGGAGAGGAAGAGACCCGAAGCACCTTAAAGTCTAAGGTGGAGTCACGGTTAAGAGTGGCGGCTTCTGATCTGGAGTTTGATTCCCGACTCCTCCTCGACGTGGGTGTCCTTAGGACAGTTCCAGTTCTCTCATAGCTCTCTGTGTCCCACCTCCCTCACAGGGTGTCTGTTGTGGGGAGAGGAAAGGGAAGGTGATGGTCAGCCGCTTTGAGACTCCTTTGGGTAGAGAAAAGCGGCATATAAGAACCAACTCTTCTTCTTCAGTAATATCAGGGCTCTCTGTGCCCCACCTTCTTCACAGGGTGTCTGTTGTGGGGAGAGGAAGGGAAGGCGATTTGAAGCCACTTTGAGACTTTGGGTAGAGAAAAGCGGCATATAAGAACCAACTCTTCTTCTTCTTCAGTAATCTCAGGGCTCTCTCAGCCTCACCTCCCTCACAGGGTGTCTGTTGTGGGGAGAGGAAAGGGAAGGCGACTGTAAGCTGCTTTGAGACTCCTTCAGGTAGAGAAAAGCGGCATATAAGAACCAACTCATCTTCTTCAGTAATCTCAGGGCTCTCTCAGCCTCACCCACCTCACAGGGTGTCTGTTGTGGGGAGAGGAAAGGGAAGGTGACTGTAAGCCGCTTTGAGACTCCTTCGGGTAGAGAAAGCGGCATATAAGAACCAACTCTTCTTCTTCAGTAATATCAGGGCTCTCTCAGCCTCACCCACCTCACAGGGCGTCTGTTGTGGGGACAGGAAAGGGAGGGCGATTGAAAGCCGCTTTGAGACTCCTTCTGGTAGTGAAAAGTGTGGTACAGAAACCAATTTATTATAAATATATAATAAATCAATAAATAAACGCTTCTGTGGAAGAGGTCTTTCTCAACGCTGATGCGGAAGGCCACCCCAGAGGCACTGCCTGATATCTTTATGGGAAAGTGTGTCTTCCCACTCTAACCTCGGGGAGGGGGGTGATCCTTCCCATGGCTGAGCCCGATCCATCAGGCCATCTGCAGTGCTCAGGATCCGTTCACGCTGTGGAAGATTTGGTACCCACCAAGCGTAAAGATCTGCGGGGGGCATAGGGCAGAAGGCCGTCCCTCAGATACGTCGGTCCCTGACAAACACCCAATTCCAGTAATCCCGCATGGAATTCTGAATGGATGGCGTATCGCTTCCAATCGGACTTATATTTAGTTATACAGAAGCCCTTAGTAGATACTTGTGTGAGGACTTGCCAACATTCTTGCTATATTTTCTCTTTTTTGTCTTTCAGGAAGTGGTAATAATTAAAAATTTTAAATAAAAAGCTGCTAAGTGAATGGCTCTCGATGCATTGGCACCATCTAGTGTTCTGAGCAGGAACTGCCTCACCCTGAAATATTTTTCTGCACAGAGGGGTTTCCCCCTCACCTCCTCTTCCTTAAAATCGCCGTTCTTGGAAGGTTGTCCCTCCGTCTGTGCGATGCCCTGTTTTCGGTTCTGAAAAAGCTGCAGGGCTGCTGCAGTGGGGCTGGTCCCACCTGTGCAGAAATTTCAACACGTTGCTCCACTGATCCATGTTGAAAGAGGCAGATGCACCTCTCCAGTAAAAAACAAACTTTATGATTGCCAAGTATGGTCAGGAGAGGAATTTCCAGAGGTCTGGAGGAATTTCAGAGGGGGGGGGGGGAAATCTGTCAGACAGATCTGTACATGAGTCTGTCTGTCTGTCTCTCTGTATGTTTCTCTCTCTCTCTGTCTCTCTGGGTGTGTGTGATTTCCAACTTCATTGATGCCTATGCTGAACCCCCCCCCCCTTTTTGTTTTTAAAGAAAAGTGCAAAGTGTCTGGGAGACCACAGGATCGGAATAAGATCTTCACTTAGATACAGTGCAGGGAATGGTGTGCTTGCGTGCCAATTCCTCTTCCTAGCTAAATGCCACGTGTTCTCTTTCATGTCATACATGTGTAGATCGGCTGAACACAGACCTTGTGCATGAATGCTTATGTGTCTTTAACTGACCGTTCCTTTGGAATATCGTGTCCAGTTCTGGGCACCGCAGCTCAGGAAGGACACTGACCAGCTGGGACGTGTTCAGAGAAGGGTGACCAGAAGAGTTGAGGAGTTGGAATCCAGGCCTCACGTGGAGAGGCTGAGGGAGTTGGATATGTGTCGCTTGGAGAAGAAGAGGGCGAGGGGTGATAGGTTAGCAGGACTGAACGATGTAAAAGGGAGACATGTCGAAGAGGGGGCCAGCTTGGTCCCTGCGGCTTTAGAGGCAAGGATGAGGAGAAGTGGGTTCAAATTACAGCAAAGGAGCTTCCCCTTAAATATTAGCCATCATTTTCTGATGGGCAGGGATGTTTGTAGATATGCTGCCAGCTTGGTGAAGTGGTTAGGAGTGCGGACGTCTAATCTGGTGAGCCGGGTTTGATTCCCCGCTCCTCCCCCACATGCATCCAGCTGGGTGACCTTGGGCTCGCCACAGCACTGATAAAGCTGTTCTGACCGAGCAGGAATATCAGGGCTCTCTCAGCCTCACCCACCTCACAGGGTGTCTGCTGTGGGGAGAGGAAAGGGAAGGTGAATGTAAGCCACTTTTGAGATTCCTTCAGATAGAGAAAAGCGGCATATAAGAACCAACTCTTCTTCAGTAATATCAGGGCTCTCTCAGCCTCACCTCCCTCACAGGGTGTCTGTTGTGGGGAGAGGAAGGGAAGGCGACTGTAAGCCGCTTTGAGACTCCTTTGGGTAGAGAAAGGCAGCATATAAGAACCAACTCTTCTTCTTCTGCTCCAGAGGGTGGTGGAGTCTCCGTTGGAAGTATTTCGGGGGAGATTGGATGAGCACCTGTCAGGAGGGACCAAGCCCTATGAAGATAGGTTGAGGGACTTGGGAATGTTCAGCCTGGAGAAAAGGAGGTTGAGAGGGGACATGATAGCCCTCTTTAAGTATTTGAAAGGTTGTCACTTGGAGGAGGGCAGGATGCTGTTTCTGTTGGCTGCAGAGGAGAGGACACACAGTAATGGGTTTAAACTTCAAGTACAACGATATAGGCTAGATATCAGGAAAGAAATTTTCAGTCAAGAGTAGTTCAGCAGTGGAATAGGCTGCCTAAGGAGGTGGTGAGCTCCCCCTCACTGGCAGTCTTCAAACAAAGGTTGGATACACACTTTTCTTGGATGCTTTAGGATGCTTTGGGCTGATCCTGCGTTGAGCAGGGGGTTGGACTAGATGGCCTGTGCGGCCCCTTCCAACTCTATGATTCTATGATTCTATGAGGGGGTGATTTTTAAGTCCCTGAGAAGGCAGGAGACTGGGCCGGAGGGCCCTCAGTGGCCCCTTCCAGCTCTTGAGAGTGTCTGACTCCTTTTTTCTTTTACGCACCCCTTGTCTTTCTCCCCAGTGGAGAGAAAGAAATGCCAGTCTTTTCTCACTGCACTCCCGTGATCCAGGCCAATACTACCCCCCAGTTCATAAACCAGGGAACTGAGATAGAGGAAGAGGAGGCTGCCCAAGGACCTCCAGAAAATCCCCGGCAAACTGAAATGGAGGCATCTGAAACCCACCGGCTGGCACTGCCAGCTGCAAAGCTCCCCCGGCCAGCTGCCTACCAGTCTGCCCCTGCCCCGCTTCGAACCACGGCGTCTGCACCGGTTGACCTCGATCATTGCACACGCCCTCGGGCATCAGCAGAGCAGCACCTCAGAGACTGGCCGAGCAAGATCCATCAAGCCCCACCCTGGGAATTCCCTCCAGCCACCTCCCACGCCCGTCAGCGTCTCGGAAGGGCTGCCCTTGCACGCTGCCAGTGCGGGTATCGCAGAGCACACCTGTCAAGATCTCGGACGCCTCCGACTGATGCTCGGAGAGGACCAGTCCATTGAAGCCCAGAGCATTCCCCCCCCCCTCTGGTAGCTGAAAGGATGTAGAAGTCCTCAAGCTGCTGGTTTTCTGCTATTGGATCACCCCTGGGCATGCTTAGCAAGGGACAGAGATCTCAACAGGTACCCCAAGGGTCATCAGCTCCCCTGTGCAGTCGTGGAAATTCACAACAATATCCCATCCGCTACACCAGTGGTTCTTAACCTGGGAGTTGGGATCCCTTTGGAGGTCGAGCAACCCTTTCGCAGGGGTCGTGGCAGGGCAAGCAGCTTGGGCCAGGGGGGTGCCATCCAACGTGGCTTCTCTTAGGTTCTTAATGACCCTGGTGGACCTCCTGATGGCACCTGGGTTTGGGCCACTGAGACACAGAGGGTTGGACTGGATGGGCCACTGGCCTGATCCAATATGGCTTCTCTTATGTTCTTAATGACCCTGGTGGGCCTCCTGATGTCCCCTGGGTTTGGGCCACTGTGTGACACAGAGGGTTGGACTGGATGGGCCATTGGCCTGATCCAATATGGCTTCTCTTATGTTCTTAATGACCCTGGTGGACCTCCTGATGTCCCCTGGGTTTGGGCCACTGAGACACAGAGTGTTGGACTGGATGGGCCACTGGCCTGATCCAATATGGCTTCTCTTATGTTCTTAATGACCCTGGTGGGCCTCCTGATGTCCCCTGGGTTTGGGCCACTGTGTGACACAGAGGGTTGGACTGGATGGGCCACTGGCCTGATCCAATATGGCTTCTCTTATGTTCTTAATGACCCTGGTGGACCTCCTGATGTCCCCTGGGTTTGGGCCACTGTGTGACACAGAGGGTTGGACTGGATGGGCCACTGGCCTGATCCAATATGGCTTCTCTTATGTTCTTAATGACCCTGGTGGACCTCCTGATGTCCCCTGGGTTTGGGCCACTGAGACACAGAGTGTTGGACTGGATGGGCCACTGGCCTGATCCAATATGGCTTCTCTTATGTTCTTAATGACCCTGGTGGGCCTCCTGATGTCCCCTGGGTTTGGGCCACTGAGACACAGAGTGTTGGACTGGATGGGCCACTGGCCTGATCCAATATGGCTTCTCTTATGTTCTTAATGACCCTGGTGGACCTCCTGATGTCCCCTGGGTTTGGGCCACTGAGACACAGAGTGTTGGACTGGATGGGCCACTGGCCTGATCCAATATGGCTTCTCTTATGTTCTTAATGACCCTGGTGGACCTCCTGATGTCCCCTGGGTTTGGGCCACTGAGACACAGAGTGTTGGACTGGATGGGCCACTGGCCTGATCCAATATGGCTTCTCTTATGTTCTTAATGACCCTGGTGGACCTCCTGATGTCCCCTGGGTTTGGGCCACTGAGACACAGAGTGTTGGACTGGATGGGCCACTGGCCTGATCCAATATGGCTTCTCTTATGTTCTTAATGACCCTGGTGGGCCTCCTGATGTCCCCTGGGTTTGGGCCACTGTGTGACACAGAGGGTTGGACTGGATGGGCCACTGGCCTGATCCAATATGGCTTCTCTTATGTTCTTAATGACCCTGGTGGACCTCCTGATGTCCCCTGGGTTTGGGCCACTGTGTGACACAGAGGGTTGGACTGGATGGGCCACTGGCCTGATCCAATATGGCTTCTCTTATGTTCTTAATGACCCTGGTGGACCTCCTGATGTCCCCTGGGTTTGGGCCACTGTGTGACACAGAGGGTTGGACTGGATGGGCCACTGGCCTGATCCGATATGGCTTCTCTTATGTTCTTAATGACCCTGGTGGACCTCCTGATGTCCCCTGGGTTTGGGCCACTGTGTGACACAGAGGGTTGGACTGGATGGGCCACTGGCCTGATCCAATATGGCTTCTCTTATGTTCTTAATGACCCTGGTGGACCTCCTGATGTCCCTTGGGTTTGGGCCACTGAGACACAGAGTGTTGGACTGGATGGGCCACTGGCCTGATCCAATATGGCTTCTCTTATGTTCTTAATGACCCTGGTGGGCCTCCTGATGTCCCCTGGGTTTGGGCCACTGTGTGACACAGAGGGTTGGACTGGATGGGCCACTGGCCTGATCCAATATGGCTTCTCTTATGTTCTTAATGACCCTGGTGGGCCTCCTGATGTCCCCTGGGTTTGGGCCACTGTGTGACACAGAGGGTTGGACTGGATGGGCCACTGGCCTGATCCAATATGGCTTCTCTTATGTTCTTAATGACCCTGGTGGACCTCCTGATGTCCCCTGGGTTTGGGCCACTGAGACACAGAGTGTTGGACTGGATGGGCCACTGGCCTGATCCAATATGGCTTCTCTTATGTTCTTAATGACCCTGGTGGGCCTCCTGATGTCCCCTGGGTTTGGGCCACTGAGACACAGAGTGTTGGACTGGATGGGCCACTGGCCTGATCCAATATGGCTTCTCTTATGTTCTTAATGACCCTGGTGGACCTCCTGATGTCCCCTGGGTTTGGGCACTGAGACACAGAGTGTTGGACTGGATGGGCCACTGGCCTGATCCAATATGGCTTCTCTTATGTTCTTAATGACCCTGGTGGACCTCCTGATGTCCCCTGGGTTTGGGCCACTGAGACACAGAGTGTTGGACTGGATGGGCCACTGGCCTGATCCAATATGGCTTCTCTTATGTTCTTAATGACCCTGGTGGGCCTCCTGATGTCCCCTGGGTTTGGGCCACTGTGTGACACAGAGGGTTGGACTGGATGGGCCACTGGCCTGATCCAATATGGCTTCTCTTATGTTCTTAATGACCCTGGTGGGCCTCCTGATGTCCCCTGGGTTTGGGCCACTGTGTGACACAGAGGGTTGGACTGGATGGGCCACTGGCCTGATCCAATATGGCTTCTCTTATGTTCTTAATGACCCTGGTGGACCTCCTGATGTCCCCTGGGTTTGGGCCACTGAGACACAGAGTGTTGGACTGGATGGGCCACTGGCCTGATCCAATATGGCTTCTCTTATGTTCTTAATGACCCTGGTGGGCCTCCTGATGTCCCCTGGGTTTGGGCCACTGTGTGACACAGAGGGTTGGACTGGATGGGCCACTGGCCTGATCCAATATGGCTTCTCTTATGTTCTTAATGACCCTGGTGGACCTCCTGATGTCCCCTGGGTTTGGGCCACTGAGACACAGAGTGTTGGACTGGATGGGCCACTGGCCTGATCCAATATGGCTTCTCTTATGTTCTTAATGACCCTGGTGGGCCTCCTGATGTCCCCTGGGTTTGGGCCACTGTGTGACACAGAGGGTTGGACTGGATGGGCCACTGGCCTGATCCAATATGGCTTCTCTTATGTTCTTAATGACCCTGGTGGACCTCCTGATGTCCCCTGGGTTTGGGCCACTGAGACACAGAGTGTTGGACTGGATGGGCCACTGGCCTGATCCAATATGGCTTCTCTTATGTTCTTAATGACCCTGGTGGGCCTCCTGATGTCCCCTGGGTTTGGGCCACTGTGTGACACAGAGGGTTGGACTGGATGGGCCATTGGCCTGATCCAATATGGCTTCTCTTATGTTCTTAATGACCCTGGTGGGCCTCCTGATGGCCCCTGGGTTTGGGCCACTGAGACACAGAGTGTTGGACTGGATGGGCCATTGGCCTGATCCAATATGGCTTCTCTTATGTTCTTAATGACCCTGGTGGGCCTCCTGATGTCCCCTGGGTTTGGGCCACTGTGTGACACAGAGGGTTGGACTGGATGGGCCATTGGCCTGATCCAACGGGTTTTCTTATGTTCTTAATGACCCTGGTGGACCTCCTGACGGCACCTGGATTTTGGCCATTGTGGGATGCTGAGCGTTAGACTGGATGAGCCCTTGGCCTGATCCAACATGGCTTCTCATATGTTCTTAAAGATGCTCGTGGACCTCCTTGATGGCCCCTGGGTTGGGCCACTGTGTGACACAGAGTGCTGGACTGGATGGGCCCTTGGCCTGATCCAACAGGGCTTCTTTTATATTCCTATGAAAAGAGGAATACCCAAACTGAGGTGGACTGATTCAGTCAAGGAAGCCAGGGCCCACTGTTTGTAAGACTTCAGCAAAGGTTGTAATGATGGGATGTTTTAGAGCAGTTCATGGGGGTCACTGTAAGTCAGAAGAGACAGGCCCACACAGACCACACAGAGGACTCCTTATGGGGAGTACGACATGCTGCAAAGTTCGTTATCCGCTCATTTCTGAGCCTGTGCTTTTTGTTTTCCCACCAGAAGGAATCAGACCCCAGTTTTGTGGGGGCACTGAAGAGGGTGAGGAATGTCCTCCGGCCGGCCGTTGCCATGAGCCCTTTCCTTGTTGTTCAACAGGTGCTGTAGCAAGCCGGGTCGTGAAGCAGAAGTTGGCCGAAGTGATCCTGAAAAAGCAGCAGGCCGCCCTCGAAAGGACCAATGCGCCCGTCATGCCTTACAGGTGATCAGGTGGTAGACACACATTTGGCAAACACGCACCTTGCAGGGTTGCCAGCTCTGGGTTGGGAAACACCTGGAGATTTGGGGTTCGAGTCGGGGGGGGGGGTTGGGTTTGGGAAGGGGAGGGGAGGGACATCAGTGGGGTATAATTCCTCCCAAGGCGGCCCTTTCCTCCAGGGGAATGGACCTCAGCTGTCTGGAGGAGATCTCCATCCACTACGTGGAAGTTGGCATGTCTAGTGCACAGAATGCAGCCCACGTCTGGACTTTTTGGCTGTTGATGGGGTGGAGGGAATGATTTAGCTAAGAAAGATGGGCTGGTTTTGCACGCCCAGTTGTTGTACCCTGTTTCATCCAGGTTTGGCAGGGCCCATGGCAGTAATTGGGGGGGGGCCTCTGAGGACCCTCCTTACTCCCTTGGTCTTGGTTTCATACCCTGCTTAGGATAGGCCTTTAAACAGGCTGTCTGTATTCCTGGCATCATTCACGTGAACGCAGAATGCCCACTGGTGAGAATGTGCAATTTGAGTGAATTGTGGCAGAGTCTAATCTGTAGACCTGGGCTCGATTCTCCCCCTCCTCCTCCACCTGCAGCCCTCTGGGTGATCTTGGGCCAGTTATACAGTTCTCTCAGAGCTCTCTCACCCCCACCGTGCCTCACAGGGTATCTCTTGCGGGGGAGGGAGAGCCAGCGGGCTGCAGTGGGAAAGAGTGGCAGGTTCGGGTCCTACACTCTTCTGCCCATGTGCAGCCTGCTGGGCGACCCTCAGCCGGTGACTGTTCTCTCTCAGCCCCATCGCCCTCACTGGGTGCCTCTTGCCAGGACAGAAGATAGCCCCTTTGAGGCTTCTTGGAGTAGAGAAAAATGAAGAAGAGTTGATTTTTGTACCCTGCTTTTCACTGCTTGAAGGAGTCTTGAAGCGGCTGGCAATCGCCTTCCCTTCCTCTCCCCACAACGTTTACCGTGTGAGGTAGGTGGGGCTGAGAGAGTTCTGCGAGAACTGTGGATGGCCGAGAGAGCTCTGCGAGAACTGTGACTGGCCCAAGGTCACCCGGCTGGCTGCATGTGGAGGAGCAGGGGATCCAACCCGGCTCTGCAGATTAGAGGCTGCCGCTCTTTAACCACTACTCCAGTGATAGAAATGAAAATTATAAAAATAATTATGATTATTTATTAATTAATAACAACAACAACATAGTTGGCAGCATCACCATGAAGATGAGATTCGGCCCCAGCGCTTCTTGGCTTGTAGCTTCTCCTCTTAACGGCTAGGCTGTGCTGTCCTGAGCCCGTGGAAACGGCCACCCCCTTTTCTCCATCCGCTTCTCCTCTGTCATCCAGGTCATTGGAGCCGATGGAGCCGGAAGGACCGCCCGCCCCCGTGCTCCCCAGCTTCTTCCCTGCCATCCCCAACAGCGCCGGAGACTCCCCGGAGCACTTTCCGCTAAGGAAAACAGGTGTGAGGGCTGAGGGGGGGGCCCAACTGACCGGGCTGGAGGGGGATGGGATGGGCTGGCCTGCCCCTTCACCTTTCACGGTCTGGAGAGCAATAGGATCAGCCGCCAGTTTTTCTGCATGCCAGCAGTGCTGCAACAGTCACAGTGCGAAAAGCGGGCTGTGCGTCCCCTGTGGAGAACAGGGCAGTGGGCTCTAGGGACCTTCTGGTCCGACCATCAGGGCTGATCCCACCTCCTTTCTCCATCCGCTCCAGCCTCTGAACCCAACCTCAAATTGCGCTATAAGACCAAGAAGGCGGGCGAGCGACGCAAGAACCCCTTGACCCGCAAGGAGAGCGCCCCTCCCTCTCTGAAGAGGCGGCCGACGGAAGCCTTCGGTAAGAGGGTGCTTTGGGAGGGCCTGTGGGGGAACTGCCGGGCGTCCCGAAAGGAGATGACGTATCCCTGGTCTGGCGGAGAGAAGGATCAGGGGTCCCGCAGGGCTTTCTCCCCGCAAGGGGGAATTTTTTAACGTTCGGGATGTTTGCAACGACTCTGTCCGTAGTGACGTTGGGCCCATCTTTTATTTTATTTATTTATTTTTCGCATTTATATTCCGCCCTCCCCGAAGGCTCAGGGCGGTTTACATGGAACTGAGAACTATACAAAGAACCATACCTATAAATAGCTATAACATTAATCTTACTAACTGATGATAACAAGGCAACAGAACAGCATTGAACAGTAATAATACAGCCAGGTCCAGAAGCAGAATGCTTTGATGGATTTTTTTTTCGGGGGGGGGGGAGGGAGGGACCAGGGGCCCTGCAGATGTTGTTGGTTACACTTGGTCTCAGCTAAATGCATGACAGAAGAGCTCCCTACAGAACTGTTTTAGCTCCGTCAGGGTCCTGATCTGGAGCTCATTCCACCAGGTCTCTGGCCCTGGTTGAGGCCAGGCGGGCTTCTTTAGGGCCAGGGATCATTAGCCGGTTGGTGGCTCTTTGTAGCATAGGGCTCTTAAATCCTCTGAAGACGGTGAGCTTACTCGGGCGTGCCTCTGCTGAGGCCAATGGGGACGTGGATCTGTTGTGTCTGTTTTGTTTTTGTTTGTCATTCCAGAATCAATCCCTTGCCGCCTTGCATGTGGTTGTAGTTATCCTGTTGTGATCTTCCTGACGTTAATCGCTTTTAATGTTTTGTGAGCCGTCCCGGGAGCTGTTTCTTGGCATGGCAGAGCGTGGCACAAACAGTATAAATAAATAGGGGCGTGTGATCCAGAGTTTGGGCGCCGTGCCACCTTCATCCAGGGCTTCTGCAGTGAGGTCCAGATCCGAGCAACTGACGGCTTTTACGCCTTGGGAGCGACAGTCGCTGTAGTTCTTCCTTCTCGGCACCTGGAGATGTGTAGCTGTTCTTTCCCTGCACACCGGATGTGGCCTAACCTAATTCAGTCTGCATGGCATTTCCTCCATTGCCCTCGGAAGGCCATCGCATGCCTGTAGGGCTTTATTTCCGTCCTACCCCGCAGGGTTAGTTTTCTTTTGGACTTAACACCCAGCCCAGAAAAAAGCCCTGCTGAATTCAAACATGTGACATTTCATTTGCCCATAACGAGGGGACTGTGTTACCGTCTGCTTACCAACCAATCACAGCTCCATCCCACATCCTCCTTAAAACGTTCAAAGCAACTTCCTTCGTTCTAATCCTCTCTTTGATCCTTACAACAAGCCTGCGAGGTAGGTTAGGCAGAGAGGGATGCAGGGGGGGGGGAGTGATTGCTCCAAAACTGCCCAGGTGTCTTCGTGACCAAGAAGAAGAGCTGTTTTCTTACACTCCACTTTTCGCTTCCCGAAGGAGTCCCAAAATGGTTAATAAGCCCCTTTCCCTTCCTCTCCCCTCCCCTACACACACCCTGTGATGTCAGTGGGGCTGAGCAAGCTCTAAGAGAACTGCTGTGCATTAAACAGCTCCAAGACAACTGGGGGGGGGGAGAGAAAGGGCAAAGTGTTTGTAAGACACTTTGGGACTCCTTTGGAGAGCGAAAAGCAGGTCTCAAAAACCAGCTCTTCCCGTGATGACTTCAGGACCACCGTGAGACACGCACACGTTTTGGTTCTTATTTCTCTATTTCAGGGGTGGCCAAGCTGCGGCCCTCCAGACGTCCGTGGACTACGATTCCCATGAGCCCCTGCCAGCAGGGGCTCATGGGAATCGTAGTCCACGGACATCTGGAGGGCCGCAGATGCACACTGGTTTGTTTATGCCTTTTGCGGAGAGGTTTCTTGGACTCTGGCTCCTTTTCGAAAGACAAGCAGGTTAATCAACTCTGAAATACGAGCCGGTCTTTGTGCGATGCGGTGAATACAGAATCAGCCCATTTGCAGACTGAAATGACAGCCTCGGGCGCTCCCAGGCATGCTGAACACGCTATTTCAGTCCCCTCCCGCGGCCGTTTGCAAGTGGATTTGGCCCTTTCACACAGCCACATCCAGCTGCACGGGGCATTGGAGGCAGGTTGCAAATGGCTTTGCATTATTTAGTGTCTGTCGTCGCCTAGTCAACCCCTAGAAGCGCATAGGGATAACATGTGCTCAGCATTAGCTGTGCACAGATGGGCCTGGCTGCTTCCAGATCTGTTTTTTGCGGTTCTCTTCCAGGCTTCTTTCACTGTGCAAATATCCCTTTCAGTTTTGCAACACTGTCGTTTTTGTTGTTGTTGTTCTTCCTGTATCCAAGGCTGTTTTGTATTTCCCCCCCCCCCTTTTGTCCCTCACAGACTCCTCTCCCAGCAGCAGCAGCACCCCGGTCTCTGGGTGTAGTTCCCCCAACGACAGCCTGGTGCCCGAACATGGAGCCTTGCCAGGTGCATCAGGGCTCACGCAAGAGGTATGGACACCCCCCTCCATGAGACTACAGAGAAGGGACCCCCCCCCTTCAAACCTGTGATTGGCCCGGTGAATCCAGCAAATCACTAATAGTTGTACAAGCCATGACTCGGCTGACAGTGCATCATAGAATCATAGAGTTGGAAGGGACCTCCTGGGTCATCTAGTCCAACTAGATGGGGTGGGGGGGGGAGGTGGGTTGACCTATATGGTCATACCTCCTGATAAATGTTGAACAAATTTTAAACTATAACTCTGCACCCATTTGGGAAACCGTCCTAGGACTATCAAGAAAGCCCAGGTTTTTACAAAGCCCTGGTTGAGAAAGCCTGGCCCATGGGCTTACTACTCAAGGAACTCTGCCCACACGGCAGCCAGTTTCAATTTAACTTCAGTCGGACACAAGCAGTGGCCTGCAAGGGAAGTGGGGGAACCAGCGAACAGGACCTTCTGTCCTTGGAAATCCCCCACAGTGCTCTTGTGCTCTTGTGTGCTCTTGTGTTCTTCTTCATGGCCTTTGCACAGAGCTTTCTGGACCTCAGTCTCTAGATGCAAAATCCTCAGCCCTTCTACATGCACAGGCCCACTGGGGGAAGCATCTGTTTTCTTCTTTCTGTCTACCAGTCCTCAAACCCACCCCCAGGTATATTCAGTCCTTTGCGTCCTGGCAGCATAGGCGGCGGGCCTACAGCACAACAGACTACCTTGAAAAAGTGTCATGGGTGTGTATTTGTGTGGAGGAGAAACTACCCTCTATGAAAGGCCAGGACTAATGCAAAATAGAGACCTCCCAGAAATGGGTCATAAATCCACAAAGCGAACGAGGCATAAACGGGCAAGCCATCTTCCGTCTGCCCTCGAGGTATGGATTCTGATGCTCTGGCACGTGGAAACCACTCAAATTGACTTTCGTTTCTCCCTCATTGTTGCAGACCCCGCTAGCGCAGCGCCTGAGAATGCAGGAAAGTTCGTTGGCCCAGTTTGCTCTTCAGACCACTGGTTCCCTCCCAGCTCTCACCTTGGGGCTGCCGGCTCCTTCCACGGCATCCACCAGGGTAGGTTTGAAAGGTCGCTCCCCAGAGGAGATGAACACCGGACTCTTTTTTAAAATCCTGCATGCTTGGTATCATGGGAACCGCGTCTTCACCTAGTGCAGTGTTTTCGAATGGGCTGTGGATGGAGGAAACGGACCAGAGAAGACACTTTTCATTAGCTTGGGGAGCCTATTCCCACTGGACGCTGCGGTAGCCAATCGGTTCACTAGCTAATAAGGGGGAATGAGGAACCGTCATGGAGGAAAGGTCCGTCTGATATTATTGGGCCCAGTGGCTAAATGAAGATAAGAAGAGTTGGTCCTTATATGCCTTTTTTCTCTACTCAAAGGAGTTTCAAAGCGGCTTCCAGTCGCTTTCCCTTTCCTCTCCCCACAACAGACACCTTGTGAGGTGGGTGGGGCTGAGGGGGCTCTGATATTACTGCTTGGTCAGAACAGCTCTAGCAGGACTGTAGCCCAAGGCTACCCAGCTGGCTGCATGTGGGGGAGCGCAGAATCAAAGCTGGCTCTCCAGATTAGAAGTCTGCCCTTATAACCACTACACCAAGCTGGCTGTCATGCTTCCGTGTCCAGAACAGGGATGTGCAAAAAACCCAAATTGTGGTTGGGTTCATGTAGATTTGGCCTGAAAAAACATTGGTTATGTGCCCAGGCACCCGATCGCCAATATTGGTATTGGTGTTTGGATCAGCAGCATTCGGGAAAACCGAATTTTTCAGCTCAGAGGCATTTAAAGGGCCCTAGACCCATTTAAATTGCCTTGTCCCCAACAAACAACTGATCCACAGAGAGAAGCCTCTCCACAGATCAGTGGGGGGTGTGTGTGTGGGGGGGGGCAGTTTGAATACCCCATCCCCGCAGAGCACGCTGGCTGGCAGCTATCAGTACCATTCATGTCCCTCGCTTTGAAAGCAAAAGGGAGGGGTGAAATGGCTGGTAGCTGTGGCATGAGCTGCCATTGAAGCCATGTTATTTCAATCATCCCAGTCAGTTGGGTTTCTAGAGGACAATCAGAAGCCCTGCTGGGCAAGTGGCCCCACCCACCTTGTATAAACACTTGGAGAGACCTAGGAGAAGTGGGGCGGGGCAGTATGGCGCCCACATGGGTACTGGATTTGGGACCTCTCCTCTAGATACTTTTATGGCAGAGCATGCAGAGAGGTGATCACATTTTACATCCACTTTGCACATCGTGGAACGAAGCAGTTCCGAACCTGGGAAGATCCTCCTTAACCTGTGCTCTCCCGTCCTCTCTGCAGGGAGACGGAGATCATCGGACACTCCCGGGCCTGGCGCACAAGGTGCCCCTCCTGACCGGCACCCACGCACCCGTGTTCCTGCCAGCCAACCTGGAGCAGCACGAGCCGGGCAGCCCCCTGTCCACTCGCCTCCAGCCGGTGATCATCCTGGAACCTTCGCTCAGCCACACCCCTCTCGTGACAGGTGGGTACCGCCGCCCGTCATCTTGGGGGACCGGGGCACTACAGACGCTCGCCTAACGACTCGTGGGTCTGTTTCCACACCGACAACAGAAAACAGCTGTAGGACATAAATGAGGGACCGCCTATCGCCCTACGCCCCCCGCAGGGCTTTACGCTCTGCAGGGGCTAACCTATTGGTCATTCCTGGTCCCAAGGAAGCTCGCCTGGCTTCGATCAGGGCCAGGGCCTTTTCGGTCCTGGCCCCAACCTGGTGGAATGAGCTCCCGGGAGAGCTGTGGGCCCTGCGGGAATTGTCATCACTCCGCAGGGCCTGCAAGACGGAGCTCTTCCGCCAGGCTTTCGGTTGAGGCCGGGCAGCAAGAAGATCTGGCCCCCCTCACACATGTGACGGTTGCGTCTGTCATCTGCCCCCTGCCTTTCCCTTCATAGGGGGTGTGGAATTGGGTTAGCTATATTGAATTTTGCCGCATTCTTGTTTTAACTCTTGTATTAATTGTATTATGTTGTAAAGGTAAAGGTAAAGGTATCCCCTGTGCAAGTACCAAGTCATGTCTGACCCTTGGGGTGATGCCCTCCAGCGTTTTCATGGCAGACTCAATACGGGGTGGTTTGCCAGTGCCTCCCCCAGTTATTACCGTTTACCCCCCAGCAAGCTGGGTCCTCATTTTACCGACCTCGGAAGGATGGAAGGCTGAGTCGACCTTGAGCCGGCTGCTGGGATCGAACTCCCAGCCTCATGGGCAAAGCTTTCAGACTGCATGTCTGCTGCCTTACCACTCTGCGCCACAAGAGGCTCTTGTGCTTTTATTGTTTTAGGGGATCGGTTTTTATGTGACCCGCCTCGAGCCTCCGGGGGGAGGCGGGATATAAACGCTGGCAGGGGCTCATGGGAATTGTAGTCCATGGACATCTGGAGGACCACAGGTTGACTACCCCTGATCTAGGAGACAGGAGATCCAGGTTCAGATCCCCACTCCACCTTCCAAGTTTGACCTTGGGCCGCCATTCTCCCTGGCACGACCCTACCCCGACAGGCTTCTGTGAGGACAAAGCAGAGGAGGGAGAAGCCCACGTGCCACCTGAGCTCCTCGGACAAAAGGCGGGCCAAAAATGTCATAGAGGGACGTGAGCAGCTTTCGCTTCCCGGATGAAAACGGGGGCGTCTCTTCTGGCAGTGCCTGGCGAGAGTCAAAACGTCCCCACCCTCCGTTTGTCCTCTCCCCGTGCAGTTCCAGGACTGGGAGCCGTCCCCTTGCACTTCAGCCAGCTGCTTCCCCCGGAGCGGCTCCCCCACAAGCCCTTGGGGAGGACGCGCTCGGAGCCCCTGCCCTCCAGCCCCAGGACTCTGCAGCAGCAGCTGGCCTACCAGCAGCACCAGACCCTCTTCCTCGAGCGGCTGAAGCAGCAGACGCAGCTGGGCAAGGTAGGGACCGGGGTCGTTGTGTGGGTCATGGGCGGGGGGGGGGGGACACCCTTCCAAAGGGCAGCCTTTCTTGTGCCCGGAATCACAGGGGCCAGGTGCAAAGAGCCAGCTTGGTGTAGTGGTTAGGTGTGCAGACTTCTAACCTGGCGAGCCGGGTTTGAATCTGCGCTCCCCCACATGCAGCCAGCTTGGGTGACCTTGGACTCACCAGGGCACTGAGAAAGCTGCTCTGACCAGGCAGGAATATCAGGGCTCTCTCAGCCTCCCCTCCCTCACAGGGTGTCTGTTGTGGGGAGAGGAAAGGGAAGGTAAGCCGCTTTGAGACCCTTCTTCTTCTTCTTCTTCTCCTTCTCCTTCTCCTTCTCCTTCTCCTCCTTCTCCTTCTCCTTCTCCTTCTCCTTCTCCTTCTCCTCCTTCTCCTTCTCCTTCTCCTTCTCCTTCTCCTCCTTCTCCTTCTCCTTCTCCTTCTCCTCCTTCTTCTTCTTCTTCTTCTTCTTCTTCTTCTTCTTCTTCTTCTTCTTCTTCTTCTTCTTCTTCTAATGGAATGCAAGATCCCAGCGGCTGTTTTCTACGGGCTGAGTGGGGCAGATCTGAGTATTCACAGCCCAGGTTCCTGCTGGCTTAAAAAAAAATTTTTGCAGTGTATTTATCTCACCCAAAGGGGCATACAGAACTTGGGTTCCCAACTCCCAGTTGGAAAGTGGCTGGAGATTTTGGAGGCGGAGCCTCAGGAGAGTGGGGTCAAAGGAGGACAAGGTCCTCAGTAGGGTGCCAACACCAATAGAGTCCTCGCATCAAAGAATCTGTCCCTTTTAGGGGAACTCACCTCTGTAACCTGAAGGCCAGTTATAATTCTGGGAAATCTACAGCTGGGTGTCGTGCTTAAGAGGGGTGGCCTCTCATTTAGAGAGCTAGGTTTGATTCCCCACTCCTCCTCAACAGGTAGCCAGATGGGTGACCTTAGGCCTGTCACAGTCCTGTCAGAGCTGTTCTCTCAGAGCCATTCTCTTAGAGCTCTCTCAGCCTCACCCACTTCACAGGGTGTCTGTTGCGGGGAAAGGAGGGGAAGGCAATAGTCAGCTGCTTGGAGACTCCTTTAGGTAGAGAGAAGCAGGGTTCAAAAAACAACTCTTCTTCCATAACTTTTCTAAACTTTTATTGATTGATTGATTATATCTATATGCCACCCTTTCAGCTCAGGGCGGTTTACACCGTAACCCACAGAAAGCCATAACAGTACAATAAACATCTCGATTCAAATTGAAACGGATCTAACAGTGACCTTTGTATCCAGCCGTGTAGTTTAGCAAACAGTACCCAGCCATCAACAATTGTGTTTGACTGCACAGACTGTGGTTCCGTTTTCCTGGTGGCTTGCTGGCTTGTCTTGACCAAAAGCCTGGAGGAATCCAGAGTCAAAATGCGATGCACGAAACAGCTTGTATCGCACATCGAGCGTTTAGGTGCAGGGCAGCCTCTCCAGGCCTAGCAAGCACAGCACAAACAATGCAGGATAATTACGCAGCACGCAGTTCTTCGAGATGGGCTTATCCTTTGGCTGTCCCCTGTGCCGTTGTGGCGGCTTGGACGATCCCAGTCGTCCCGGGCTCAGTCTCACGTGCTCACCTCCTTCCCGCAGCGCATGGCCAAGTCCAGCGAGAAGCCGCGGCTGCAGCAGATCCCCTCTTCGGAAGACATGGAATCCGAGGCGGGGGGCGATCAGACGGACCTGCCCCCGGGCCAGGCAGAGGCTTCGCCACCGAGCGGCACGAAGGAGGCCGAAAGGGGTTCCCGGCTGGGCCAGGCTCAGGAGGAGCACGTCCTTCAGGTATCACAAGGGGCTTCCCTTGGGAACTGGGGGATGCATGGTGGATCTGAGCTGGGCTTTGAGCATCTAAGCAGCACTCCGAGAAGCCCCAGGTTCAGATGTCGGCTGGTGTGAAAGTGGGAGAGGTGACTTTGGGTAAACTGTTCTCATGGCTCAAGCGTCATACAGGCCCGCCTTTCAGGGGTGTCGCAAGGGTTACAGAAGGATGATATGCGTGTGATATACGTTACATGGCTGGAAGTGCGGTATGGATAAAGAGGAGTCTGGGTAGATCTGGCTAAGGGTCCAGCTAAGCTACCATCCCATTTCTACTGGGTCTCCGGAAGACAGGGGTTAGCATTTAAATGGCTCGGAGCCATTTAAACAACACAGCTGCTTTCTGTTTCTCACGAAAAGTTGGGGGACTGGGGTGCGAGCAGAAAGCGGGGTTAAGCTTTAAATGCTCCTGAACTTAAATGAATTGGTTTGGCTGACGAGTTTGTGATTCAGCCACAAACCAAATCACAGAAGTGTGGTTCATGCCCATCCCTAGTCACAATACCATTGGTCTAGCTTGGTATGAGACAGTTGTTTAGTATATAATCCCCATTTTTGCACAGCCCCTTGAAGCATGCAGTCCTGGCTCAACATCCCTTGATATTGGTGGGAATAGCTACCACCGCTTGGTTCCAGTTGTGGTCCCACCCTAAGGATGGTGTCAGACAGGGGTAGTCAAACTGCGGCCCTCCAGATGTCCATGGACTACAATTCCCATGAGCCCCTGCCAGCGTATGCCTTCCATCTGGAAGGCCGCAGTTTGACTACTCCTGGTGTAGGAGCTCCATCTTCTGGGATACCCTTTATGTTGAGCAGCACCCAAAATGCTCACTGCTTGAACACCATTTCACAAATACCGTAGTACTTTGGAACTGTGTTCATTTGGGTGGCGGCAGCAGCAGGCGTCTGAGTAGAACCATCGCCTTTGTTTTTTCAAAAGAAAATCTCTGGTTGCTGAGCATGTCCAGAGTACCTTTTCCTTAAGGTGGACTTTTTAAAATTGTTTTTTTTATATGCCCCCCTTGTAACTATCAAAAGATGTTCTCTCTCTTTGCAAAGATCAAAATAATCATCCACTTCAATGAATCTGTCAACAAAATAATCATCCACTTCATTGAATATGTCAAAAATGCCTCTTTGTAAAGAGAGAGAGTGAGAGAGAGAGGGATTTTTGACACATTCAGAAGAAGAAGAAGAAGAATAGTTGATTCTTATATGCCGCTTTTCCTTGCCCGAAGGCAGCTCAAAGCGGCTTACAGTCGCCTTCCCTTTCCTCTCCCCACAACAGACACCCTGTGAGGTGGGTGAGGCTGAGAGAGCCCTGATCTCACTGCTCGGTTAGAACAGCCTTATCAGTGCTGTGGCGAGCCAAAGATCACCCAGCTGGCTGCATGTGGGGGAGCACAGAATCGAACCTGGCATGCCAGATTAGAAGTCCGCACTCCTAACCACTACACCAAACTGGCTCTCTTCAATGAAGTGGACGATTATTTTGATCTTTAGAAAGCAGAGACTATTGTAACATCGGGAACCCCTCAACAGAGTAGGTTTCCTGTTAATGTAATTCAAGGAGTTTGTAGCTATCCCGCATCAATGCACCAGGGGGCAGCAGACACCCAGGTGTGGACCTCAGCCGAGGCTCTGAGCTTGGGGTGGGAGACACCCTCTCCCAGTTCAGCTTTATAAGAAGTTCAAGGCCCTGAAAGGTTCTGATGTAGGCTTCCTCTTACCTTCCTCAGCGGGCTCAGCAGTACCTGTGGGAACAGCAACAGTGCCTGCAGCAGCACCAGCTCCTCCGCAGACAACCTCCCGCTGACACACTGCTAGCCACGACGGCCTGCGGGGGCCACCGGCCGCTCTCCAGGGCCCGGTCGTTGCCCACCGCCGCCACGGCCCCCCCGCCCCCCCAGGACTCTTCTTCCAAGGCCACGTCGCTGCAGGGGCAAGAGCAAGTCACCAAGCCACGTTTCACCACAGGTAAGGCCTCTGCTTCCGCTCTCTTGAGACGAAAGGGGTCCAAGTGGATCGGGACGTTTTGTAGAGGCGCCGGAGAAAATCTGTCCCCTTCTGTGACGGGAGCCGTGGCTGAGTGGCAGAGTGTCTGCATGGCCTATGGCAGGGTTAGTCAACCTGTGGTTCTCCAGATGTCCATGGACTACAATTCTCATGAGCCCCTGCCAGCAAATGCTGGCAGGGGCTCATGGGAATTGTAGTCCATGGACATCTGGAGAACCACAGGTTGACTACCCCTAGCCTATGGGAGATTCCCGGCACCTCCAGCATATAGGAGCTGGTGTGAAAGACCTTAGTCTGAGACCCTGGACAATACCCCCAAAGAACATTGAAATCAGGCAACCAAAATCTGCTCAGGGTCTCCCAGGCCTCAAGTTTAAACAGATTAAACTGGCCTCAAGTAAGACCAGGGCCTTTTCAGTCATGGCCCCAGGTTGGTGGAGCGCTCTCCCCGAAGAGATCAGGTCCTCTGGGATCGTAAATAATTCCGGAAGGCTTGCAAGACAGAACTGTTCTGCGAGGCCTTCAGTTGAGGCCAAGCAAGAGCATCACGGGACGCTGGGCTCTCTACTCAAAAACGCATCCAGTTGCATTGTATGGCTGTGAAAGTTGGACCGTAAGGAAGGCCGAGCGTCAAAGAATTGAGGCTTTTGAACTCTGGTGCTGGAGAAGACTCTTGCGAGGCTCTTGGACTGCAAGGCGAACAAACCGGTCAGTCCTAGAGGAGATCAGCCCTGACTGCTCCTTAGAAGGCCAGATCCTGAAGATGAAACTCAAATACTTTGGCCACCTCATGAGAAGGAAGGACTCCCTGGAGAAGAGCCTAATGCTGGGAGCGATCGAGGGCAAAAGAAGAAGGGGACGACAGAGAATGAGGTGGCCGGATGGAGTCACTGAAGCAGTCGGTGCAAACTTAAATCGACTCCGGGGAATGGTAGAGGACAGGAAGGCCTGGAGGATCATTGTCCATGGGGTCGCGATGGGTCGGGCACGACTTCGCAACTAACAACAACAACTAAAATATTTGTTATTTGTTTAATAATTGTCCCGATAAGGCCAGTGATCTCACCCCACGTAAGGCGGAACTGGTTAAGGTCCCAGATACCATCTGGCAGAGCTTTCTGCCAGGGCTGAGAATGCTTTGTCCTCAGTTGATGCCATTTCCCCCTCTTTGGGTCTGGGGACCCTGGGCAAATTTCAGCTGCTAGATCTTAGCGCTCTTCAGGGGGTGGACTGGGAAAGGTAGTCCTGAAGAAACAAGGGCTCACCTGTCGTCAAAAGCTGTCCAGTTCTGGATGGGCATGAGTAACCAGCCTATTTTGCATGTTTCAGTCAATGCTCAGGATGCATCAAGCCCAGAGAAAGGTCTCGCTTTTGAGAGGGGCTTAGAGGCCCTTTATGTTCCCTGGGGAGAGCAGTCGGGGGTCAGTTAAAGGAATTCTAGTTATTATATATATATATATATATATATATATATATATATATATATATATATATATATATATATATATATATATATATATATATATATATATATATATATATATATATATATATTGTATTATTATTATATACTGAGTTATTTGTACTTTCTGTTTGATGTAAACCGCCCTGAGCCTTCGGTTTAGGGCGGTATATGAATGAATGGATGGATGGATGGATGGATGGATGGATGGATAGATGGATGGATGAATGAATGAATGAATGAATGAATGAATGAATGAATGAATGAATGAATGAATGAATGAATGAATGATCTGTGCTTTTTGTCCCAGGGATCGTGTACGACTCTGTCATGCTGAAACACCAGTGCTCATGCGGGGACAACAGCAACCACCCTGAACATGCGGGCCGCATCCAGAGCATCTGGTCCCGCCTGCAGGAACGTGGACTACGCAGCCAGTGCGAGGTAGGTGGGGAGGCCCGAAGGGCAAAGGCGTAGTTGCACTTAGAATCATAGAATCATAGAATCATAGAGCTGGAAGGGACCTCATGGGTCATCTAGTCCAACCCCCTGCACTGTGCAGGACACTCACAACCCTCTCGCTCATCCACTGTCACCTGCCACCCCCTTGAGCCTTCACAGAATCAGCCTCTCCATCAGATGGCTCTCCAGCCTCTGTTTAAAAATCTTCAAAAAGGGAGCCTGTTGAGGACTCTCAGAAGCCAAAAATCTTGTTGGTCTCTGAGGTGCTACTGGACTCAAAAATACACACACACCCCCCACACGAACACACTTCAGACCATTCCCATTTCATGCAGTCCCTGTGGGGGGCCCTCTAACCCCGGGAGAATCATTGAGGAAGGAAATATGTCGCAGGGCCGTGGCTTAGTGGTAGGGCCATGGTTTTGCCTGCAGAAGGCCACAGGTTCAGTCCCCACCAGCGCTTGCAGCTAAAATGATGTCGGTGGTGGGAAAGACCTTTTATTTAGAGTCTGGGGAGCTGCTCACAGTCAGGATAGGCAACTCTGACCTTGACAGGCCAGTTCTCTGGATCATTAAGGCAACTGCTTGGGCAGACACACCTAGTTTTTGGAGAGGCAGAGTGGCGTAGTGGTCCGTTTATTGGACAGGGTTCAGGGAGATCCACGTTCAGATCTCCACACAGCCGTGGAAGCTTGCTGAGTGACCTTGGGCCAACCATAGAGATAAAGCAGATACCCCAAAGAGTCATTCACATGTGGGATTCTCTGCCACGGGAAGTGGCAGCGGCTACAGGGATGAACAGCTTCAAGAAGGGATTGCATAAAGATAGAGAGCAGAGGCCTTTCAGCAGCTATTAGCCAAAAGGTATAGATGGAGAACTCATCTGGGGAAGTGATACTCTGCATTCTTGGGGCAGCAAATCATAGGGCCGTCTCTGATATTTATTTCAATCCATTACTTTGCCCGCCGATATGTCTTGTTCAAAACAAAGCAGATTAGCAGGTGCTAGTGATAATAGTGTTAGGCAATTTTTAAAGGATTTAATCATAGGTTTTATGTAATTTTATTGTCGTTTGTATTTTTATTGATGTTTCCCGCCCCGAGGCTAGTTTTGGAGAGGGGGAGTCTAGAAATCAAAATCAATTTAGCAAAGAAAGAGAGGGAGAGAGTCTTTGTAGTCTAACTGTCTAGCTGTTGTTCTGTATTCATTCTATGTGTTGTGGAGGCGAGCAGGGAGGAAAGGGTACTCAGGAAGGCTCCAGCCGTCCCAAGCAGGACACGGGAGAAGACCAAATGAGAAACATCAGGACGTTCCTAATCTAATTATGCTAAATGCACATCTCCTCTGATGCCCCCCTGCAGGATATTCTTCATATCCTTTTGAATCATGCACACTGCAGATCTTGCACATTCCAGCATCCACATTAACCCCTGGCCGTGTCTTCCCTGTCGCATGGATTCCAGCCCCCCTCCCCCCCCCGTTCACGACGCAGTTGCCGGCAGTGCACTGTTCCGCTGTTAAAAATGTTCACTTCCCAGCACATGGGTTGCAGCGTAGCCTCGTTGTGGGGAGAGGAATGGGAAGGCGACTGTAAGCCGCTTTGAGCCTCCTTCAGGTAGGGAAAAGCGGCATATAAGAACCAACTCTTCTTCTTCTTCTCGTGAATCCAAAAGGGTGTATTGCGCCATTGAGCTACCCGCGTTCACAGACCCTGTAAATCCTGCCTTGTAGTCAATACCAAATTTTCTGAGGATTCCTGTTCTGCAGATGCTGAACAGATGTGCACCTCACCAAAAAAAGAAAAAGAAAAAAGCCCCAAAATAACATTCGCACATCGGCAGAAATTTATGAACAGGGATTTCTGTAAGAACAATGAAATCCCCCTGTAGATTGTGTTTCATAAATACATTTTTATAACACCCCCCCACACACACACTCACTTCCTTTTAAGTTCTTTTAACTGTGAAACAGGGTTTTTCTAGCATTTGCTCCTGAGCACTCTGGCTGCCCTTGGCTATTATCTTCTGGTGATGGGGAGAAGGGAGGAGCTGTGGGCGCTTAGCAACTTCCCAGTGCTCTGTGGTTGCTAGGCAACGTCCCTGTGCTTTCTCTGCATCACAGAACCAGGGAAACTGTCAGTTAGCGTTGAGGGCAGCTGAGCAGGTAAAGGGAAGAGGGAAGGGGAGCAGAGGACCCATATTTCCTACCAGGTTGCTACCATTTGGGAAACAGAGGACAGACCGGTTCAGTCGGAGAGTTATCGTCATTATACGTAAAAGGTCCCGGGTTCAATCCCTGGCATCTCCTCTTGGGGAGGGTCTCTGCCAGGGAGGCTGACAAGCAGCTGCCAGCTAGAAGACATCACCCTAAGGGAGATGATCCAGTGGTTGGGGGGCTCAGCAGTAGCGTGTCTCCTTTGCATGCAGAAGGTCCCGGGTTCAATCCCCAGCATCTCCAGTTAAGGACCAGGTCATAGATCAGATTGTCTCAACCCGGAGGTTTCTTAATAGCCTTGGAAGGGTTTCCGGAATGGGCGGGAGTTAATTAATTTTGAATATATTTTCTAATTTGTTAAAGCATTTATCAGGTGGTAGGACCATCTATGGCCATGTCGACCCACCCACCCCCTCCCAAAATGGCCAATAAGGATCCTGGAGGGGAGGGGGCCGGGGAGGGCGTGTCCACAGCTCTGCTTCCCAGCCCTATTCTGCACGATCGCGCCACTTCTGGGGTTTCTCGAAGCCTGGAAAACGTTTCAGGGGTTTCTCAAGGGTAAAAAAGTCGAGCGAGGCTGCCATTAAGACTCCGGAGAGCCACCGCCATTCACAGCAGGCAATAATGATACGTTCTGACTCAGTTAAAAGGCAGGTTCATGCCTTTGTGGTCTTACTTATTATAAAACATAATTGCATGTTCAGTTTCCTGGCACATTGTGGGATCCTGGCCTGTAGCAGTAACCCAAATCTGCTCCCCTGAACTGGCTGCCCAACCTTCGAGGGCAGGGGGGGGCAGCCAAAATTCTATTATTATTGTTGTTGTTATTGTTGTTGTTGTTGTTGTTGTTGTTGTTATTAATTTATTACCCGCCTCCCCCTGAAGGCTCTAGGCGGGTTACAAAATACGGCTAACCGACCCCCCAATATCCCATTAAATCCAACAAAAAACCAGAAATACAAGTAATACAAAAACTGCAGTGAAAATCAGTTCCTCCTAAGCCTAGACCCAGAGATTCTACATCTCAAGGGGGAGGTGTGAAGGGTGCTGAGACCTCACTGCCAACATTCTTAATGGGGGGGGGGGGGGCTGATCTTCCTTGCCGACTGGCCACAGCCATAGACCTGGCGGAAGAGCTCCGTTTTACAGGCCCTGCGGAACGCTGGAAGTTCCTGGAAGCTCCCACCCGGCCATAGGTAGTTGTGCTCCAAGCACTCCAGGTGAGCCTCAAGACAGTCCTCCATCGTCTCTGCCGCTTCCTAGAACAGCCGTGAATGTCCGGCAGGGCCTTCTAGCCCAAGTGGGTCGTTCGGCTGTCTGGTTCATGCTGCATCTGTCTCTCCGCTAGTGTCTCCGGGGCCGCAAAGCCACGTTGGAAGAGCTGCAGTCGGTCCATAGCGAACGCCACGTGCTGCTGTACGGGACCAACCCCCTCAATCGCCTGAAGCTGGACAATGGGAAGCTAGCAGGTAGGGGACGGCACAACCCGGACGGGCCTAGGTCTAGGGGGACCGGAGACGAAAGGAAAGGATACCCCCGTTAGCAGGATAATCGCTCCTGGTAAGATCCTGCTGATCGACAGTGCGTCTAGAGCAGTGGTCCCCAACCTGCGGGCCTCGGCCCAGTGCCGGGCCGCAAAGGCCATGGCGCCAGGCCGCGGTTCCCTCTCCCCAAGCTTGCGGCCCGGGAAGCTTCTTACTGCGGGAGGGGGGGGGAGAGGGAATCAGGGCCGCGGCTGCGCATGCGCAAAAGTGCTGCACATGTGCGAGTTCGGGCCGCGCATGCGCAATGCGCGGGCAGGGCAGTTGCCCTGCCGGTCCCCAGCCTAAAAAAGGTTGGGGACCACTGGTCTAGAGCATGGGTGGCCAAACAGTGCCTCTCCCGATGCCCATGGACTACAGTTACCATGAGCCCCTGCCAATTTGTCATGCTGGAAAGCCACCGTTTGGCCACTCATGCTCTAGACTCCTTCCTTGGGGTAGCCAATATAAGCATCCTCTGCATTTTCTACCATTGCCCTAAAATTATGGGGCTGGGGCCATGCGCACTTTCTCATCTGTGTGCTAAGCGCTGTTTTCGTCATGGCCAACTCCAGCAAGGAACTTTCTGGGCAAGCTAGAAGCAGAGGGGATTGCCTTGGCCTTCCTCTGTAAAGTGTTCCTTGGCGGTCGGCTTCCCAAGGACCACCCCTGCTTCACTTCCGAGATCTGATGAGATCCGGCCCACCCCCTTTTCCTGCTCCTGCTCGTAAAGTGCCGTCAAGGCACAGCTGGCTCATGCCAACCCCAGCAAGGGGCTTTCCAGGCAAGGGAGAAGCGGAGAAGCACGGCCTTCATCTGCAGAGTCTTCCTCAGTGGTCTCCCTTCCGACTACTGACCCCGCTTGGCCTCCATGATTGCAAGACGAAAAAAGGAAGGTTCAAATAGAGTACCCACAGAAAAACAAGGAACCTTTCCAAGGCAAAATTCTTGTTCTAACAATATATATTCAGTTTGAATACAATTTATATATACAGAAAGAATCAACCATAACGATTTCTAGATAGTTTCTGTTTTCAGTATCTTCTTCAGTGGTTGACTCCTTATAATAGTGTTTTAATGATACCAGTAGGCCATCGGCTCAGAGGTATTGGGGAATGTTAGTCAAAGACCACGTATATAAAAAATTGTATTAAAATTGAATATATGGTTGGTTGGTTGGTTGGTTGGTTGGTTGGTTGGTTGGTTGGTTGGTTGGTTGGTTGGTTGGTTGGTTGGTTGGATGGATGGATGGATGGATGGATGGATGGATGGATGGAGATGGATGGATGGATGGATGGATGGATGGATGGTTGGTTGGTTGGTTGGTTGGTTGGTTGGTTGGTTGGATGGATGGATGGATGGATGGATGGATGGATGGATGGATGGATGGATGGATGGATGGATGGATGGATGGTTGGTTGGTTGGTTGGTTGGTTGGTTGGTTGGTTGGTTGGTTGGTTGGATGGATGGATGGATGGATGGATGGATGGATGGATGGAGATGGATGGTTGGTTGGTTGGTTGGTTGGTTGGTTGGTTGGTTGGTTGGTTGGTTGGTTGGTTGGTTGGTTGGTTGGATGGATGGATGGATGGATGGATGGATGGATGGTTGGATGGGTGGATGGATGGATGGATGGATGGATGAATGAATGGATGGATGGATGGATAGATGGGTAGATGGGTAGGTAGGCAGGTAGGTAGATGACAGACAGACAGACAGAACAAGAACACGAACATTCCCTTGGATGGGTTCCTTGTTTTTCTCTTAGCCTCCAAGATCAGGCAAGTTCAAACTGTTCCACGCCATCATCTCTTCCTTGCTGGTCTTTAGGAGAGCCTATTTCAGGAGAGAAAATGAATGAAACAAATAAGCATCTGATTTGGGGGCCCTTGAGGCACGGGGTGCGTGCTTACTTCTCCCCCCCCCCCCATCACCCTGGGTCTCCTCCTGCCCCTCTCATGCCCCTCTCTGTTTCTCGTAGGCATCCTCTCCCAGCGGATGTTCGTCATGCTGCCCTGTGGCGGAGTTGGGGTAAGTTCCTTCTCGGGAAGGTAGTCCCATTCCTCTTTGAGACCCCCCCCCCCCAAAAAAAAGACCCCTCGTCCCTCATCGCCACGGGCCCTTCTGAAGTTTGGTTGCTTGCAGGTCTGACTGGGAACAACCCACCAAAATACATGGGGGGATTAAGTTGAAGCTTTGACCCACAGCCTTTTGGACCGTTCTCGCTGTGCCTCCACGGGGTGGGTCGGGGAAGGGGCGGGGAGGATGAGCCGTGGGATGCCTATGCATTGCGCCCCAGCTGGAATTTCCGGCTTGAGTGAAGTCAGTGACGGATCCAAGCCAACACAGCCTGCTGGACAGCCAGGTGGCTCCTGGGAACCTTCGGGCTAGGCCGGTGAAGTCCCCCGGCAAATGGCGAGGTCCAAGGCAGTACCGCCAGAGACCCAGAGGCCTCTGAGCAGCCGTAAATACGAGAGAGGGAAGTAATTCAACAGGCGAAGACCCGTCAGCCGTAATACAAGCAAATGAAATAATTTTCAAGCCGGCGACGGAAAATGAACAGTTTACTCCCCTATAAACAATTCCTCAAACTTCCAAAACATCAAAACGAACTTCTAGGTATTTTTTTAGTTTTCAAAGATACAGAAAATAAAAAGAAATACCTAGGAGTTCGTTTTGATGTTTTGGAAGTTTGAGGAATTGTTTATAGGGGAATAGACTGTTCCTTTGCCGTCGCCAGCTTGAAAATTATTTCATTTGCTTGTAAATATGAGAGAGCACAAGAGTTTATGGAGGCCCAGGCAGCTTTTCAGATTCGGAACCTGTCACTGAAATCTACCAGATGCCGGCATTTGCTGCCCAGAGGCTGAGGGCGAAATTGTGAACGACCTCACCTTTAGAGCCTCTCAACGGGCTCTCCCTTCTCCAATCCCCCATTTTGTCTCAGGTACCTGTGTTCCTGGTTCTCACTGAAGTGGCAAGCACGCACCTGGCTTGTACCACTTCAGGCTACAGGTGAGGAGGTTTCCATGGTGGAATGCTCCTGTCCGCATTTTCTTCAAAAGAAAAAAAAAGAAGATCCTCGCATGTAGAAAGCTAGATGTGAAGGTTTCCAGCGTCACCTTCCTGACATGCTAACTTTCTATGCAAAGACCACTAGATGAACCCCCCCTATAGTCAAAACTGGCTCAAACTCTGCCTTGGAGATGCTGGAGAACCCTTACGTCAGCGCCGTGATCCCTCCAGTCCTCCAGGATCTTCTTACATGGGTCTCAGCACAATTCTCTCTGGCCAGGCCTGATCGTTTGCCCGCGGGGGTGGGGGCCAGGGCTAGGTTTTGTGGGGGGCGGTGGGGGGTATCCCTTGCTCCTTTCTTCTCTCTGTCTCTCGTGTCCCTCCCCTCCGGGCTCTCTGTCACGTTCACTTTCGTTCATCTCCTGGCGTGCCTTTCTCTCTCTCTCTGTTTTTTCTCTTGCTCTCTTTTCTAGGATGCTGCCTCCCAGCCCGCCCTTGTTCTCCTTCTCTCCTTAACCTCTTGCGCTCTCTCTCCCTCTCTTTCTCCCACTCACTCTCTGTACCTTCATCCCTTTTCTTCCTGCCCTCGTCCTGGCAGAGGGGCCTCGGCTCCTCTCCCCCCTCCCCCCCTGCCCTCCGCCTTCCCCTGCGCCCGGAGAGAAAGAGAGGGAGAGCCGGCCTACGCCTGGAGCGTTGCAGGCAGAAGGGGGGTTCGGCTCACGCGTGGAATTGATCAGAAGAGAATCTCTGAGCTTTTCCGGCTCTTTCTATGCCGATGACGTGATCCTGATCAAACCAAGATGTTTTGTTTTTGAGGACCAAAAAAAAAAAAAAAAAAAAAGGCCAAATAGAATCAAGAAGGTAAAAAGAACGCATCCCTCTTGCCCTTCCACCCCAAATATTCCCCAGCTGAGGTTAACTTTAAGGGGATGGCGAGTGTCAGCGTTGTGCCCCTGAGCCGGGGGTTAGTGGCACAGAGTCTGCGAGAGACCCCAGAGGTGTTGGATTAATTGGGCCTAGAATCCGAGTTCGAATCCCCTCTCTGCCATGGAAGCTTGTTTGGGTGACCTTGGGCCGGCCGCGGTTTTAGCCTAACCTACCCCGAAGGGTTGTTGTGAGCGTCAGACGGAAGAGAGGGGGAACGGCGTAAGCCGCTTTGGGTCCCCGTCGGGAAGGAAGCCGGGGTGCAAATAAAGTAAACGAATGAATTGGAAACACGCCTGCCTTCTGGCCACTCAATCCCCGTATAGTTGGCTTGTGCAGCGTGCAGCTCCGCAGCGCAATTCGCAATAAGGTCAGGCCCTTCAGTATTCCCGCTGTTGATGGGGGACTGGGCTTGAAGGGCAAGGACCACCCCCCCCGAGGCCGAGGGTAGGGTTGGATCGCTTTGGTCCGATCCCTGCACGCCGTCCCATGTCCTTTTGGCTGGTTCTTCAGCTGTTCAGCCCCTCCCTTTGGCTGGGACTGTCTGTTCCGAGGGAAAGGTTTCCCTGCAGAGAAATGAAAGGCTAGATTTGCCCCTCCCGCCTTCCCGCCCTCCAAACGCAGCACTGGATGACCTCTGCTTGTCTCCTCCCCACGGCCAGGTGGACAGCGATACCATCTGGAACGAGCTGCACTCCAGTAATGCAGCACGATGGGCCGCGGGCAGCGTCACGGAACTGGCCTTCAAGGTGGCCAGTCGGCAGCTCAAGGTAAGGGGGACATTTTGCAGCAGGGCTATTTTCCCTGGTAGAACTCACTGATCTGCTCAAGGTCACATACTGACCGATTGCCGGCCTTCACCCTACGTTTATTCATTTTATTTTTATTTATTTATTATGTGATTTACATCCCGCCACTCCCATTCCGGTGGCTCGCGGCAGGTCACAAAGTTACTGGCGCTCTCCCTCCTGAGTGGCCTTTTTGGGGAACGTGAAAGCGGCTACTGCCGACAGCTGACGTATGACCGGGGGGGGGGAAGCGCCTCTGTCACCCGCGGATGCTTGTCCATTTTAGTGGCAGTACGGCATAGCAGTTAGACCAGGGGACCCCAGACTGGTGCCCGTGGGCCCTACAGCACCTGCCAACACATTTTCTCTTGCTTGCAGATTGTTTTTGGGAAGTGGGTGGGGCCAGCTTGGACTTCTGATTGACAGCCCTGATTTGATTTGATTTGATTTGATTTGATTTGATGATTTTTATACTGCCCTCCCATAAGGCTCAGGGCGGTTCACGTAAAACATTGCAGGGGTAATACATAGAACATTCTAAACATAAGACAGTCCTAACAACATATCGATAAGAAACCAAATATGGCTTCAAATAGAACGAGTTGCCTTTTGCAGGCCCTTCGGAATTGTGGGAGTTCAGGCAGGGCCCTGATCAGGGAGCTGGTTCCACCAGGCGGGGGCCAGGACTGAGAAGGCCCTGGTCCTTGTTGAGGCCTGACATGCCTCTATAGGGCCAGGGATCCGTAGCCAGTTGGAGGTGGCGGAGCGTGGAGCTCTTTTGGGGGTGTAGGCAGAGAGGCGGTCTCTCAGGTACGCTTGTTTAAATTTGTTATGGGCAGAGCTGCTGTTCAGCACAAGGATGTCTACCACGTTACGTAAATGAAATTGTGGCAACCGTTTTGTGGTTGGCTCCGCCTCCGGCGGCAACCGTTACATGGCAGCCATTTTGTTGCTGCCCTCGCAATGCTGTGGCAGCATTCTAGACGGACCCACAGGCTCAAAAAGGTTGGGGACTCCGGGATAAGAGAATGAGGTCAGCAAGTGGAAGATCTGGGTGACCGTGGGTGAGTCGCTCATTCTTGTTGGGAGGATCAAGTGCAGGAGGGGAGAAGGAGGCCAGAAGCCCCTTTTGCAGAGAACTTGTTGTTGTTAGGTGCGAAGTCGTGTCCGACCCATCGCCACCCCAAGGACAAGTATCCTCCAGGCCTTCCTGTCCTCTACCATTCCCCAGAGTCCATTTAAGTTCGCACCCACTGCTTCAGTGACTCCATCCAGCCACCTCATTCTCTGTCGTCCCCTTCTTTTGCCCTCAAAGAAGAGCAGGGTTTAAATATTTAAATAGCATCATTTTCTGACTCAGTCTATTACTTTTATTTATTAATTGTTTTATTTTAAAACATTTCTAAGTGGCCTTTCCACCCAAATAACGTTCTCCCAAG
Source organism: Paroedura picta (assembly GCF_049243985.1). Lineage (NCBI taxonomy): Eukaryota > Metazoa > Chordata > Lepidosauria > Squamata > Gekkonidae > Paroedura > Paroedura picta. Next base: position 166,646,239 of record NC_135371.1, on the reverse strand, counting down.
ACAGTGAATGTCAGGCATGCACACACAATGTTAACGCAACATGTAACATACATGTAAGTTCCGTTGCAGGACAGTCTTCCGATATACGCGAGGATCAATAAAACCATTTGTTCACCGGAGGGCCAACTGCACACAGGGGGGATATTTGAATGGGCCTTTTCCTTTTAATGAGGCAACATGGCTGGGAGTGTCACTACCAGGTGGTGAGCTCCCCCTCACTGGCAGTCTTCAAGCGAAGGCTGGATACACACTTTTCTTGGATGCTTTAGGATGCTTAGGGCTGATCCTGCGTTGAGCAGGGGGTTGGACTAGATGGCCTTATGGCCCCTTCCAACTCTAGGATTCTACCCTAGGCTGCATGTATATTAGCGCTATGAGCCATTTAAAAAACAGCAGAGATAAATGCTATATTATGGGTATGAAAACAGAGGCAGGTTTTCAGCGTGCAGCAGAGAGAACACTGGTGCGAACTAACTCAGAAGAAGATATGGGAAAGGAAATCCCACAGATGCTTTTGAACCTCTGGTTTGTTTTGTCTGTTCTTGGCTTACAGCATTATTATACACAAAATCAGCCAGCTGGTACAAGGTTTAGCATCCTTAAAGTTGCCTTTCCTTTTGTGTGTGTGTGGTGTTTCCAGTCCTCATTGTGGCTAAGGGAAAGGTGGAGACGTCACTCCGCTCCCTCCATTTTATCTCCCCTTTCCTTAATCATTTGGAAACGTTGGTGTCTGTTCCCCCTCTCCCCAGTAAACTAGTCAGTTTCATGGTGGCTGCTTCTCCCCCCCACCACCAAAAAAAAAAAAACCCAGTGGAATTTCGGGCAAAGTATGCAAAGAGCAGTGGTGAAATTGATAAGCTTCCCTCTCTATATGCACACAGATGTGTGCACGCACATGTACACATACCTTTCTGGGCTTGTTTCAAAACTGATTGAAGGAAATAAAATTGTCATTTCCATCTGCTTTTGCAGCCTTTACACACACAGGTGCATGTTTCCTATTTGGCCCTTAGCTGGGAAGAAGGAGGGAGGGAGAGAGGAAGGGAGAGAGAGGAAGGAAGGGAGGGAGGAAGGAGATTGTAAGGGGAGTGGGAAGGAAGGAAGGAAGGAAGGAAGGAAGGAAGGAAGGAAGGAAGGAAGGAAGGAAGGAAGGAGATTGGAAGTGGAGTGAGAAGGGAAGGGAAGGGAAGGGAAGGGAAGGGAAGGGAAGGGAAGGGAAGGGAAGGGAAGGGAAGGGAAGGGAAGGGAAGGGAAGGGAAGGGAAGGGAAGGGAAGGGGGAGGAAGGAAGGGAGGAAGGAAGGAAGGAAGGAAGGAAGGAGATTGGAAGTGGAGTGAGAAGGGAAGGGAAGGGAAGGGAAGGGAAGGGAAGGGAAGGGAAGGGAAGGGAAGGGAAGGGAAGGGAAGGGAAGGGGGAGGAAGGAAGGGAGGAAGGAAGGAAGGAAGGAAGGAAGGAGATTGGAAGTGGAGTGAGAAGGGAAGGGAAGGGAAGGGAAGGGAAGGGAAGGGAAGGGAAGGGAAGGGAAGGGGGAGGAAGGAAGGAGGAAGGAAGGAAGGAAGGAAGGAAGGAGATTGGAAGTGGAGTGAGAAGGGAAGGGAAGGGAAGGGAAGGGAAGGGAAGGGAAGGGAAGGGAAGGGAAGGGAAGGGAAGGGAAGGGAAGGAAGGGAAGGGAAGGGAAGGGAAGGGGGGAGGAAGGAAGGGAGGAAGGAAGGAAGGAAGGAATGAAGGAAAAGGGAGGGAGGGAGGGAGGGAACGGAAGTAGGAGGCAGGAAGAAGGAAGGCGGGAGAGGAGGCAGGGAAGGAAGGAAGGAACAGCTTTTAGTTCCATTTCAATAGAAAAACTACCTTGCGATAAACTTGGCACCTTGTCAGTACAAACAATGGGTAAGACCAAGCAAGATCAAGCACTTCCGAGTCCTTCATATTTCAGGGCCGAAGTTAAGCCTGGGTTTCCGTTCCCTTTGAAGTTGCTGGGAGAGAATCAGAGGGGCAGGATGTCGGAGCAGAAACAACAAAAAGCCTCCGTGCCACATTTTCTGAGGGTATCCATTTGGGTCCACAGTAGACCTGCTCGATTCGAGTCTAGTAGAACCTCGGAGAGCAACAAGAATGTTTTTTGGGGGGAGGGGCAAACATGAATTTCCAAGCATCAAAGCTCCCTTGTCGGCGACGAGTTCGAATCAGGATCTCTGAGTGAGGGGGAGGGGAGACTGCTGCCCGTGATGTCCGCCCACTCAACCGGTGTTTCTTTACATTTATCATTTGCTCTTGCAGAACGGTTTCGCTGTCGTCCGACCACCAGGACACCACGCAGACCCCTCTACAGCCATGTAAGGACAG